>NC_133740.1:3905000-4320000 GCF_048934315.1 Petromyzon marinus | reverse complement strand
GTACATGCACGTGCGTGTCTGTGTGTTAGTGTGTGTGCATGTGTGTGTACATGCACGTGCGTGTCTGTGTGTTAGTGTGTGTGCATGTGTGTGTACATGCACGTGCGTGTCTGTGTGTTAGTGTGTGTGCATGTGTGTGTACATGCACGTGTGTGTCTGTGTGTTAGTGTGTGTGTGCGTGTGTGTGTACATGCACGTGCGTGTCTGTGTGTTAGTGCGTGTGTGTGTACGTGTGTGTGTGTACGTGCACGTGCGTGTCTATGTGTTAGTGTGTGTGAGCAGAAAAACAACCCCCTACCACCTCGCGGTGCCGAACGGGCAACTCTGTCGTGGACAGTGCTGTGGGGGGAGGTCCAATTCCGATTGGCTCCTCCCCTCATGGCGTCTGTGACCACCACAGTGGCTAAACGGGGGCTCTGGACGGGTGAGAGGGGCTGGTAACCCCTCCACCTTCAAAAATTTACCACTAAACCCCGGGGGGACAGGCGTCTATGAAGTCTCCTGGCTAAACCCAATTGGCGGAGCCAGGAGATTGAATCTCTACCCTCGGGGCTCCTCCAGAAACAACGAAAAGCCACTACGGATGGCCACGTGGAATGTTCGAACGCTCACTGCGGAGGAGAGGCTGCCACTCCTCTGTCGGGAGCTGGACCGGTACCACCTGGATCTCTGTGGCATTCAGGAGGTCCGGTGGACCAGTTCTGGCTCGTGCCACCATGAGCGGTGGACAATCCTCTACTCGGGGCAGCAGACTGCCAAACAACAGGGTGTGGCTCTTCTTTTGAACAAAAGAATGAAGGGGGCGTGGGAGCGTGGCGGTGAGGTGTGGGAAGCTGTAAGCCCCAGGCTACTTTGGGCTGGCTAAAGCGGCACCTCGGGATAGAGTCATCATGTTGGGTGACTTCAATGCCCGAGTTGGTCATGATGCTGGCACCTGGTCTGGAGTGATTGGAGGGCATGGGCCAGATCAGTTCAATAACAACGGTAGGAGGCTGCTATATTTTTGTGCAGCCCATGGGCTTGTAATTACCAACATGCTGTTCCGGCATCGGCGCATCCACACAACATCATGGATGCATGCCGGGTCCAAGCAAGAACATCTGCTGGACTACATAGTGACGGACCAGCGGATGCGAGTCCATCGAGCCCATGTCCGTGACACCAGGCCCTACCGTGGAGCTGATCTGCCCTCTGACCATCGACTAGTCATCTGTAAGATGCGCCTGCCACTCTTCCACTCTGGTGGTGGGTGTACACCCAGGACCCCATTCCAACCTAAAGTGGCCTGGTCTCAGTTATCTGATGAAAGTTGCAAGCGAGAATTTCATCACCGCTTACGGCTGGGATTGGCATCGTCCCCGACTCCTCCTGATGTCGAGGGTAAATGGGCGAGGTTTACGACTGTGACTCATGCAGCTGCAATGGCTGCTTTGGGTACGCGGTCCAGACCTCCCCAGAGACCCTGGCTGACAGAGGAGGTGTTCAGGATGGTTGAGAAAAAGCGACAGGCCCACTGTCATCGGCTACAGAATCCCACGTCAGAGAAGGAGGAGGCTTACCGCAGCCTTCGCTCGGAGGTTCGGAGAGCCGTGAGACGCTGCAAGAATGGGTGGTGGTCGCGGGTTGCTGAGGAGATGGAGTCTGCCTCAGTGGCCCGCGATCACAAACCTCTATTTAACTGCAGCGCCACACCTATTACCATCAATATGGGAAAAAACGGTGATCCAATCTCCGACCCCCAGGAACAGGTTTGCAGATTTGCTGAGCATTTCTGTGAGGTCCTGGGGGAGGGAAAATCCCTCAGCCAGGAAAACATCGTGGCACAAAGTGAGGATGACCCTGCTGAGGCTGCAGTGCCTCAAATATTGGAAGAAGTCACCCCCTGTGAGTGGCTGGCTGAGGTGCCATCTGTTGAGGAAGTACTGAAGGCGATCCGGAGTCTGAAACCAGGAAAGGTAGTGGGCAGAGATGATCTCCCAAGCGAAATGCTGAGGGAGGGTGGCGTTTGTGCACAGATTGCCCTATATGACATCATAACAACAGTCTGGACCACTGGACGAGTTACGCAGGATTGGAAGGATGCCCTGGTGGTCCCCCTCTTTAAGAAGGGGGACCGCACAGACTGTAACAACTACAGAAGCATCTCACTCCTCAGTGTTCCGGGAAAGGTCCTGGCAAGGATTATTCAACATCGCCTTGCCAGGCACCCTGAGGAGAGGCTTGCGGAGCCCCAATGCGGTTTCAGGAAAGGGCGGTCCTGCACAGATGCTATATTTTCTATCTGTCTGCTACAGCAGAGGTGTAGGGAATTCCAGCAAGACCTACATCTCTGCTTTATTGACCTGGTCAAGGCCTATGATACCATCAGTAGGCCTGGGCTCTGGGTGGTTCTTCGTGCTTTTGAAATACCTGACCCTCTGCTCACTATCATTAAGGACCTTCATGATGGTGAGCAGGCCCAGGTAAAATTACGTGGCCGGGAGTCAGAGCCATTCCCTGTACACCTTGGGGTGCGACAGGTATGTCCTCTGGCTCCCACATTATTTAACATCTATTTTGACCACGTAGTTCGTGAAACCTTCAATAGCTGTACCGGGGGAATCTCCATTTGGTACAGATATAATGGGAGGCTGATCGATGCCCGGGTGCGGTCAAGGGATGGCTCCCTATTGCTCAACCATGTTATGTATGCCGATGATTTGGTAATAGCTGCTCATTCAGAGGAGGAGTTGGAGACGCTGCTGCTGAGACTGGAGCGTGCCATTAAGAGATGGGGCCTTACCATCAGCCCCACCAAAACTAAGCACCTGCCTGGGTATTTTGTACCATCAGACACTCCACCCCCACAACTCCCAATTGGTGATGGGGCAGTTGTGGAGAGAGTGGAGAGTTTCCCATACCTGGGCAGTGTGCTTATGACCGGCTCCAGTTTAACAGCAGAGGTCTCACTCCAAATCAGTCTAGTGGCAATATATTTTCATCGGTTGCGTAACGCTGTGTGGAAGCTACCTGGTCTGTCGCTCCGCACTAAGCTTCAGGTCTTCTCGGCCACGGTCATTCCCTCCCTTCTCTACGCTTGCGAAGCGTGGACCCCCTAATGGAACATCTTCGCCGGTTAGAAACATTTAGGCTGGCCTGCCTACGATCCATCCTGAGTTTAACCAGGCTGGATTGTGTGAGGAGCTCACAAATCCTTGAAAGATCTGGGCACGGTCCCATCGGTGAGCTCCTCCGGCAGGCAAGGCTACGTTGGCTGGGTCATGTAGCCCGCATGCCCAGCCACCGCATGCCGAAACAGCTTTTGTTCGGCCGGATCGAGGGGGCTAAACGGGCGCGGCACGGGCTAGAGAAGAGATGGAGTGACGTGGTACAGGAGGACGTGGAGCTGAGTGGACTTGCCGATAACCGGTACTAGCGGTGTCAAGATCGGCCTCTGTGGAGGAGGCGCGTGAAGGACGCTATTGGGCAGTTGGAGGCAGTCGCCCTCCAACAACGGAGAGCAGAGGAGCGACGCTCACAACAACGAGCGGAGCGCCGGGTGGCTAAAGCACAGCAGGTTGGCACAGTAGGGGGCACAGGTGGTGCATCAGCCAGTCATATCAGTCAGTCGACCCGTGGCACCTGGGTCTGCCCCGTGGCACCTGGGTCTGCCCCGTGACCTCCTGCCAGCGGGCGTTCGACACTTCACGTGGCCTCAAGGTGCACATGGCCTGGCACAAGCGTCGTGGTGACGTCACCGCCACTTAGTGGCGAATGGCGGTTGTTGTTGTGTGAGCGTTGTCCGGCAAAACAATCCCCTACCTCCTCGCGGTGCCGGACGGGCAACTCTGTCGTGGACAGCGCTGTGGGGGGAGTTCCAATTTTGATTGGCTCCTCCCCTCATGGCATATGTGTCCACCACAGGGGCTAAACGGGGGCTCTGGACGGGTGCGAGGGGCTGGTAACCCCTCCACCTTCAATTAATTACCACAAAACCACGAATTAAACTGAAATATGTAACAACTAAGCTTGTGCCGGAGGCCCCGGGGGGCCAGGCGTCTATGACGTCTCCTGGCCAAACCCCAATTGGCGGAGCCAGGAGATTGAATACCTACCCTCGGGGCTACTCCAGAAACAACGAAAAGCCACTACGGGTGGCCACGTGGAATGTTCGAACGCTCACTGCAGAGGAGAGGCTGCCACTCCTCTGTCGGGAGCTGGACCGGTACCGCCTGGATCTATGCGGCATTCAGGAGGTCCGGTGGACCGGCTCTGGCTCCTGCCACCATGAGGGGTGGACAGTCCTCTACTCGGGGCAGCAGACTGCCAAACAACAGGGTGTGGGTCTTCTTTTGAACAAAAGAATGAAGGGGGCGTGGGAGCGTGGCGGTGAGGTGTGGGAAGCTGTAAGCCCCAGGCTACTTTGGGCTCGCCTTCCCATCAACCGGAGGCGAGGAATGGTGGTCGTGGTTACTTATGCCCCCACTGAAGATGAACATCCGTGGAGGGATGCAGGCAAAGCCGATGAGTCAGATGCCTTCTATGACCTCCTGTCACAGGTGCTGGCTAAAGTGGCCCCTCGGGATAGTCATCATGTTGGGTGACTTCAATGCCCGAGTTGGTCATGATACTGGCACCTGGTCTGGAGTGATTGGAGGGCATGGGCCAGATCAGCTCAATAACAACAGTAGGAGGCTGCTAGATTTTTGTGCAGCCCATGGGCTTGTAATTACCAACACGCTGTTCCGGCATCGGCGCATCCACACAACATCATGGATGCATGCCGGGTCCAAGCAAGAACATCTGCTGGACTACATAGTGACGGACCAGCGAATGCGAGCCCATGTCCTTGACACCAGGACCTACCGTGGAGCTGATCTGCCCTCTGACCATCGACTAGTCATCTGTAAGATGCGCCTGCCATTCTTCCACTCCGGTGGTGGGTGTACACCCAGGACCCCATTCCAACCTAAAGTGGCCTGGTCTCAGTTATCTGATGAAAGTTGCAAGCGAGAATTTCATCATCGCTTGCGGCTGGGATTGGCATCGTCCCCGACTCCTCCTGATGTCGAGGGTAAATGGGCGAGGTTTAGGACTGTGACTCATGCAGCTGCAATGGCTGCTTTGGGTACGCGGTCCAGACCTCCCCAGACACCCTGGATGACAGAGGAGTTGTTCAGGATGGTTGAGAAAAAGCGACAGGCCCACTGTCATCGGCTACAGAATCCCACGTCAGAGAATGAGGAGGCTTACCGCAGCCTTCGCTCGGAGGTTCGGAGAGCCGTGAGGCGCTGCAAGGATGGGTGGTGGTCGCGGGTTGCTGAGGAGATGGAGTCTGCCTCAGTGGCCCGTGATCACAAATCTCTATTTAACTCCATCAAAAAAGTAACCTGCAGCCCCACACCGATTACCATCATTAGGGGAAAAAACGGTGATCCAATTTCCGACCCCCAGGAACAGGTTCGCAGATTTGCTGAGCATTTCTGTGAGGTCCTGGGGGAGGGAAAATCCCTCAGCCAGGAAAACATCGTGGCACAAAGTGAGGATGACCCAGCTGAGGCTGCGGTGCCTCAAATATTGGATGAAGTCACCCCCTGTGAGTGGCTGGCTGAGGTGCCATCTGCTGAGGAAGTATTGAAGGCGATCCGGAGTCTGAGACCAGGAAAGGCAGCGGGCAGAGATGATCTCCCAAGCGAAATGCTGAGGGAGGGTGGCGTTTGTGCACAGACTGCCCTATATGACATCATAACAACAGTCTGGACCACTGGACGGGTTCCGCAGGATTGGAAGGATGCCCTGGTGGTCCCCCTTTTTAAGAAGGGGGACCGCACAGACTGTAACAACTACAGGGGCATCTCACTCCTCAGTGTGCCGGGAAAGGTCCTGGCAAGGATTATTCAGCATCGCCTTGCCAGGCACGCTGAGGAGAGGCTTGCGGAGCCCCAATGCGGTTTCAGGAAAGGGCGGTCCTGCACAGATGCCATATTTTCTGTCCGTCTGCTACAGCAGAGGTGTAGGGAATTCCAACAAGACCTACATCTCTGCTTTATTGACCTGGTCAAGGCCTATGATACCATC
This sequence comes from Petromyzon marinus, assembly GCF_048934315.1. Taxonomy (NCBI): domain Eukaryota; kingdom Metazoa; phylum Chordata; class Hyperoartia; order Petromyzontiformes; family Petromyzontidae; genus Petromyzon; species Petromyzon marinus. The sequence goes on along the minus strand of NC_133740.1, from coordinate 4,313,943 downwards.
AGTAGGCCTGGGCTCTGGGTCGTTCTTCGTGCTTTTGGAGTACCTGACCCTCTGCTCACGATCATTAAGGACCTTCATGATGGTGAGCGGGCCCGGGTAAAACTACGTGGCCGGGAGTCAGAGCCATTCCCTGTACACCTTGGGGTGCGACAGGGATGTCCTCTGGCTCCCACATTATTTAACATCTATTTTGACCACGTAGTTCGTGAAGCCTTCTATAGCTGTACCGGGGGAATCTCCATATGGTACAGATATAATGGGAGGCTAATCGATGCCCGGGTGCGGTCAAGGGATGGCTCCCTATTGCTCAACCACGTTATGTATGCTGATGACTTGGTAATAGCTGCTCAGTCAGAGGAGGAGTTGGAGACGCTGCTGCTGAGACTGGAGCGTGCCACTAAGAGGTGGGGCCTTACCATCAGCCCCACCAAAACTAAGCACCTGCCTGGGTATTTTGTACCATCGGACACTCCACCCCCACAACTCCCAATCGGTGATGGGGCAGTTGTGGAGAGAGTGGAGAGTTTCCCATACCTGGGCAGTGTGCTTATGACTGGCTCCAGTTTAACAGCAGAGGTCTCACTCCGAATCAGTCGAGCGGCAATATCTTTTCATCGGTTGCGTAACGCTGTGTGGAAGCTACCTGGTCTGTCGCTCCGCACTAAGCTTCAGGTCTTCTCGGCCACGATCATTCCCTCCCTTCTCTACGCTTGCGAAACGTGGACCCCCCTAATGGAACATCTTCGCCGGTTAGAAACATTTAGGCTGACCTGCCTACGATCCATCCTGGGTTTAACCAGACTGGATTGTGTGAGGAGCTCACAAATCCTTGAAAGATCTGGGCAGGGTCCCATCGGTGAGCTCCTCCGGCAGGCAAGGCTGCGATGGCTGGGTCATGTAGCCCGCATGCCCAGCCACCGCATGCCGAAACAGCTTTTGTTTGGCCGGATTGAGGGGGCTAAGCGGGCGCGGCACGGGCTAGAGAAGAGATGGAGTGATGTGGTACAGGAGGACGTGGAGCTGAGTGGACTTGCCGATGACTGGTACCAGCGGTGTCAAGATCGGCCTCTGTGGAGGAGGCTCGTGAAGGATGCTACTGGGCAGTTGGAGGCAGTCGCCCTCCAACAACAACGGAGGGCGGAGGAGCGACGCTCACAACAGCGAGCGGAGCGCCGGGTGGCTAAAGCACAGCAGGTTGGCACAGTAGGGGGGCACAGGTGGTGCATCAGCCAGTCATCTCAGTCATCTCAGTCAGTTGACCCGTGGCACCTGGGTCTGCCCCGTGACCTCCTGCCAGCGGGCGTTCGACACTTCACGTGGCCTCAGGGTGCACATAGCCTGGCACAAGCGTCGTGGTGACGTCACCGCCACTTAGTGGCGAATGGCGGTTGTTGTTGTTGTTGTGTGCGTGTGCGCCGCTCACCCCGGGCCTGGGCAGGCCCCTGGTGACCTCTCTGAGCGGCGTCATGAAGACCGCCGGCCGGGGCGTCAGCAGCGCCTCGGCCAGCGGGCTGTGCGGCAGCGCCATCAGCGCCCGGTAGCGGCGCTCCGCCGTCACGATCGCTCCGGCGGCCTCGCAGCGAACCTCCCGCTCCAGCAGCGCCGACAGCGGCCCCACCGTCTGCACCGACACCGAGAAGCGGACGCCGCGGCGGGGGCCGCGCCGAGCCGGGTCGAGCGTCACGGCGGAGCCTGCGGGGGATCGGCGGGGGGGGGGGGGCCACGGAGCGGCGTTTTTGTGACGTTGCCTCCGCGGCGGCAGCCAGGGTGTGGCCGCTGAGATACAGCTCCATGCAGCGGCGATGATGATCATGATGACGATGACGACGATCACAATGATGACGACGATCACAATGATGACGATGATGACGATGACGATCATAATGATGACGATGATGATGACGACGATGACGATCACAATGATGACGACGATGATGACCATCACAATGATGACGATGATGATGACCACGATGGTGACCATCACAATGATGACGATGATGATGACGATGATGACGATCACAATGACGATCACAATGATGACGATGATCACAATGATGACGATGATGACGACGACGATGATGACGATCACAATGATGACGACGATCACAATGATGACGATGATGACGATCATAATGATGACGATGATGACGATGACGATCACAATGATGACGATGATGACGACGATGATGACCATCACAATGATGACGATGATGATGACCACGATGATGACCATCACAATGATGACGATGATGATGACGATGATGACGATCACAATGACAATCACAATGATGACGATGATGACGATCACAATGATGACGATGATGACGACGATGATGACATCACAATTATGACGATGATGACGACGATGATGACGATGATGACCATCACAATGATGACGATGATGATGACGATGATGACCATCACAATGATGACGATGATGACGACGATGACGATCACAATGATGACGACGATGTTGACCATCACAATGATGACGATGATGACGATGATGATGACGATCACAATGATGATGATGACCACGATGATGATGACCACGATGATCACAATGATGATGACGATCACAATGATGACGATGATGACGATCACAATGATGACGATCACAATGATGACGATGATGATGACGACGATCACAATGATGACAATGATGATGACCACGATGATCACAATGATGATGACGATCACAATGATGACGATGATGACGATCACAATGACGATGATGACGATCACAATGATGACGATGATGACGACGACGATGACGATCACAATGATGGCGATGATGACGACGATGATGACCATCACAATGATGACGATGATGATGACCACGATGATGACCATCACAATGATGACGATGATGATGACGATGATGACGATCACAATGACGATCACAATGATGACGATGATCACAATGATGACGATGATGACGACGATGATGATCACAATGATGACGACGATCACAATGATGACGATGATGACGACGACGATGACGATCACAATGATGACGATGATGATGACGATGATGACCATCACAATGATGACGATGATGACGACGATGACGATCACAATGATGACGACGATGTTGACCATCACAATGATGACGATGATGACGATGATGATGACGATCACAATGATGATGATGACCACGATGATGATGACCACGATGATCACAATGATGATGACGATCACAATGATGACGATGATGACGATCACAATGATGACGATCACAATGATGACGATGATGATGACGATGATGACGATCACAATGATGACAATGATGATGACCACGATGATCACAATGATGATGACGATCACAATGATGACGATGATGACGATCACAATGACGATGATGACGATCACAATGATGACGATGATGACGACGACGATGACGATCACAATGATGGCGATGATGACGACGATGATGACCATCACAATGATGACGATGATGATGACCACGATGATGACCATCACAATGATGACGATGATGATGACGATGATGACGATCACAATGACGATCACAATGATGACGATGATCACAATGATGACGATGATGACGACGATGATGATGACGATCACAATGATGACGACGATCACAATGATGACGATGATGACGACGACGATGACGATCATAATGATGACGATGATGACGACAACGATGACGATCACAATGATGACGATGATGACGACGATGATGACCATCACAATGATGACGATGATGATGACCACGATGATGACCATCACAATGATGACGATGATGATGACGATGATGACGATCACAATGATGACGACGATGATGACGATCACAATGATGACGATGATGACGACGATGATGACATCACAATTATGACGATGATGACGACGATGATGATGATGATGACCATCACAATGATGACGATGATGACGACGATGATGACCATCACAATGATGACGATGATGACGACGATGACGATCACAATGATGACGACGATGTTGACCATCGCAATGATGACGATGATGATGACGATCACAATGATGATGATGACCACGATGATGATGACCACGATGATCACAATGATGATGACGATCACAATGATGACGATGATGACGATCACAATGATGACGATCACAATGATGACGATGATGATGATGACGATCACAATGATGACAATGATGATGACCACGATGATCACAACGATGATGACGATCACAATGATGACGACGATCACAATGATGACGATGATGACGACGACGATGACCATCACAATGATGACGATGATGATGACCACGATGATGACCATCACAATGATGACGATGATGATGACGATGATGACGATCACAATGATGACGACGATGATGACGATCACAATGATGACGATGATGACGACGATGATGACATCACAATTATGACGATGATGACGACGATGATGATGATGATGATGACCATCACAATGATGACGATTATGACGACGATGATGACCATCACAATGATGACGATGATGACGACGATGACGATCACAATGATGACGACGATGTTGACCATCGCAATGATGACGATGATGATGACGATCACAATGATGATGATGACCACGATGATGATGACCACGATGATCACAATGATGATGACGATCACAATGATGACGATGATGACGATCACAATGATGACGATCACAATGATGACGATGATGATGATGACGATCACAATGATGACAATGATGATGACCACGATGATCACAATGATGATGACGATCACAATGACGACGACGATGACGATCACAATGATGGCGATGATGATGACGATGATGACCATCACAATGATGACGATGATGATGACCACGATGATGACCATCACAATGATGACGATGATGATGACGATGATGACCATCACAATGACGATCACAATGATGACGATGATCACAATGATGACGATGATGACGACGACGATGATGACGATCACAATGATGACGACGATCACAATGATGACGATGATGACGACGACGATGACGATCATAATGATGACGATGATGACGACAACGATGACGATCACAATGATGACGATGATGACGACGATGATGACCATCACAATGATGACGATGATGATGACCACGATGATGACCATCACAATGATGACGATGATGATGACGATGATGACGATCACAATGATGACGATGATGACGACGACGATGACGATCACAATGATGGCGATGATGACGACGATGATGACCATCACAATGATGACGATGATGATGACCACGATGATGACCATCACAATGATGACGATGATGATGACGATGATGACCATCACAATGACGATCACAATGATGACGATGATCACAATGATGACGATGATGACGACGACGATGATGACGATCACAATGATGACGACGATCACAATGATGACGATGATGACGACGACGATGACGATCATAATGATGACGATGATGACGACAACGATGACGATCACAATGATGACGATGATGACGACGATGATGACCATCACAATGATGACGATGATGATGACCACGATGATGACCATCACAATGATGACGATGATGATGACGATGATGACGATCACAATGATGACGATGATGACGACGACGATGACGATCACAATGATGGCGATGATGACGACGATGATGACCATCACAATGATGACGATGATGATGACCACGATGATGACCATCACAATGATGACGATGATGATGACGATGATGACGATCACAATGACGATCACAATGATGACGATGATCACAATGATGACGACGACGATGATGACGATCACAATGATGACGACGATCACAATGATGATGATGATGACGACGACGATGACGATCATAATGATGACGATGATGACGATGACGATCACAATGATGACGATGATGATGACGATGATGACCATCACAATGATGACGATGATGATGACCACGATGATGACCATCACAATGATGACGATGATGATGACGATGATGACGATCACAATGATGACGATGATGACGACGATGATGACATCACAATTATGACGATGATGACAACGATGATGACGATGATGACCATCACAATGATGACGATGATGACGACGATGATGACCATCACAATGATGACGATGATGACGACGATGACGATCACAATGATGATGACGATGTTGACCATCACAATGATGACGATGATGACGATGATGATGACGATCACAATGATGATGATGACCACGATGATGATGACCACGATGATCACAATGATGATGACGATCACAATGATGACGATGATGACGATCACAATGATGACGATCACAATGATGACGATGATGATGACGATGATGACGATCACAATGATGACAATGATGATGACCACGATGATCACAATGATGATGACGATCACAATGATGACGATGATGACGATCACAATGACGATGATGACGATCACAATGATGACGATGATCACAATGATGATGACGATCACAATGATGATGACGATGACGATGATGACGATCACAATGATGACGATGATGATGACCACGATGATCACAATGATGATGACGATCACAATAATGACGATGATGAGGTCGATGATGACGATGACGAGCCGCTTCGTTGAGCTGCTATGATTTGTGATAGCCGGGGGGGGTCGCTTCTGAAGAAGAGCGACATAGCTCAGTGGGCTTTACCTAGTACAATAAAAATAGTTTAGCTTAGTCTATGCGTCTGTATGTGTCTCTGTGGGTCTCTATGTGTCTATATGGGTCTCTATGTGTCTATGTGGGTCTCTATGCGTCTCTGTGGGTCTCTATGTGTCTATATGGGTCTCTATGTGCCTCTGTGGGTCCCTATGTATCTATATGGGTCTCTATGTGTCGCTGTGGGTCTCTATGTGTCTATATGGGTCTCTATGTGTCTATATGGGTCTCTATGTGTCTATATGGGTCTCTATGTGTCTCTGTGGGTCTCTATGTGTCTATATGGGTCTCTATGTGTCTCTGTGGGTCTCTATGTGTCTATTAGGGTCTCTATGTGTCTATATGGGTCTCTATGTGTCTCTGTGGGTCTCTGTGTCTCTGTGGGTCTGTATGTGTCTCTGTGGGTCTCTATGTGTCTCTGTGGGTCTCTATGTGTCTCTGTGGGTCTCTATGTGTCTCTGTGGGTCTCTATGTGTCTCTGTGGGTCTCTATGTGTCACTGTGGGTCTCTATGTGTCTCTGTGGGTCTCTATGTGTCTCTGTGGGTTTCTACGTGTCTATATGGGTCTCTATGTGTCTCTGTGGGTCTCTATGTGTCTCTGTGGGTCTCTATGTGTCACTGTGGGTCTCTATGTGTCTCTGTGGGTCTCTATGTGTCTCTGTGGGTCTCTACATGTCTATATGGGTCTCTATGTGTCTCTGTGGGTCTCTATGTGTCTATATGGGTCTCTATGTGTCTCTGTGGGTCTCTATGTGTCTCTGTGGGTCTCTATGTGTCTATATGGGTCTCTATGTGTCTATATGGGTCTCTATGTGTCTATATGGGTCTCTATGTGTCTCTGTGGGTCTCTATGTGTCTATGTGGGTCTCTATGTGTCTCTGTGGGTCTCTATGTGTCTATATGGGTCTCTATGTGTCTCTGTGGGTCTCTATGTGTCTTTGTGGGTCTCTATGTGTCTCTGTGGGTCTCTATGTGTCTCTGTGGGTCTCTTATGTGTCTCTGTGGGTCTCTATGTGTATCTGTGGGTCTTTATGTGTCTATATGGGTCTCTATGTGTCTCTGTGGGTCTCTATGTGTCTCTGTGGGTCTCTATGTGTCTATATAGGTCTCTATGTGTCTCTGTGGGTCTCTATGTGTCTCTGTGGGTCTCTGTGTCTCTGTGGGTCTCTATGTGTCTCTGTGGGTCTATATGGGTCTCTATGTGTCTCTGTGGGTCTCTATGTGTCTATATGGGTCTATGTGTCTATATGGGTCTCTATGTGTCTATATGGGTCTCTATGTGTCTCTGTGGGTTTCTATGTGTTTTTGTGGGTCTCTATGTGTCTATATGGGTCTCTATGTGTCTCTGTGGGTCTCTATGTGTCTATATGGGTCTCTATGTGTCTATATGGGTCTCTATGTGTCTCTGTGGGTCCCTATGTGTCTCTATGTGTCTCTGTGGGTCTCTATGTGTCTATATGGGTCTCTATGTGTCTATATGGGTCTCTCTGTGTCTATATGGGTCTCTATGTATCTCTGTGGGTCTCTATGTGTCTATATGGGTCTCTATGTGTCTCTGTGGGTCTCTATGTGTCTCTGTGGGTCTCTATGTGTCTCTGTGGGTCTCTGTGTCTCTCTATGTGTCTCTGTGGGTCTCTATGTATCTATATGGGTCTCTATGTGTCTATATGGGTCTCTATGCGTTTCTATAAACTTAAAAAGTATTTGGTTCCTGCTATGAATGTCCACGCGGCCACGGGAAGAGAGAAAGACGCGCAGTCTCCAAATATACAGCAGCAGGCATCGTCAGGGTCGGGATCAAACCCCCGAACTCCTGTGTACCAGGCGAGGTAGTTAACATCTTCTAGCCACCGTGATGATGAGAGAGACAGACACAGACCTCCTGTAGACCAGGCGAGGTAGTCAACATCTCATAGCCACTGTGATGATGATGATGAGAGAGACACAGACCTCCTGTAGACCAGGCGAGGTAGTCAACATCTCCTAGCCACCGTGATGGTGAGAGAGAGAGACACAGACCTCCTGCAGACCAGGCGAGGTAGTCAACATCTCCGAGCCACCGTGATGATGAGAGAGAGAGACACAGACCTCCTGTACACCAGGCGAGGTAGTCAACATCTCATAGCCACCGTGATGATGATGAGAGAGACACAAACCTCCTGTAGACCAGGCGAGGTAGTCAACATCTCATAGCCACCATGATGATGATGATGATGAGAGAGACACAGACCTCCTGTACACCGGGCGAGGTCGTCAACATCTCCTAGCCACCGTGATGATGATGAGAGAGAGACACAGACCTCCTGTAGACCAGACGAGGTAGTCAACATCTCATAGCCACCGTGATGATGATGAGAGACACAGACCTCCTGTAGACCAGACGAGGTAGTCAACATCTCCTAGCCACCGTGATGATGATGAGAGAGAGACACAGACCTCCTGTAGACCAGGCGAGGTAGTCAACATCTCATAGCCACCGTGATGATGATGATGAGAGACACAGACCTCCTGTATCCCAGGCGAGGTAGTTAACATCTCATAGCCACCGTGGTGATGATGAGAGAGAGACACAGACCTCCTGTACACCGGGCGAGGTCGTCAACATCTCATAGCCACCGGCGTTGCTCTCACCAAGTCCCTGCTGAGTGATGCGACACACGAAACCCAGGTACGGCACCTCCCCGGCCCCGGCCCTGGGCAGCCACAGGACGAGAATGTCCCCAAGCCCCATCGGAGTGGCTTCAGCGGGGGGCGGAAGGATCACTGCACAGAGGGCAACAGGGTCCACCGAGGATCTCACCAGTGAGCGAGTGTGAGTCTGTGAGCGAGCAAGTGTGTGCGTGTGTGAGTGTGTGAGTGCCAGTGTGTGAGTGTGTGAGTGAGTGAGAGTGTGAGTGTGTAAGTGAGTGAGTGAGTGTGAGTCTGTGAGCGAGCAAGTGAGTGAGTGTGTGAGTGAGAGAGTGTGTGAGTGTGTGAGTGCCAGTGTGTGAGTGCCAGTGTGTGTGTGTGAGTGAGTGAGAGTGTGTGAGTGAGTGAGCGGGTGTGTAAGTGTGTGAGTGAGTGTGTAAGTGTGTGAGTGAGAGAGTGTGTGAGTGTCTGAGTAAGTGAGCGGGTGTGTGAGTGTGTGAGTGAGTGTGTGAGTGAGTGAGTGTGTGAGTGAGTTAGAGAGCGAGTGAGTGTGTGAGTGCCAGTGTGTGAGTGTGTGAGTGAGTGAGTGTGTGAGTGAGTGAGCGAGTGTGAGGTTGTGAGTGTGTGAGTGAGTGAGAGTGTGAGTGTGTAAGTGAGTGTGTGAGTGAGTGAGAGTGTGAGTGTGTAAGTGAGTGTGTGAGTGCCAGTGTGTGAGTGTGTGAGTGAGTGAGTGTGTAAGTGAGTGAGCGAGTGCGAGTCTGTGAGCCAGCAAGTGTGCGAGTATGTGAGTATGTGAGTGTGTGAGTGTGTGAGCAAGCGAGAGAGAGAGTGTGCGACTGCGTGAGAGTGAGTGTGTGAGTGTCAGTGTGTAAGTGTGTGAGCAATTGAGTGAGTGTGTGAGTGCCAGTGAGTGAGTGAGAGAGCGAGTGAGTGTGTGAGTGTGTCAGTGTGTGAGTGTGTGAGTGAGCAAGTGAGTGAGTGTGTGAGTGCCAGTGTGTGAGTGTGTGAGTGAGTGAGAGTGTGAGTGTGTGAGCGAGCAAGTGAGTGAGTGAGTTAGAGAGCGAGTGAGTGTGTGAGTGTGTCAGTGTGTGAGTGTGTGAGTGAGAGAGTGAGTGTGTGAGTGTCAGTGTGTGAGTATTTGAGTGAGTGAGCGGGTGTGTGAGTAAGTTGAGTGAGTGAGAGGGCGAGTGAGTGTCAGTGTGTGAGTGAATGTGAGTCTGTGAGCGAGCAAGTGTGTGAGTGTGTGAGTGAGTGAGTTAGAGAGCGAGTGAGTGTGTGAGTGTGTCAGTGTGTGAGTGTGTGAGTGAGAGAGTGAGTGTGTGAATATCAGTGTGTGAGTGTGTGAGCAAGTGAGTGAGTGTGTGAGCGAGCAAGTGTGTGAGTGTGTGAGTGCCAGTGTGTGAGTATGTGAGTGAGTGAGCGGGTGTGTGAGTAAGTGAGTGAGTGAGTGAGCGAGTGAGTGCGTGACTGTATGAGTGAGCGAGTGAGTGAGTGACTGTGTGAGTGACTGTGTGAGTGTGTGAGTGAGTGCGTGAGTGACTGTGTGAGTGTGTGAATGAGTGACTGTGTGAGTGACTGGGTAAGTGCATGAGTGACTGGGTGAGTGTATGAGTGAGTGACTGTGTGAGTGTGTGAGTGACTAGGTGAGTGTGTGAGTGAGTGACTGTGTGAGTGACTGGGCAAGTGTATGAGTGACTGGGTGAGTGTATGAATGAGTGACTGTGTGAGTGACTGGGTGAGTGTATGAGTGAGTGACTGTGTGAGTGTGTGAGGGGCTGTGTGAGTGTATGAGTGAGTGACTGTGAGTGTGTGAGTGACTGGGTGAGTGAATGAGTGAGTGACTGTGTGAGTGACTGGGTGAGTGTGTGAGTGAGTGACTGTGTGAGTGTGTGAGTGAGTGACTGTGTGAGTGTATGAGTGAGTGACTGTATGAGTGACTGTGTGAGTGACTGTGTGAGTGTATGAGTGAGTGACTGTATGAGTGACTGTGTGAGTGACTGGGTGAGTGTATGTGTGAGTGACTGGGTGAGTGTATAAGTGAGTGACTGGGTGAGTGACTGTGTGAGTGACTGTGTGAGTGACTGTGTGAGTGTATGAGTGAGTGACTGTGCGAGTGTGTGAGTGACTATGTGAGTGTGTGAGTGACTGTGAGTGTATGAGTGAGTGACTGTGTGAGTGTATGAGTGATTGACTGTGTGAGTGTATGAGTGATTGACTGTGTGAGTGTATGAGTGACTGTATGAGCGACTGTATGAGTGACTGTGTGAGTGACTGGGTGAGTGTATGAGTGAGTGACTGTATGAGTGTGTGAGTGACTGTGTGAGTGTGTGAGTGACTGTGTGAGTGTATGAGTGAGTGACTGTGTGAGTGTATGAGTGAGTGACTGTATGAGTGACTGTATGAGTGACTGTGTGAGTGACTGTATGAGTGACTGTGTGAGTGACTGTGTGAGTGTATGAGTGAGTGACTGTGTGAGTGGCTGTGTGAGTGTATGAGTGAGTGGCTGTGTGAGTGTATGAGTGAGTGACTGGGTGAGTGTATGAGTGAGTGACTGTGTGAGTGTGTGAGGGACTGTGTGAGTGTATGAGTGAGTGACTGTGAGTGTGTGAGTGACTGGGTGAGTGAATGAGTGAGTGACTGTGTGAGTGACTGGGTGAGTGTGTGAGTGAGTGACTGTGTGAGTGTGTGAGTGAGTGACTGTGTGAGTGTATGAGTGAGTGACTGTATGAGTGACTGTGTGAGTGACTGTGTGAGTGTATGAGTGAGTGACTGTATGAGTGACTGTGTGAGTGACTGGGTGAGTGTATGTGTGAGTGACTGGGTGAGTGTATAAGTGAGTGACTGGGTGAGTGACTGGGTGAGTGACTGTGTGAGTGACTGTGTGAGTGACTGTGTGAGTGTATGAGTGAGTGACTGTGTGAGTGTATGAGTGAGTGACTGTGCGAGTGACTATGTGAGTGTGTGAGTGACTGTGAGTGTATGAGTGAGTGACTGTGTGAGTGTATGACTGACTGTATGAGTGACTGTGTGAGAGACTGTGTCAGTGTATGAGTGAGCGACTGTATGAGTGACTGTGTGAGTGACTGGGTGAGTGTATGAGTGAGTGATTGTATGAGTGATTGTGTGAGTGACTGTGTGAGTGTATGAGTGAGTGACTGTATGAGTGTGTGAGTGACTGTGTGAGTGTGTGAGTGACTGTGTGAGTGTATGAGTGAGTGACTGTGAGTGTATGAGTGAGTGACTGTATGAGTGTGTGAGTGACTGTGTGAGTGTGTGAGTGACTGTATGAGTGACTGGATGACTGTGTGAGTGTGTGAGTGACTGTATGAGTGACTGTGTGAGTGACTGTGTGAGTGTATGAGTGAGTGACTGTGTGAGTGGCTGTGTGAGTGTATGAGTGAGTGAATGTGTGAGTGTATGAGTGAGTGACTGTATGAGTGTATGAGTGATTAACTGTGTGAGTGACTGTGTGAGTGTATGAGTGAGTGGCTGTGTGAGTGTATGAGTGAGTGATTGTGTGAGTGGCTGTGTGAGGGTATGAGTGAGTGACTGTGTGAGTGGCTGTGTGAGTGACTGTGTGAGTGTATGAGTGAGCGACTGTGTGAGTGACTGTATGAGTGTATGAGTGAGTGACTGTGTGAGTGACTGTATGAGTGACTGTGTGAGTGTATGAGTGAGTGACTGTGTGAGTGACTGTGTGAGTGTATGAGTGAGTGACTGTGTGAGTGACTGTGTGAGTGACTGTGTGAGTGACTGTGTGAGTGTATGAGTGAGTGACTGTGTGAGTGGCTGTGTGAGGGTATGAGTGAGTGACTGTGTGAGTGACTGTATGAGTGACTGTGTGAGTGTATGAGTGAGTGACTGTGTGAGTGACTGTATGAGTGACTGTGTGAGTGTATGAGTGAGTGACTGTGTGAGTGACTGTGTGAGTGTATGAGTGAGTGACTGTGTGAGTGACTGTGTGAGTGACTGTGTGAGTGTATGAGTGAGTGACTGTGTGAGTGACTATGTGAGTGTATGAGTGACTGTGTGAGTGTATGAGTGAGTGACTGGGTGAGTGAATGAGTGAGTGACTGTGTGAGTGTGTGAGTGACTGGGTGAGTGTGTGAATGAGTGACTGTGTGAGTGTGTGAGTGACTGTGTGAGTGTATGAGTGAGCGACTGTATGAGTGTGTGAGTGACTGTGTGAGTGTATGAGTGAGTGACTGGGTGAGTGAATGAGTGAGTGACTGTGAGTGTGTGAGTGACTGGGTGAGTGTGTGAATAAGTGACTGTGTGAGTGTGTGAGTGACTGTGTGAGTGTGTGAGTGAGCGACTGTATGAGTGACTGTGTGAGTGCCTGGGTGAGTGTATGAGTGAGTGACTGTATGAGTGACTGTGTGAGTGACTGGGTGAGTGTATGAGTGAGTGACTGTGTGAGTGACTGTATGAGTGACTGTGTGAGTGACTGTGTGAGTGTATGAGTGAGTGACTGTGTGAGTGACTGTGTGAGTGTATGGGTGAGTGTGTGAATGAGTGACTGTGTGAGTGTGTGAGTGACTGTGTGAGTGTATGAGTGAGCGACTGTATGAGTGTGTGAGTGACTGTGTGAGTGTATGAGTGAGTGACTGGGTGAGTGAATGAGTGAGTGACTGTGAGTGTGTGAGTGACTGGGTGAGTGTGTGAATGAGTGACTGTGTGAGTGTGTGAGTGACTGTGTGAGTGTATGAGTGAGCGACTGTATGAGTGACTGTGTGAGTGACTGGGTGAGTGTATGAGTGAGTGACTGTATGAGTGACTGTGTGAGTGACTGGGTGAGTGTATGAGTGAGTGACTGTGTGAGTGACTGTATGAGTGACTGTGTGAGTGACTGTGTGAGTGTATGAGTGAGTGACTGTGTGAGTGACTGTGTGAGTGTATGAGTGAGTGACTGTGTGAGTGACTGTGTGAGTGACTGTGTGAGTGTATGAGTGAGTGACTGTGTGAATGACTGTGTGAGTGTATGAGTGAGTGACTGTGTGAGTCACCACGTGACCGTTTGAGTGAGCGAGTGAGCGAGTTACGTTCAAACTCTCCGCACGACAGCCCTTGCCGGTTCGATGAGCCCTTGAGACGCATCCGGAACGCCGGGTGATTGCGTCGCCGTGCCTCTGCCATGTCCGACGCCAGCTGAACACAAAGACAAAAGATCCCCCGGGTAGCCTTCACGTACCGTTAGGGGCAAGTGCTGTTACCGAGCGTCGATGAAGGCCGGCACTGTGGCCTACAAGGGGGTGGGTGGTCAGCAGTATCAGATAATCGTCAGTGGGTGTCAGCGGCGGTGAGCGGGAGTCGAACCCGGGTCGCCGGGATTCGTCAGGCAGCAGGCTCATCGCTACGCTAGCGCTTTGCTCAGAGACACAAAGGTCCCCCGCGTAGCCTTCTGAGTCTGTAGGGGCAAGTGCTGTCAGCGAGTAGCAGCTGTGAAGGCCGGCACGGCGCACGTGGGGGGCATGGAGGTCAGTAGCACGCCGGGCCTGCCACACTTAGACAATGAAGTGTTTCAGTTTAGATGGCGAGAATGTAAATGTGTCGTTAAGCCACCACCACCTGGCCCTGTCACTCACTCTCAGCCGTCACTCACTGTCACTCTCACCTGTCACTCACTCTCGCCCGTCACTCACTCTCACCCGTCACTCACTGTCACTCACTCTCACCCGTCACTCACTCTCACCCATCACTCACTGTCACTCACTCTCACCTGTCACTCACTCTCACCCGTCACTCACTGTCACCCGTCACTCACTCTCACCCGTCACTCACTCTCACCCGTCACTCACTGTCACTCACTCTCACCCGTCACTCACTCTCACCCGTCACTCACCCGTCACTCACTCTCACCCGTCACTCACTCTCACCCGTCACTCACTGTCACTCACTGTCACCTGTCACTCACTCTCGCCCGTCACTCACTCTCACCCGTCACTCACTCTCACCCGTCACTCACACTCACCTGTCACTCACTCTCACCTGTCACTCACTCTCACCTGTCACTCACCCATCACTCACTCTCGCCCGTCACTCACTCTCACCTGTCACTCACTCTCACCTGTCACTCACCCGTCACTCACTCTCACCCATCACTCACTCTCACCCGTCACTCACTCTCACCCGTCACTCACCCGTCACTCACTCTCACCCGTCACTCACTCTCACCCGTCACTCACTGTCACCCGTCACTCACTCTCACCCGTCACTCACTCTCAGCCGTCACTCACTCTCACCCGTCACTCACACTCACCTGTCACTCACTCTCACCTGTCACTCACTCTCACCTGTCACTCACCCATCACTCACTCTCGCCCGTCACTCACTCTCACCTGTCACTCACTCTCACCTGTCACTCACCCGTCACTCACTCTCACCCGTCACTCACTCTCACCCGTCACTCACCCGTCACTCACTCTCACCCGTCACTCACTCTCACCCGTCACTCACTGTCACTCACTGTCACCTGTCACTCACTCTCACCCGTCACTCACTCTCACCCGTCACTCACTCTCACCCGTCACTCACTCTCACCCATCACTCACTCTCACCCGTCACTCACTCTCACCCGTCACTCACCCGTCACTCACTCTCACCCGTCACTCACTCTCACCCGTCACTCACCCGTCACTCACTCTCACCCGTCACTCACTCTCACCCGTCACTCACTGTCACTCACTGTCACCTGTCACTCACTCTCGCCCGTCACCCACTCTCGCCCGTCACCCACTCTCACCCGTCACTCACTCTCACCCGTCACTCACTGTCACCTGTCACTCACTCTCGCCCGTCGCTCACTCTCGCCCGTCGCTCACTCTCACCCGTCACTCACTCTCACCCGTCACTCACCCGTCACTCACTCTCACCCGTCACTCACTCTCACCCGTCACTCACTGTCACTCACTGTCACCTGTCACTCACTCTCGCCCGTCACTCACTCTCGCCCGTCACCCACACTCACCTGTCCCCACTCTCACCTGTCCCCACACTCACTCTCACTCACTCTCACCGGTCACTCACTGTCACTCACCCTCACCTGTCCCCACTCTCGCCCGTCACTCACACTCACCCGTCACCCACACTCACCCGTCACCCACTCTCACCCCTCACTCACTCTCACCCTCACTCTCACCCGTCACCCACACTCACCCGTCACCCACACTCACCTGTCCCCACACTCACCCGTCACTCACTCTCACCTGTCCCCACACTCACCCGTCACTCACTCTCACCTGTCCCCACTCTCACCCGTCACTCACTCTCACCTGTCCCCACACTCACCCGTCACCCACACTCACCTGTCCCCACACTCACCCGTCACCCACACTCACCTGTCCCCACACTCACCCGTCACTCACTCTCACCTGTCCCCACTCTCACCCGTCACTCACTCTCACCTGTCCCCATACTCACCCGTCACTCACTCTCACCTGTCCCCACTCTCACCCGTCACTCACACTCACCTGTCCCCACTCTCACCCGTCACCCACACTCACCTGTCCCCACTCTCACCTGTCCCCGCCGTCACCCATCACTCACTGTCACCTGTCACTCACTCTCACCTGTCCCCAATCTCCCCCGTCACTCACTCTCACCTGTCCCCACACTCACCTGTCACTCACTCTCACCTGTCCCCACACTCACCTGTCCCCACTCTCACCTGTCCCCACTCTCACCCATCACCCATACTCACCCGTCACTCACTCTCACCCGTCACCCACACTCACCTGTCCCCACACTCACCCGTCCCCACTCTCACCCATCACCCACACTCACCCGTCACTCACTCTCACCCGTCACCCACACTCACCTGTCCCCACACTCACCTGTCCCCACACTCACCCATCACCCACACTCACCCGTCACCCACTCTCACCCGTCACCCAACTCTCACCTGTCCCCACTCTCACATGTCCCCACTCTCACCCCTCACTCACTCTCACCCTCACTCACTCTCACCCGTCACCCACACTCACCTGTCCCCACTCTCACCCGTCACCCACTCTCACCCGTCACCCACACTTACCTATCCCCACACTCACCCGTCACCCACACTCACCTGTCCCCACACTCACCCGTCACCCACACTCACCTGTCCCCACTCTCACCCGTCACCCACACTCACCTGTCCCCACTCTCACCCGTCACTCACTCTCACCTGTCACCCACACTCACCCGTCACCCACACTCACCCGTCACCCACTCTCACCCCTCACTCACTCTCACCCTCACTCACTCTCACCCATCACCCACACTCACCCGTCACCCACTCTCACCTGTCCCCACTCTCACCCGTCACTCACTCTCACCTGTCACCCACACTCACCCGTCACCCACACTCACCCGTCACCCACTCTCACCCCTCACTCACTCTCACCCTCACTCACTCTCACCCATCACCCACACTCACCTGTCCCCACTCTCACCTGTCCCCACTCTCACCCGTCACCCACACTCACCTGTCCCCACTCTCACCTGTCCCCACTCTCACCCTCACTCACTCTCACCCGTCACCCACACTCACCTGTCCGCACACTCACCTGTCCCCACTCTCACCCGTCACCCACACTTACCTATCCCCACACTCACCCGTCACCCACACTCACCTATCCCCACACTCACCCGTCACCCACACTCACCTGTCCCCACTCTCACATGTCCCCACTCTCACCCTCACTCACTCTCACCCGTCACCCACACTCACCTGTCCCCACTCTCACCCTCACTCACTCTCACCCATCACCCACACTCACCTGTCCCCACTCTCACCCGTCACCCACACTTACCTATCCCCACACTCACCCGTCACCCACACTCACCTATCCCCACACTCACCCGTCACCCACACTCACCTGTCCCCACTCTCACATGTCCCCACTCTCACCCTCACTCACTCTCACCCGTCACCCACACTCACCTGTCCCCACTCTCACCCTCACTCACTCTCACCCATCACCCACACTCACCTGTCCCCACTCTCACCCGTCACCCACACTCACCTATCCCCACACTCACCCGTCACCCACACTCACCTATCCCCACACTCACCCGTCACCCACTCTCACCTGTCCCCACTCTCACCCGTCACCCACACTCACCTGTCCCCACACTCACCCGTCACCCACACTCACCTGTCCCCACACTCACCTGTCCCCACTCTCACCTGTCCCCACTCTCACCCGTCACCCACTCTCACCTGTCCCCACTCTCACCCGTCACCCACACTCACCTGTCCCCACTCTCACCTGTCCCCACTCTCACCCGTCACTCACTCTCACCTGTCCCCACTCTCACCCCTCACTCACTCTCACCCTCACTCACTCTCACCCGTCACCCACACTCACCTGTCCGCACACTCACCTGTCCCCACTCTCACCCGTCACCCACACTTACCTATCCCCACACTCACCCGTCACCCACACTCACCTGTCCGCACACTCACCTATCCCCACTCTCCCCCGTCACCCACTCTCACCCGTCACCCACACTCACCCGTCACCCACACTCACCCGTCACCCACACTCACCTGTCCCCACTCTCACCTGTCCCCACTCTCACCCGTCACCCACTCTCACCCGTCACCCACACTCACCTGTCCCCACTCTCACCTGTCCCCACTCTCACCCGTCACCCACTCTCACCCGTCACCCACACTCACCTGTCCCCACTCTCACCTGTCCCCACTCTCACCCGTCACCCACTCTCACCCGTCACCCACACTCACCTGTCCCCACTCTCACCTGTCCCCACTCTCACCTGTCCCCACTCTCACCTGTCCCCACTCTCACCTGTCCCCACTCTCACCCGTCACCCACTCTCACCTGTCCCCACACTCACCTGTCCCCACTCTCACCTGTCCCCACTCTCACCTGTCACCCACACTCACCTGTCCCCACTCTCACCCGTCACCCACACTCACCTGTCACCACTCTCACCTGTCCCCACACTCACCTGTCCCCACTCTCACCTGTCCCCACTCTCACCCGTCACCCACACTCACCTGTCCCCACTCTCACCTGTCCCCACTCTCACCCGTCACCCACTCTCACCCGTCACCCACACTCACCTGTCCCCACTCTCACCTGTCCCCACTCTCACCTGTCCCCACTCTCACCCGTCACCCACTCTCACCCGTCACCCACTCTCACCTGTCCCCACTCTCACCCGTCACCCACTCTCACCTATCCCCACACTCACCCGTCACCCACACTCACCCGTCACCCACTCTCACCTGTCCCCACTCTCACCTGTCCCCACTCTCACCTGTCCCCACTCTCACCTGTCCCCACACTCACCTGTCCCCACTCTCACCTGTCCCCACTCTCACCTGTCCCCACACTCACCCGTCACTCACTCTCACCTGTCCCCACACTCACCTGTCCCCACTCTCACCCGTCACCCACTCTCACCCGTCACCCACTCTCACCTGTCCCCACTCTCACCTGTCACCCACACTCACCCGTCACCCACTCTCCCCCGTCACCCACACTCACCCGTCACTCACACTCACCTGTCCCCACTCTCACCTGTCCCCACTCTCACCTGTCACCCACTCTCACCTGTCACCCACACTCACCTGTCCCCACTCTCACCTGTCCCCACTCTCACCTGTCCCCACTCTCACCTGTCCCCACACTCACTCTCACTCACTCTCACCTGTCCCCACTCTCACCTGTCCCCACACTCCCCCGTCACCCACTCTCACCTGTCCCCACTCTCCCCCGTCACCCACTCTCACCTGTCCCCACTCTCACCTGTCCCCACTCTCCCCCGTCACCCACTCTCACCTATCCCCACACTCACCCGTCACCCACACTCACCCGTCACCCACACTCACCCGTCACCCACACTCACCCGTCACCCACTCTCACCTATCCCCACTCTCACCTGTCCCCACTCTCACCCGTCACCCACACTCACCTATCCCCACACTCCCCCGTCACCCACTCTCACCTGTCCCCACACTCACCCGTCACCCACTCTCACCTGTCCCCACACTCACCCGTCACCCACACTTACCTATCCCCACACTCACCCGTCACCCACACTCACCCGTCACCCACACTCACCCGTCACCCACTCTCACCTATCCCCACACTCCCCTGTCACCCACTCTCACCTGTCCCCACACTCACCTGTCCCCACACTTACCTATCCCCACACTCCCCCGTCACCCACTCTCACCTGTCCCCACTCTCACCTGTCCCCACACTTACCTATCCCCACACTCACCCGTCACCCACTCTCACCTGTCACCCACTCTCACCTGTCACTCACCTGTCCCCACTCTCACCTGTCCCCACTCTCACCTGTCACTCACCTGTCCCCACTCTCACCTGTCACTCACCTGTCCCCACTCTCACCTGTCCCCACTCTCACCTGTCCCCACTCTCACCTGTCACTCACCTGTCCCCACTCTCACCTGTCACTCACCTGTCCCCACTCTCACCTGTCCCCACACTCACCTGTCCCCACACTCACCTGTCCCCACTCTCACCTGTCCCCACTCTCACCTGTCCCCACTCTCACCTGTTCCCACGACTCGAGCAGCAGTAGCGGCAGGAAGACCTGCACGTAGGCCTCGTGCGACGGGAACTGCAGCGGCACGTTGTACCGCGGCTCCGAGCCGCAAAGGCCGCTGGGAGGGCCGCCCCCGCCTCTCAGCAGGGCCTGCACCTCCCAGCGCAGCACCTGGGCGGGGTGCACGCGGTGGCGACGACATGTTAACTTCCTAGCCTGGTAGGCGTGGGTTCCATCCCGATCCCCCGACCATGCCTGCTGTATGTTGAGAGTTTGCGCGTCTCTCTCTCTCTCCCTCTCCCTCTCTCTCTCCCCGTGGTTGCGTTCAGAGTGTGCGTACGCATTGACGCTGAACTTCCGTCTTCGCAGCGTACGCAGCCAACCGTGCCAACCGGACTGTGCTCTCAATTTGCACGTGATAAGCCACTTCCGTTGGGCTACCATCTGTGGTGGGCTGTGTCTGAAAAATAACTGCACAGCTAAAGGGGCCTCACCTGGTGAACTAAAACGTGACTTTCATTTTAGTTTAGGATGCAGTCTGGGTGAGCCGGGGGTCGCTCAAAGACAAAGGTCCCCCGTATAGCCCTAACGGACTGTTGGGGCAAGTGCTCTTAGCGAGTAGCAGCACCTATCAAGGCCGGCACGGCACACGAGGGGGTGGGCGGCCAGCACCACCGCCCGGCTCCCTTCGTCTCCCACTCATTCATCCGAGGCCGAGTCGACCTGGGGGAGGAGGCCCAGGACCGGTGCAGACAATCATCACCGGTGTTGGTGGCCGTGAGCGGGAATCATTAACTCGGGGTCGCAGCGCAGCAATGACCGCTGCACCAGCGGCCGCTCCCCGCAGAGTATCGTCACAGACTCGCTCGCATCCTGCGGAACGTGCGGGGAACTAAAACGAAAACTCCACCAAGAAAGTTGCCCGAGTCGCGGGTCGAACCCAGGGTCCCCGACGCGCTCGTCACGCAAGTGAAACACAATACCTCGCTGTTGATCTCATCATCAAGGAGCTAGAAACCACCGTCATCACGCTACACTCCGGTCATCCTTGCAGCCGCAGCCGCAGCAGCCAGCAGCCAGCAGCGGAGGCTGCCGGCTGCTTTCAGACGCGCTGCTCCTGCGGCCGTCTGGAACGCTCTTCCCCTTCCGACATTAGGAAGCCACTGGGAGCTACGCTGCACTTTTAAATGATCATCGAGATTGACGAAGTCATTTCTTTAGAACTGCTTCTTGTTGTGTTTGTTGTGTTTAGTTTGGCGTCCTTCCTCCCACGCACCTCCGATTAGCGCGGTTGGCTACGTACGGCGGTGCGAAAGAAGTTTAATGTAAAATCACTGCCCATAGACTCAACACTGCCCATAGACTCAACACTGCCCATAGACTCAACCCTACCCATAGACTCAACACTGCCCATAGACTCAGCACCGCCCATAGACTCAGCACTGCCCATAGACTCAACACTGCCCATAGACTCAACACTACCCATAGACTCAACATTGCCCATGGACTCAACACTGCCCATAGACTTAACACTACCCATAGACTCAACACTGCCCTTAGACTCAACACTGCCCATAGACTCAACACTGCCCATGGACTCAACACTGCCCATAGACTTAACACTACCCATAGACTCAACACTACCCATAGACTCAACACTGCCCATAGACTCAGCAGTGCCCATAGACTCAGCAGTGCCCATAGACTCAGCACTACCCATAGACTCAACACTACCCATAGACTCAACACTACCCATAGACTCAACACTACCCATAGACTCAACACTACCCATAGACTCAACACTACCCATAGACTCAACACTACCCATAGACTCAACACTACCCATAGACTCAACACTACCCATAGACTCAACACTACCCATAGACTCAACACTACCCATAGACTCAACACTACCCATAGACTCAGCACTGCACCATAGACTCAACACTGCACCATAGACTCAGCACTGCCCATAGACTCAACACTGCCCATAGACTCAACACTGCCCATAGACTCAGCACTGCCCATAGACTCAACACTGCCCATAGACTCAGCACTGCCCATAGACTCAACACTACCCATAGACTCAACACTGCCCATAGACTCAACACTGCCCATAGACTCAGTACTGCCCATAGACTCAACACTACCCATAGACTCAACACTACCCATAGACTCAGCACTGCCCATAGACTCAACACTGCCCATAGACTCAGCACTGCCCATAGACTCAACACTACCCATAGACTCAACACTACCCATAGACTCAGCACTGCCCATGGACTCAACACTGCCCATAAACTCAGCACTGCCCATAGACTCAACACTGCCTATAGACTCAGCACTGCCCATAGACTCAACACTGCCCATAGACTCAACACTGCCCATAGACTCAACACTGCCTATAGACTCAGCACTGCCCATAGACTCAACACTGCCCATAGACTCAACACTGCCCATAGACTCAGCACTGCCCATAGACTCAACACTGCCCATAGACTCAACACTGCCCATAGACTCAACACTGCCCATACACTCAGCACTGCCCATAGACTCAGCACTGCCCATAGACTCAACACTGCCCATAGACTCAGCACTGCCCATAGACTCAGCACTGCCCATAGACTCAACACTGCCCATAGACTCAGCACTGCCCATAGACTCAGCACTGCCCATAGACTCAACACTGCCCATAGACTCAGCACTGCCCATAGACTCAACACTGCCCATAGACTCAGCACTGCCCATAGAGTCAACACTGCCCATAGACTCAACACTGCCCATAGACTCAGCACTTCCCATAGACTCAACACTGCACCATAGACTCAACACTGCCCATAGACTCAACACTGCCCATAGACTCAACACTGCCCATGGACTCAGCACTGCCCATAGACTCAGCACTGCCCATAGACTCAACACTGCCCATTCCCTCAACACTGCACCATAGACTCAACACTGCCACTAGACTCAACACCGCTCACAGACTCAACACTGCACCTCCGATTAGCACGGTTGGCTGCGTACGGTGCGAAAGAAGTTCACACACGAGGACGATTTCATTGTTTGCGTCCCACTGAGGTGCGCCCACCCCTGCTAGAGACCCCACCCACAGTCATGTAGGGGGACACCGCGGTGGCTAGGAGATGTTAACTACCTCGCCTGGTATACAGGAGGTCGTGGGTTCCATCCCAACCCTTCAACATCCATATTTATATCAACATATAAAAACATTTGTTTTTCCAACAACCACAAAGTTTTTTGGGGGTGCGTTTTACTTCCCGGAGCACACAAGTGAACGCCGCGTCACCCCGCCGCCCGTATTCGAGTGGCGGTCAGGATGAGTGGAGAGGGGAGAGAGTGAAGTGGGGAGAGTGGAGAGGGGAGGAGGTTAGCCGTCACCTGGTTGATAAAGAACAGCGGTTCTGTGACGGCGTCGAGGTCGACTCCCCCGCGGGGGTCACGGCCCCGGGCGCCGCTCCGCTCCAGGGCTCGCGCCTCCACCATCGAGGCGCTCCTCACCGCCGGCGGCCTCGCCGCGCCGCCCACCTCCATCCCCGTCGCCTCCGACGCGCCGGCCGCCGACAAGGCACCGGCCGGGCAAAACCTCCCCCGGCCGTCGTCCATCGGCGACAGGACGCCGCCGCCGCCGCCGCCGCCGCCGCCGCCGCCCGGCGCCGCCGACGGGAGCCTCGGCGCCGGCGCCGCCGACGGGAGCCTCGGCGCCGGCGCCGCGCCGACTTTGGCTCTGGTGGGCGCCGGCGGCTGCGCGACCGCCGCCTTGACGATGTCGCCGGTGAGCAGGGCGTTGCGCGACGAGCCCGGCCTGGCGAACGCCCTGGCCGTCGGCCGGGCTTGCGGCCCGGCGACGGCGTTGCCGGGCAGCGCCGTCCCGAGCCGGCGCTCGTCAGCGCCGCCGGCGCCTTCCGGCTCTTCGTCCACCTCCATGGGGACGTCGTCGCCGTCGGGGACGTCTTCGTCGATGTCCATGTCGACCGGGTCGCGCTGGGTGAGGTTCAGGACGTCGCCGTCGCTACGTTCCCCGTCTTCGTCCCACCACCGCCCCGGCGCGGCCCTGCCGCACTCCACGAGCTCGGAGACGCCAACGGGATTGGCCGGCGACGGGCGCGATGAGGAGCTGGCGGCGGCGGTGGAGGCGGCGGCGGTGGAGGCGGTGGAGGCGGCGGCGGTGGAGGCGGCGGTGGAGGCGGTGGAGGCGGCGGCGGTGGAGGCGGCGGCGGTGGTGGAGGCGGCGGTGGAGGCGGCGGCGGTGGAGGCGGCGGTGGAGGCGGTGGAGGCGGCGGCGGTGGAGGCGGCGGTGGCGGTGGAGGCGGTGGAGCCACTCGCGTTATCTTTGGCAGCCGCTGCGGCCGCGACCACCGCCGCGAATGTTCCCGGCTTGAAATGAACGCCGGGCGGGAAGTCGCCGAGGACGCCCGGCGGGCCGCTCTGCCGCCCCGCCGTCGCCTCCTCGCCCTCGTCGTCCGAGAAGCAGAACTCGTCGCGGTCGCTCATGTAGTACTCCTCCTGGCTCTGCTGCGGGATGGGCGGCGACTGCGACAGCCGGAAGAAGTTGTCATCCTCCAACTCGTCGCCACCTCCGGCGCCGCCGTCATTCTGCCAGGCGGCGCCGGAAAGCGGCGGCGGCGGCGCCGGCGGCACACTGCCCGCGCGGTCGTCCTCCGCGCGGCGCACCCTCGCTCTCTCGGCACCGGTGCCGGCGCCACCCGCAGCGCGTCCCCTCCCGTGCTTGCGCCCGCCGCCGCCGCCGCCGCCCATCTGCTGGGCGCGCCGGCGCGTCTCCTGGCAGGCGAGCAGGCACGTGTTGCCACGCAGCTTAGCCAGCGGCTTGGGCGAGATCAGCTTGGCCCCCCTGGGCGCCTTGGCCACTCCACTGCGGCGCAAGAGCTGCACGCGCGCCAGGCTGGTCTGGGAGAGGTCAGGAGCCGTGCGCGCCGTCTCCTTGAACCCCGGCCGGCGAGCCGCCGCCGCCGCCGCCCCCGCCGGCGGCTTGGACGGCGGAGGCTGCCGCGGCTCGTCGGCCGCGGCGACGCTCACGCCCGCGGCGCCATCGACCCTCCGGCCCGGGGAGCTGCCGGCCGCCCTCCTCCTCCCGTCCTCGCTACTCGGCCGAGGATCCGGCGCCGCCGCCGCCACCGCCGGCGTCGCCGCCGTCCTGTCCTTGGCGGCGACGGACGCCGGACGCCACTCGTCGAAGTACTTGGAGATCTTGGCGGTGGGCCCTTCGTGGCGAGACGCCACGGCATTGGACGCGCCGGCGCCGCCCTCGGTCGCCCTCTTCCTGTTCGGCAACGTGGCGGCACCGCTCGGCCGACGGGAGACGATGCCAGAGGTGGCCGGCGCTTCTCGGCTGGGGACTTTGGCGGCGGCGACGGCGGCAGTGGCGACGGTGGTGGCGCCGGGGGACCGCGCGTGGCTCCCAAGAGTCGGAGCGGCGGTCTGGAACGGGGCGCCGTCGCTTGGCGCGGTGACCGGGCTGACCCCCCGCTCCTCCTTCTTCACCTTTACCTCCTCTTCCTTTTTCTCGTCCACCTCCTCCGCATCCACATCCACCTCCTCGTCGCCGCCCCTCTTCCCCTCCCCCTCCCGCTTGGCCACGAGGCTCTGCGACAGCCTCAACTCGTCCAGCTCAAAGTCGTAGAGCTGCGTGTTCAGGTCGTCGTCGTCCAGGTACTGCGAGAAGTCCAAGCCGTCGTCCAGCTCGTCGTCCGGGTCCAAGGCGCGCCGGTCCAGCGGCTCCACCGGCTTGCTATTCACCGCCGGTGCCACTCCTCTGCCATCTCGCCGGTGGCCGAGAGACGACGCGCAGCCGCCCTCGCTGGGCTCGCTCTTCACCGCGGTGCCGTCCAGCCGGCTGTCGAGCGCCTCCGTCCAGGCGTCCTCGCCCGCCGAGTCGGTGTCGGTGATGAGGATGATTTCGTCGCCCTTCCTCTCCGCGCTGGCGCCTCCGCAGGGCAGGAACGTGTTCTGGGTGAGGCGGAGGTCGTCGCATTCGTCGCTTTCGTCGCTTCCGTCGCCCTCCGAGCCGATCATCTCAATGTCGTCGCTGGCGCCGCCGTCCCAGGCTGCGCCCGGTGGCGGTGGCGGCGGCGGCGGCGGCGGCGGCGGCTCCGAGCGCTCCACGGCTCCCCGCTCGCCGGCGGCGTGCGCCTCCGTGCCGGCGGCCGGCACGGAGGCGGCGGCGCCGCCGCCTGCCAGTCGCGTCCCCCCCTCCTCCCCCTCCTCCCCCTCCTCGTCGGCCCCTTCGCGCCGTCCGCCGGTGCGGCCCGGGACTTGGGGCCGCCCCAAACCGCCGGCGCCGAGCACGTCGGCCGCGTAGCTTTTTGGGAAGCGCCGCACCGTGCCGAGATCGGGGGAGGGCAGCGGCAAATTCTCCTGGCGGGGGGGCCGCCCGGCGCTCCCGCCACCGCCGCTGGCGCCGTCTCCACCGTCGGCTCCCACCGCCTCGTCCAATTTGTCGGTCAACTTCCCCGGAAACCACGGCTTCAGGTTGGGCAGCTTCCTCTCATGCTGCTGCTGCCGCCGCTGCAGCTTAGCGGGGCTCGGGCGCGGCGCGAGCAGGATCTCGGTGCGCTGGGCCCGGTGAACTCGCAGCTTCGCCACAACGTCGGTGAGACAGCCGAGCAGGCGGTCGCGACGCTCCAAGCACAGGGGCCACGCTCCGGCGCCGGAGCCGCCGCCGGAGCCACCGCCGCCGGCACCGCCGCCGCCGGCGACGCGCATGCACATGTTGATGTCGTCCAGGAATGGCTGGCAGGCGGCGCGCAGTCCCAGGCGACAGCCGTCACGCAGCAGCGTGCGCACCAGCTGGAGGCACGCCCGGCGCGCCGCGAAGGCGCTCGCCGACGCCGGCCGCCCCGGCGCCGCCGCCGCCGGCGCCGCCGGCGCCGCCGCCGCCATCGCCGCGGCGGAGACGAAGGCGCGGAGCCAGCGGCCCGAACTGCACCACACCAGGTGCATGTAGCCGCGCTTGTAGTGCAGCTGCACGACGGCAGCGAGCGTCAGCAGGAAGAGGGCGGCCACGGGGTCGTCGTCGGGGTCGTCGGGGTCGTCGGGGTCGTGACGCCACGGCGACGACGCGGAAGGCGCCGGCGTCGTCGCTGCGGAAGACGCCGGCGTCGCCTTCTCCAGCAGGTAGTGCATCACCTCGCTCACGTAGCCCATGCCGAACTCGTTGAGGTCCATGACGGAGCGGGCAAACGGCAGCAGCCACAGGAACGTGGAGTGGTGGCGGCGCAGCGAGCGGCCCTCCTCGGTGGCGAGCACGTGCCGCAGCGAGGCCATGTCCGACAGCACCGAGTCGTCGCCGGGAGGAGTGTCGGGGGAGGGACGCGCCGGCCGTGGTGCCGCCGGGTTGAAGGGGCTCAGGCGCTGCAGGTGGAATGGTCACGAGTATGCGCGTACAAGAATATAAAAATAGTTTAGTTTATATTCATTTATTTACAGCGATTTCCGTACCTTTCCTATGCAGGAGAAAGCCCTCCTCTTAACGACGGTAATTTGATTCCACGAAACCGGCCGTTAAAGCGAGTTGGTCGTTCAGCGAGTATAGGAGGTACGCGTTAAGGGCTTAATTCGTTCCAATACAATCGAAAAGTGTCCCCCTTTTTCACCCGACAAAAGCACTTTATAAAATTTTAACAATGGATATGAATACATAAAGACACTAACAACAATATAAACACGTAATATTGAAAGAAACATTGTTAATCAATGCATTACTAAATATTTACTGGACCTACAACAGCCCGTTGTTAACAGGGGAATGGTCCATATTCTTGGTTCTTTTGGTAGTCACGTAGAAGTGAATTAATAAAATAATAAAAATTACACTACTATACACTACATTATTATACACTACGTTATTATACACTACTATACATTACATTATTATACACTAATATACACAACAATACACTACATTATTATACACTACTATACACTACAATATTATACACTACACTACTTTACACTACACTACAATATTATACACTACTATACACTACGTTATTATACACTACTATACACTACAATATTATACATTACACTACTTTACACTACACTAAAATATTATACACTACTATACACTACATTATTATACACTACTATACACTACATTACTATACACTACTATACACTACGTTATTATACACTACTATACACTACATTATTATACACTAATATACACAACAATACACTACATTATTATACACTACTATACACTACAATAGTATACACTACTTTACACTACACTACAATATTATACACTACTATACACTACATTATTATACACTACTATACACTACGTTATTACACACTACTATACACTACATTATTACACACTACTATACACTACATTATTATACACTACTATACACTACGTTATTATACACTACTATACACTACGTTATTATACACTACTATACACTACATTATTATACACTACTATACACTACATTATTATACACTACCATACATGACAATATTATACACTACTATACACTACACTACTATACACTACACTATACACTACACACTACACTACACTCTACACTACACTACTATACACTACTATACACTACATTACTATACACTACACACCACTATACACTACACTACACACTACTATACACTACTATACACTACACTACACCCTACACTATACACTACACTATACACCACACTACACTATACACCACTATACACTACACTGTACACTACACTATACACTACACTATACACCACTATACACTACACACCACTATACACTATACTATACACTACACACTACACTACTATACACAACACCACGATACACTACACTATACACTACTATACACTACACTATACACTACTATACACTACTGTACACTACACTATACACTACACTATACACTACACTATACACCACTATACACTACTATACACTACACACCACTATACACTATACACTACACACCACTATACACTATACTATACACTACACTACTATACACTACACTATACACTACACTAAACACTACTGTACACTACTATACACTACACTACACACTACACTATACACCACTATACACTACACACTACACTATACTATACACCACTATACACTACACACTACACTACACTATACACCACTATACACTACACACTACACTATACACTACTACACACTGCTGGCGTTAATTGATTGATTGAATGGGGTGAGACCCCCACGGGCTGCTGTGCAGCTTTGTTCCGGAAGCGACTTCGCTGTCGCAAATGATAGCAGCTCAACCAAGGAGCTAATCACCGCCACCACCACCACCACCACCATCATCATCATCACGTGGACATTCACGTGAGCAGACAAATACTCATCACACGCAAAGTGAACCCCAATACCTCGGTGAACTCGCCAAGGAGCAGAAAGCGTGACCGCGTGAACTCGCAGCAGCGGCTTCTAGCGAACCGCCGGACAAAGGCGGTGGTCACCGCGTCGCACGGCGCTTTAGAATGGGCCCGCGTCTGCGGCCGTCTGGAACGCTCTTCCCTCCGATATTAGGAAGCCACAGGGAGCTACGCTGCACTTTGAAATCATCATCATCTAGATTGGCAAAACTCATTTCTTCGGAACTGCTTTTGGTGTTAAGTTTGGTTGTCTTTCCCCCGCACTTCTGATGAGCACAGTTGGCTACGAACGGTGCAAAAGAAGATCAACAAACGACACTACACACACACACACACTGCACTGCGCACGCTACACCGCTATACTAAATTGACAACTCATTTTTTTCGGAACTGCTTTTGGTGTTTAGTTTATTGTTCATCCGCCACCCCCGCCCCCGCACCTCCGATTAGCCACAGTTGGCTGCGCACGGTGCGAAAAAAAGTTCACCGCGCGTTGCGTACGCGCGCAGAGACACGTACCTTTGTGCGGAACATGGTGTCGGACTGGTAGACGATCTGACTGCACGACACTCCGTTGTCATCGCCAGGGTCGTGTTTTATTGTTTGTTGGCTGGGGGGGGGAACCGAACGACAGAAATCGATAACACCGTTTTGTTAGGGTTAGATCTCGTAAACACAGTAAGACCTTGGGTTGCGAGCAACTTGGCCTGCGAGCGTTTTGCAAGACGAGCAAATTGTTAAAATAAATATTAATTTGATAAACGAGCGAGGGCCTTGCGATACGAGCAGTAGCGCACGTGTCTACGCTTTGTACTGTCGAGCGTCACGTGACCACAAATGATATACGAGTGCTTTGATACACGAGTGCTTTGGATCACAAAACACGTTTCCCGAACGAATTATGCTCGCAATCCAAGGTTTCACCGTGTATATATATAAGTGACGCGATCGAACCAAAAAATAAAACCTGCATTATGATGGATGATATTGGTCGCGAAAGTCTACGTGTTAAATTGAACGACGGAAAATTAACGATGACGACGACGCGAACACTCGACACGTGACCGCGTGAACGCAGAGCAATCTCCGAGCGTCGTCGCCCACAATGTAAGAGACAAAGTTCAAAGGCAGCTCAGTGGAATTCTGCACAGCAATGTAACAGCATCAGCGAGACGCAGCGTCTGTAAAACATGAAGGTCGCCCTCGTCACGGGCGCACAAAAAGTGGCTCACCGCAAATGAACCGGAAAACACACAGACGCCACTCACTCTGTAGAACAGGGCTAGAACACACAGACGCCACTCACTCTGTAGAACAGGGCTAGAACACATAAACTCCACTCACTCTGTAGAACAGGAGTAGAACACACAAACTCCACTCACTCACTCTGTAGAACAGGAATAGAACACACAAACTCCACTCACTCACTCTGTAGAACAGGGCTAGAACACACAAACTCCACTCACTCTGTAGAACAGGAGTAGAACACACAAACTCCACTCACTCACTCTGTAGAACAGGAATAGAACACACAAACTCCACTCACTCACTCTGTAGAACAGGGCTAGAACACACAAACTCCACTCACTCACTCTGTAGAACAGGGCTAGAACACACAAACTCCACTCACTCACTCTGTAGAACAGGGGTAGAACACACAAACTCCACTCACTCACTCTGTAGAACAGGGCTAGAACACACAAACTCCACTCACTAACTCTGTAGAACAGGGCTAGAACACACAAACTCCACTCACTCACTCTGTAGATCAGGAGTAGAACACACAAACTCCACTCACTCACTCTGTAGAACAGGAGTAGAACACTCAAACTCCACTCACACTCTGTAGAACAGGGGTAGAACACACAAACTCCACTCACTCACTCTGTAGAACAGGGGTAGAACACACAAACTCCACTCACTCACACTGTAGAACAGAAGTAGAACACACAAACTCCACTCACTCACTCTGTAGAACAGGGCTAGAACACAAACTCCACTCACTCACTCTGTAGAACAGGAGTAGAACACACAAACTCCACTCACTCTGTAGAACAGGGCTAGAACACACAAACTCCACTCACTCACTCTGTAGAACAGGGGTAGGACACACAAACTCCACTCACTCACTCTGTAGAACAGGAGTAGAACACACAAACTCCACTCACTCACTCTGTAGAACAGGGGTAGAACACACAAACGCCACTCACTCACTCTGTAGAACAGGGGTAGAACAGATGGGATGTAACATCAGCATAAGACTAAAAGAACACCAAATAAATATTAAATTATCTCAAACACAGCTGTCGGCAGTGGCAGAACATGCTTGTCAACAAGGACACTCAATTGATTTTGATAACGTTGAAGTGTTGTGTAAAACTAATTTTTACTGGCAAAGACTAATTAGAGAATCCATTGAAATTGAGAGAAACAGAAATAACTTTAATCGTTCTGATAGCAATAAGCTTAGTGCGGCTTGGAAGCGTATTATTAAATAATACATATTACAATTCCTTAAAGGGGAAACACATTAATTAACGGATTACTAATGTAGCATATAATCACAATAACACACATTAAAACTAATTACTAATCTACAACTCATTGCTAATCATAACCATTGACTGATTACCAATCAATTATAGAATTACAATAACCTCCCCCTCCGCCTCAACTCACTGCACCTGAAATGAGTTAAATGATGACGTCACCCTGCTGCTCTATTTAAGACCGAGAGCAAGTGAGGGCTTCACCATTCTGGCGAATTGCCCGATGATGCTGGATGTAATTACCAGCGAAACGTTGTACTCAAACTGTAAATGTTGTGGATTCACTCTTCAACACACCGGTGGGCTAAAGTAGTGAACTATTTTGTCTTTTGTCAACGTGACACTTTATTTTGCTGATTGGCCGTGTCGGGTGGTGGAGGGTTACGACACATTTATAAATAACGCGATCTAACCCAAAAACCTTGATTATGAAACTCCACTCACTCGCGCTGTAGAACAGGAGTAGAACACACAAACTCCACTCACTCACTCTGTAGAACAGGGGTAGAACACACAAACTCCACTCACTCGCGCTGTAGAACAGGAGTAGAACACACAAACTCCACTCACTCACTCTGTAGAACAGGAGTAGAACACACAAACTCCACTCACTCTGTAGAACAGGGGTAGAACACACAAACTCCACTCACTCTGTAGAACAGGGGTAGAACACACAAACTCCACTCACTCACTCTGTAGAGCAGGGGTAGAATACACAAACTCCACTCACTCACTCTGTAGAACAGGAGTAGAACACACAAACTCCACTCACTCTGTAGAACAGGGGTAGAACACACAAACTCCACTCACTCACTCTGTAGAACAGGGCTAGAACACACAAACTCCACTCACTCACTCTGTAGAACAGGGCTAGAACACACAAACTCCACTCACTCACTCTGTAGAACAGGGCTAGAACACACAACCTCCACTCACTCTGTAGAACAGGGCTAGAACACACAAACCCCACTCACTAACTCTGTAGAACAGGGCTAGAACACACAAACTCCACTCACTCACTCTGTAGAACAGGGGTAGAACACACAAACTCCACTCACTCACTCTGTAGAACAGGGGTAGAACACACAAACTCCACTCACTCACTCTGTAGAACAGGGCTAGAACACACAAACTCCACTCACTCACTCTGTAGAACAGGGGTAGAACACACAAACTCCACTCACTCATTCTGTAGAACAGGGCTAGAACACACAAACTCCACTCACTCACTCTGTAGAACAGGGCTAGAACACACAAACTCCACTCACTCACTCTGTAGAACAGGGGTAGAACACACAAACTCCACTCACTCACTCTGTAGAACAGGGCTAGAACACACAAACTCCACTCACTCACTCTGTAGAACAGGAGTAGAACACACAAACGCCACTCACTCACTCTGTAGAACAGGGGTAGAACACACAAACTCCACTCACTCACTCTGTAGAACAGGGCTAGAACACAAACTCCACTCACTCACTCTGTAGAACAAGGCTAGAACACACAAACTCCACTCACTCACTCTGTAGAACAGGAGTAGAACACACAAACTCCATTGGCTCACTCTGTAGAACAGGGCTAGAACACACAAACTCCACTTACTCTCTAGAACAAGGGTAGAACACACAAACTCCACTCACTCTGTAGAACAGGAGTAGAACACACAAACTCCACTCACTCTGTAGAACAGGAGTAGAACACAAAAACTCCACTCACTCTGTAGAACAGGAGTAGAAAACACAAACTCCACTCACTCTGTAGAACAGGAGTAGAACACAAAAACTCCACTCACTCTGTAGAACAGGAGTAGAACACACAAACTCCACTCTGTAGAACAGGGCTAGAACACACAAACTCCACTCACTCTGTAGAACAGGGCTAGAACACACAAACTCCACTCACTCACTCTGTAGAACAGGAGTAGAACACACAAACTCCACTCACACTCACTCTGTAGAACAGGGCGAGAACACACAAACTCCACTCACTCACTCTGTAGAACAGGGGTAGACCACACAAACTCCACTCACTCACTCTGTAGAACAGGGGTAGAACACACAAACTCCACTCACTCACTCTGTAGAATAGGGGTAGAACACACAAACTCCACTCACACACTCTGTAGAACAGGGCTAGAACACACAAACTCCACTCACTCACTCTGTAGAACAGGAGTAGAACACACAAACTCCACTCACACACTCTGTAGAACAGGGGTAGAACACACAAACTCTACTCACTCACTCTGTAGAACAGGGCTAGAACACACAAACTCCACTCTCTCTGTAGAACAGGGGTAGAACACACAAACTCCACTCACTCACTCTGTAGAACAGGGCTAGAACACACAGACTTCACTCACTCACTCTGTAGAACAGGTGTAGAACACACAAACTCCACTCACTCGCTCTGTAGAACAGGAGTAGAACACACAAACTCCACTCACTCACTCTGTAGAACAGGGCTAGAACACACAAACTTCACTCACTCACTCTGTAGAACAGGGGTAGAACACACAAACTCCACTCACTCACTCTGTAGAACAGGGCTAGAACACACAAACTCCACTCACTCACTCTGTAGAACAGGGCTAGAACACACAAACTCCACTCACACTCACTCTGTAGAACAGGGCTAGAACACACAAACTCCACTCACTAACTCTGTAGAACAGGAGTAGAACACACAAACTCCACTCACTCACTCTGTAGAACAGGGGTAGAACACACAAACTCCACTCACTCACTCTGTAGAACAGGGGTAGAACACACAAACTCCACTCACTCACTCTGTAGTACAAGGGTAGAACACACAAACTCCACTCACTCATTCTGTAGAACAGGGCTAGAACACACAAACTCCACTCACTCACTCTGTAGAACAGGGCTAGAACACACAAACTCCACTCACTCACTCTGTAGAACAGGGCTAGAACACACAAACTCCACTCACTCTGTAGAACAGGGGTAGAACACACAAACTTCACTCACTCACTCTGTAGAACAGGGGTAGGACACACAAACTCCACTCACTCTGTAGAACAAGGGTAGAACACACAAACTCCACTCACTCACTCTGTAGAACAGGGCTAGAACACACAAACTCCACTCACACACTCTGTAGAACAGGGCTAGAACACACAAACTCCACTCACTCTGTAGAACAGGGCTAGAACACACAAACTCCATTCACTCACTCTGTAGAACAGGGGTAGAACACACAAACTCCACTCACTCACTCTGTAGAACAGGAGTAGAACACACAAACTCCACTCACTCACTCTGTAGAACAGGGCTAGAACACACAAACACCACTCACTCACTCTGTAGAACAGGGGTAGAACACACAAACTCCACTCACTCACTCTGTAGAACAGGGCTAGAACACACAAACACCACTCACTCACTCTGTAGAACAGGGGTAGAACACACAAACTCCACTCACTCACTCTGTAGAACAGGGCTAGAACACACAAACACCACTCACTCACTCTGTAGAACAGGGCTAGAACACACAAACTCCACTCACTCACTCTGTAGAACAGGGGAAGAACACACAAACTCTACTCACTCTCTCTGTAGAACAAGGCTAGAACACACAAACTCCACTCACACACTCTGTAGAACAGGGGTAAAACACACAAACTCCACACGCTCTCAGCATCACGAACGTCATCCCAGTTGTTGTCGTGGTTGTTGTTGTTGTTGTCGTGGTTGTTGTTGTTGTTGTTTTCTTCGCTGTCATTGCCACTCACCAGTGGGCCAGGCGCACTGCGTCCACCTCGTGCTGGTAGCTGGCGCTCGAGGTGACTTTGTGGAACACCTGGATGGGATCCATGGAGTGTCCCCCCCACACCTTGGAGCCCAGCTGGTCGAGCAGCAGCATGAGGCACTGCAGCGCCGGCCAGAACGCGCTGTTGCTGCTGCTGCTGCTGCTGCCATCTTCACATCAGCGGTGGCCGTGGTGGTGGTGGTGGCGACAACAGCAGCAGCAGTAGCAGCAGCAGCAGCAACAGCAGCAACAACAACAGCCACAGCGGCAACAACAGCAGCAACAGCAGTGACACAGCAGCAGCAACAGCAGCAGCAGTGAAACAGCAGCAGCAGCAGTGACACAGCAGCAGTGACACAGCAGCAGCAGCAGCAACAACAGCAGCAGCAGTGACACAGCAGCAGCAACAGCAGTCACAGCAGTGACACAGCAGCAGCAACAGCAGCAGCAGTGACACAACAGCAGTGACACAGCAGCAGTGACACAGCAGCAGCAGCAACAACAGCAGCAGCAGTGACACAGCAGCAGCAACAGCAGTGACACAGCAGCAGCAACAGCAGCAGCAGTGACACAACAGCAGTGACACAGCAACAGCAGCAACAGCAGCAGCAACAGCAGCAGTGACACAACAGCAGCAACAGCAGCAGCAACAGCAGCAGTGACACAGCAGCAGCAGTGACACAGCAGCAGTGACACAACAGCAGCAACAACAGCAGCAGCAGCAGCAACAGCAGCAGTGACACAACAGCAGCAACAGCAGCAGCAACAATAGCAGCAACAGCAGTGACACAACAGCAGCAGTGACACAACAGCAGCAACAACAGCAGCAGCAACAGCAGTGACACAACAGCAGCAACAACAGCAACAGCAGCAACAGCAGCAGAGACACAGCAACAGCAGCAGCACCAGCAGTCACAGCAGTGACACAGCAGCAGGGTCGTGAGCAAGCTCCTCCAGAACGCCGCCCGTCGTCGCTTGAAGCCACACGCCCAAGCCCCTTCTGGACCGGTGCGTTTGTAAACCTCAAAAACACCTCCTAACACCACAGGCACGGAGGAGTTAGCAGCAGCGCCTATGAAGGCCGGCACGGCACATGAGGGGGGTGGGTGCCCAGCACCACACCCGGCTCCCAGACGCAAAGACGCAGAGACACGCACACAGACAGACACACGGACAGACACACAGACACACAAACGGACAGACACACAGACGCTGTTGGATATATAGGCCTTTTTTTTTTAATTGATATTAATATTTGCGAAAATATTTTTTTTTAATAATAATCAATAAATAATAATAAATAAACACCCTCAAACCGACAAGGACCAGCAGCCAGAAGCTGGAGATTGTAAAAGGGCCATTAAAAAAAAAATTCGGGGGCCCTCACCCCACACACCACAGAGGAGATGAACAATAAAACCCAGAATCAAAGACAAAAGGGAAGGGGGGAATTCCAAGCTTCAGGTACCCCCCCCACTCCATCAGCCTGCAGACAGAGTGCTCCACACACACGAGAGATTTAAACATATTGCCCTTCTTTGCTATTAATACGACGGTTAAGGAGGAGCTCACCGATGGGACCTTGCCCAGATCTTTCAAGGATTTGTGAGCTCCTCACACAATCCAGTCTGGTTAAACCCAGGATGGATCGTAGGCAGGCTAGCCTAAATGTTTCTAACCGGAGAAGATGTTCCATTAGGGGGGGTCCACGTTTCGCAAGCGTAGAGAAGGGAGGGAATGACCGTGGCCGAGAAGACCTGAAGCTTAGTGCGGAGCGACAGACCAGGTAGCTTCCACACAGCGTTACGCAACCGATGAAAAGATATTTCCGCTCGACTGACTCGGAGTGAGACCTCTGCTGTTAAACTGGAGCCAGTCATAAGCACACTGCCCAGGTATGGGAAACTCTCCACTCTCTACACAACTGCCCCATCACCGATTCGGAGTTGTGGGGGTGGAGTGTCCGATGGTACAAAATACCCAGGCAGGTGCTTAGTTTTGGTGGGGCTGATGGTAAGGCCCCATCTCTTAGTGGCACACTCCAGTCTCAGCAGCAGCGTCTCCAACTCCTCCTCTGAATGAGCAGCTATTACCAAATCATCAGTAGACATAACGTGGTTGAGCAATAGGGAGCCATCCCTTGACCGCACCCGGGCAGCGATCAGCCTCCCGTTATATCTGTACCAAATGGAGATTCCCCCGGTACAGCTATTGAAGGCTTCACGAACTACGTAGTCAAAATAGATGTTAAATAATGTGGGAGCCAGAGGACATCCCTGTCGCACCCCAAGGTGTACAGGGAATGGTTCTGACTCCCGGCCACGTAGTTTTACCCGGGCCCGCTCACCATCATGAAGGTCCTTAATGATCATGAGCAGAGGGTCAGGGACTCCAAAAGCACGAAGAACAACCCAGAGCCCAGGCCTACTGATGGTATCATAGGCCTTGACCAGGTCAATAAAGCAGAGAATATGGCATCTGTGCAGGACCGCCCTTTCCTGAAACCGCATTGGGGCTCCGCAAGCCTCTCCTCAGCGTGCCTGGCAAGGCGATGTTGAATAATCCTTGCCAGGACCTTTCCCGGCACACTGAGGAGTGAGATGCCCCTGTAGTTGTTACAGTCTGTGCGGTCCCCCTTCTTAAAGAGGGGGACCACCAGGGCATCCTTCCAATCCTGCGGAACCCGTCCAGTGGTCCAGATTGTTGTTATGATGTCATATAGGGCAGTCTGTGCACAAACGCCACCCTCCCTCAGCATTTCTCTTGGGAGATCGTCTCTACCCGGTGCCTTTCCTGGTCTCAGACTCCGGATCGCCTTCAGTACTTCCTCAACAGATGGCACCTCAGCCAGCCACTCACAGGGGGTGACTTCTTCCAATATTAGAGGCACTGCAGCCTCAGCAAGGTCATCCCCACTTTGTGCCACGATGTTTTCCTGGCTGAGGGATTTCCCCTCCCCCAGGACCTCACAAAAATGCTCAGCAAATCTGCAAACCTGTTCCTGGGGGTCGGAGATTGGATCACCGTTTTTTCCCCTAATGATGGTAATAGGTGTGGCGCTGCAGGTTACTTTTTTGATGGAGTTAAATAGAGATTTGTGATCACGGGCCACTGAGGCAGACTCCATCTCCTCAGCAACCCGCGACCACCACCCATCCTTGCAGAGCCTCACGGCTCTCCGAACCTCCGAGCGAAGGCTGCGGTAAGCCTCCTCATTCTCTGACATGGGATTCTGTAGCCGATGACAGTGGGCCTGTTGCTTTTTCTCAACTATCCTGAACACCTCCTCTGTCAGCCAGGGTCTCTGGGGAGGTCTGGACCGCATACCCAAAGCAGCCATTGCAGCTGCATGAGTCACAGTCCTAAACCTCGCCCATTTACCCTCGACATCAGGAGGAGTGGGGACGATGCCAACCCCAGCCGCAAGCGATGATGAAATTCTCGCTTGCAACTTTCATCAGATAACTGAGACCAGGCCACTTTAGGTTGGAATGGGGTCCTGAGTGTACACCCACCACCGGAGTGGAAGAATGGCAGGCGCATCTTACAGATGACTAGTCGATGGTCAGAGGGCAGATCAGCTTCACGGTAGGTCCTGGTGTCAAGCACATGGGCTCGCATCCGCTGGTCCGTCACTATGTAGTCCAGCAGATGTTCTTGCTTGGACCCGGCATGCATCCATGATGTTGTGTGGATGCGCCAATGCCGGAACAGCGTGTTGGTAACTACAAGCCCATGGGCTGCACAAAATCTAGCAGCCTCCTATCGTTGTTATTGAGCTGATCTGGCCCATACAGACAGACACACACACACACAGACACACAGACACACACAGACATGAGAGAGAGATACAGAGAGAAGTACAGTGTTTATTTAAGTCATCTCACCGGTGGGAGCCATTTCCAGCGTGTGCATTATGGCCTGCACCAGGTCGGCCTTGCGGTCCGGTCCCAGCAGCAGACTCTCCATGGCCTGCTCCTCCAGCAGACTCAGCAGCATGCACACGCCTGTAAACAACAACAACAACACACCTGCAGACAACAACAACAACAACACAGTGGGCGCGGTGGGCAGGGGGGGTGGGTGCGGGGAGAGACGGTACCCAGCCAGTAGCTCTTGTGGTTGGTCGGGTCGAAGAGGTGGCGCGGCAGCAGCGTCAGCGCCGGCGACGAGTTGCCGCCACCGTCTACACCGGCGGCGTCCTCCAGGGCGGCGCTGTAGAGGTCCGGGTTGGCGAACGGGTTGATGTCGACCACGCGCAGCAGGCAGCCGATCACCTCCGCCAGGTCGTAGTAGTCGTCCCGGCTGATGCGCCCCATTTCACGCGCCGTCAGCAGAGCCCACTTGCGCACCTGGGGGTGGCGGGCGGTGGCGGGCGGTGGCGGGCGGTGTGTCCGCGTGTGTGTGTGTGTGTGTGGCAGCGTGTGTGTGTGTGTGTGTACGTGTGACAGAATGTCCGCGTGTGTGACAGTGTGTCCGTGTGTGCGTGTGGCGGTGCGTCCGCGTGTGTGTGTGTGTGTGCATGTGGCGGTGTGTCCGTGTGCGCGTGGCGTTGCGGTGGCAGTGGTGGTCGTGATGGTGGCGATGGTGGCGATGGTGGCGGTGATGCCAGTGGTAATGGTGACAATGGTGATGGCGAGGATTGGGGTGATGGTGGTAGTGATGTGGGGAGTGTTAGTGCAGCGGTTAGCGCTACGCTGCGTAACGAACTCGGCCACCCGAGTTCGATTCCCACTTACGGCCAACACCAGTGACGATTATCTGAACCGGTCCTGGGCCTCCTCTAAGTCAACTCAGCCTCAAATGAGTACCTGGTGCGGTGTGTAGTAAACGTCGCCACTGGGGAGACAAAGGTGGCCGGGCGTGGTGCTGGTCACCCACCCCCTCGTGTCCCGTGCCGGTCTTCATAGGTGCTCACTAAGAGCACTTGCTCCAACAGTCTGTTAAGGCTACATGGGGGATCTTTGTCTTTGAGCGATCCCCACTCACCCAGAAGGGACCAGGATTAGATTCCCGATCAGGGCGCATTTCTGCGTGGAGTTTTTCCTGTTCTACCTCCGTTCTATAAAAGAATATGGTTGGCTACGCACGTTGCAAAATAAGTTCTGCGTACAATGCTACTAACGTTTGTGGCCAGGTGACTTCATGGCTCGAGTGGGGCCTAACCTGGTAAAATAAAACCTCACTTGATATTTTAGTTTAACACGTTGGAGGCTTTCGCGACAAATGGGTTAGATTGGGTTATTTATAAACGTGTCGTAACCCTCCACCACCCGACACGGCCAATCAGCAAAAAAAAGTGTCACGTTGACAAAAGACAAAATAGTTCACTACTTTAGCCCACCGGTGTGTTGAAGAGTGAATCCACAACATTTACAGTTTTTGAGTAGTACGACGTTTCGCTGGTGATTACATCCAGCATCATCGGGCAAATTCGCCAGAATGGTGAAGCCCTCCACTTGCTCCCGGTCTTAAATAGAGCAGCAGGGTGACGTCATCATCAGTTAACCCAATCAGGTGCAGTGATTTGAGGCGGAGGGGGGGTATTGTAAGTATATAATCGATTGGTAATCAGTCAATTGTTATGATTAGTAATGAGTTGTAGATCAGTAATTACAACACCAAACAAATATTAAATTATCTCAAACACAACTGTCGGCAGTGGCAGAACACGCTTGCCAACAAGGCCACTCAATTGATTTTGATAACGTTGAAGTGTTGTGTAAAACTAATTATTACTGGCAAAGACTAATTAGAGAATCCTTTGAAATTGAGAGAAACAGAAATAACTTTAATCGTTCTGATAGCTATAGGCTTAGTGCGGCTTGAAAGCGTATTATTAAATAATACATATTACAATTCCTTATCGGGGAAACACATTAATTAACGGATTACTAATGTAGTATATAATCACAATAACACACATTACAACTAATTACTAATCTACAGCTCATTACTAATCATAACCATTGACTGATTACCAATCGATTATATAATTACAATACCCCCCCCCCTCCGCCTCAATCGCTCTGACAGATACAAGC
Organism: Petromyzon marinus; assembly: GCF_048934315.1. Lineage (NCBI taxonomy): Eukaryota > Metazoa > Chordata > Hyperoartia > Petromyzontiformes > Petromyzontidae > Petromyzon > Petromyzon marinus. Next base: position 4,271,359 of record NC_133740.1, on the reverse strand, counting down.
TTAGTGTGGCCTGGAAGCGTATTATTAAATAATACATACTACAATTCCTTATAAGGGAAACACATACTAATTAACTGATTACTACCGTAGTATATAATTACAATAACACACGTTACAACTACTTACTAATCTACAACTTATTACTATTACTAATCATAACAGTTGTGCCAGTTAAAAGGGTAAAACCTATTCCTATATCTTGTTTGTGGCAAAGGAGGTCTCATAATGTTAATGCTCACCCCGAGCCCTCAATACTCTGATAGTGCGCTGTTTTTGAGTTGTACGCCTTTTGGCGTCTTCTGGTCCAACACCAATGGAGACTAGGCTCTAAGAAAAGCTGTCTCGGGTGTGGACCAATCAAAATCAAGGACAGTGCATATTATTATCAGAGTTGTCTTTTTTGTTTGCATTTTGACTGCTTGTGTTGTGGTCATTGCAAACATGATGCCTTGAATAAAGGTGTCAGTTTTTGTGCCAGTTAAAAGGGTAAAACCTATTCCTATAATTACTAATCTATTATATAATCACAATACACCCACCCCCCCCACCTCAAATCACTGCACCTGATTGGGTTAACTGATGATGACGTCACCGTGCTGCTGCTCTATTTAAGACCGGGAGCAAGTGGAGGGCTTCACCATTCCGGCAGATTGCCCGATGATGCTGGATGTAATCACCAGCGAAACGTCACAGTACTCAAAACTTGTAAATGTTGTGGATTCACTCTTCAACACACCGGTGGGCTAAAGTAGTGAACTGTTTTGTCTTTTGTCAACGTGACACTTTTTTTTTACTGATTGGCCGCGTCGGGTGGTGGAGGGTTACGGCACACTTACAAATAACGCGATCTAACACAAAAACCTTTAAATTTTGATTTAAAGCTTTCGTGACTGCAGTAATTCATATTCTTAGTTTTTTCGGTAAAGTCACGTTGAAGGGAAACAACACAATAATAAAATATATATAAAACAATAAAAAATTCTCACGACGTTTCGACCATAACTCAAACGGTCATCTTCACACCTGAGTTGTAGATTAGTAATTAGTTTCCCTTCAATGTGACTTTACCGAAAAAACTAAGAATACAAAAACCTTTATTATTGATATTTTACCAGGTCAAGTACTACTGCTCTGTGCAACTTCTTTTTCAGAAGCACTCAACCGGACCATCACAAATGGTAGCAGCTCAACAAAGCGGCTTGTCATCATCATCATCACGTGGAAATGTTTAGCAGCAGACAAATACTCTCAACGCATAGAGATACATAGAGATCCATAGATACACACAGAGACCCATAGAGATACATACAGACCTATAGATACACACAGAGACCCATAGACATACATAGAGACCCATAGATACACAGAGACCCATAGAGATACATACAGACCCAAAGATACACACAGAGACCCACAGAGATACATACAGAGCCATAGATACACACAGAGACCCATAGAGATACATATAGACCCATAGATACACACAGAGACCCATAGAGATAAATACAGACCCATAGATACACACAGAGACCCATAGAGATACATACAGAGACCCATAGAGATACATAGAGACCCATAGATACACACAGAGACCCATAGAGACACATACAGACCTATAGACTCAACTAAACTTTGTTTATTTTCGCAGGAAGGCACCACTGGGTTGCTACGTAGCTCTTTTTCAGAAGCCCTGACCTGGCTATAACAAACGATAGCAGCTCGACGTACTGGCAGCTAATCATCATCATCATGACAACGTGGACATTCATAGCAGCAGCCGAAAAGTCGTAATCCACATGAAGTCGATTCTAAATGCGGATTGGTTGAAACAATTGAACACGTAACGCTATCGCGGCCAATATTATCGACTAATTCGAGTACTGGGTTTACTCTCCAACACCCAACCGGTTAGTGCTGTACTAGTATACACTACACGATAATTGTTAATGTAGTAGTGGGTTTACTCTACAACACACAACCGGTTACTGCTGTACTAGTATACACTACACTATAATTGTTAATGTAGTAGTGGGTTTACTCTACAACACACAACCGGTTAGTGCTGTACTAGTATACACTACACTATAATTGTTAATGTAGTAGTGGGTTTACTCTCCAACACACAACCGGTTAGTGCTGTACTAGTATACACAATACACTATAATTGTGAATGTAGTAGTGGGTTTACTCTCCAACACACAACCGGTTACTGCTGTACTAGTATACACTACACTATAATTGTTAATGTAGTAGTGGGTTTACTCTCCAACACACAACCGGTTAGTGCTGTACTAGTATACACAATACACTATAACTGTTAATGTAGTAGTGGGTTTACTCTCCAACACCCAACTGGTTAGTGCTGTACTAGTATACACTCAATATAATTGTTAATGTAGTAGTGGGTTTACTCTCCAACACACAACCGGTTAGTGCTGTACTAGTATACACTACACTATAATTGTTAATGTAGTAGTGGGTTTACTCTCCAACACACAACCGGTTAGTGCTGTACTAGTATACACTCAATATAATTGTTAATGTAGTAGTGGGTTTACTCTCCAACACACAACCGGTTAGTGCTGTACTAGTATACACTATACACTATAACTGTTAATGTAGTAGTGGGTTTACTCTCCAACACACAACCGGTTAGTGCTGTACTAGTATACACAATACACTATAACTGTTAATGTAGTAGTGGGTTTACTCTCCATCACACAACCGGTTAGTGCTGTACTAGTATACACTATACACTACACTATAATTGTTACTGTAGTAGTGGGTTCACTCTCCAACACACAACCGGTTAGTTCTGTACTAGTATACACTCAATATAATTGTTAATGTAGTAGTGGGTTTACTCTCCAACACACTACCGGTTAGTGCTGTACTAGTATACACAATACACTATAACTGTTAATGTAGTAGTGGGTTTACTCTCCATCACACAACCGGTTAGTGCTGTACTAGTATACACTACACTATAATTGTTAATGTTGTAGTGGGTTTACTCCCCAACACACAGCCGGTTAGTGCTGTACTAGTATACACAATACACTACACAATAATTGTTAATGTAGTAGTGGGTTTACTCTACAACACACAACCGGTTAGTGCTGTACTAGTATACACTACACTATAATTGTTAATGTAGTAGTGGGTTTACTCTCCAACACACAACCGGTTAGTGCTGTACTAGTATACACAATACACTATAATTGTTAATGTAGTAGTGGGTTTACTCTCCAACACACAACCGGTTAGTGCTGTACTAGTATACACTATACACTACACTATAACTGTTAATGTAGTACTGGGTTTACTCTCCAACACACAACCGGTTAGTGCTGTACTAGTATACACTACACTATAATTGTTAATGTAGAAGTGGGTTTACTCTACAACACACAACCGGTTAGTGCTGTACTAGTATACACTACACTACACTATAATTGTTAATGCAGTAGTGGGTTTACTCTCCAACACACAAGCAGTTAGTGCTGTATTAGTATACACTACACTATAATTGTTAATGTTGTAGTGGGTTTACTCTCCAACACACAACCGGTTGGTGCTGTACTAGTATACACTATACACTACACTATAATTGTTAATGTAGTAGTGGGTTTACTCTCCAACACACAACCGGTTAGTGCTGTACTAGTATACACAATACACTATAACTGTTAATGTAGTAGTGGGTTTACTCTCCAACACACAACCGGTTAGTGCTGTACTAGTATACACAATACACTATAATTGTTAATGTAGTAGTGGGTTTACTCTCCAACACCCAACCGGTTAGTGCTGTACTAGTATACACTACACTATAATTGTTAATGTAGTAGTAGGTTTACTCTACAACACACAACTGGTTAGTACTGTACTAGTATACACTATACACTACACTATAACTGTTAATGTAGTAGTGGGTTTACTCCCCAACACACAACCGGTTAGTGCTGTACTAGTATACACAATACACTATAATTGTTAATGTAGTAGTGGGTTTACTCTCCAACACACAACCGGTTAGTGCTGTGCTAGTATACACTACACTATAATTGTTAATGTAGTAGTGGGTTTACTCTCCAACACACAACCGGTTAGTGCTGTACTAATATACACAATACACTATAACTGTTAATGTAGTAGTGGGTTTACTCTCCAACACCCAACCGGTTAGTGCTGTACTAGTATACACAATACACTATAACTGTTAATGTAGTAGTGGGTTTACTCTCCAACACCCAACCGGTTAGTGCTGTACTAGTATACACTACACTATAACTGTTAATGTAGTAGTGGGTTTACTCTCCAACACACAACCGGTTAGTGCTGTACTAGTATACACTATACACTACACTATAATTGTTAATGCAGTAGTGGGTTTACTCCCCAACACACAACCGGTTACTGCTGTACTAGTATACACTACACTATAATTGTGAATGTAGTAGTGGGTTTACTCTCCAACACACAACCGGTTACTGCTGTACTAGTAACAAATTGGCGCGTATTGTTCACGTGACAAACCTTACCAATTGGCTGCGTTGGGTGGTGGTGGAGGAGGGTTGAACGCACGCACATTTATATTCACTTAAAAAAAACTTTTCGTGGATAATTTTGGTCGCGAAAGCACTCCTACTACGCCTACTACTACTACCAGGTGTTAAACTCACGTCCGACTTACCATCTCGCTGGGGTGGGTGAACAGGAGGTAGATGCCGGGCAGTTTTTCGTCCGAGTCCACCTTGAAGGAGTGGTGGACGCCCTTCAGCCGGTCGAGCCCCTGGACAAACAGGCTGCCTGCGAGTCCACACAACGCCGCAGCCACCCATTGACCCGACAGAGAGAAGAGAGAGGGAAAACCATTCAAGTCACATTCGTGGGAATATATTAGAAAGCGTTCACGAGATCGTGCAGGTATAAATGCGTCCGTGAACCTGCCACCGCCCCCGTGGAGCCTTAACAGCAAGTTGGGGCAAATGCTGTCAGCCAGCGCCTATGAAGTCCGGCACGGCACACGAGGGGGTGGGTGGCGATGTTTACTACACACCGCACCAGGTACTCATTTGAGACAGAGTCGACCTAGGAGAGGCCCAGAACCGCCACGACAACACAGACACACCACTCGTCACACACACTGCCAGCCACACGCACACACCGGATACGGACGGACGGACACACACGCACGGACACGCCACCCGTCACACACACTGCCATCCACACGCGCACACAAGCACACGCGCAAGAATCCACCCCCCCGTCACACGCACACGCACGCACACACGCACACGCACACACGCACACGTGTCCTTGCTGAGCAGCAGGTGGGCGTGCTGCAGGATCTCCATGAAGGGCAGCTTGAGCGAGGCCTGCAGCTCCATGACGGAGTACGAGGTGACCAGCTCGATGTTATCGCTGTCGTCGCCGTCGTCGCCGCCGCCGTCGTCGTCATCGCCGCCGCCTCCGCCGCCTCCTCTCACTTCCAGCAACGACCGCAACTGCCTGAGCACGCGAGCCTCCTCCAGCAGCCACAGCGGCTGCGGCAGAAGCAGGGGTTGAAGGCGGAGGGGGGCCAACAGTCACCGCCGCCGTCATCGTTGTTGCGTTTCAGAACGCGTTTCAGAATCGGCAGCCTCTGAGGAATCTGATGAGCCGTAGAGCTCTTTGTTTCTTACAGATGTTCCGGCACAGGAGTCGGAGCGTTTACAGCGACAAACGGTACAAACACGCGGTAGGAGTGCACAGTATAGGAATGGTAAAAAAAAAAAAATCACTCAAATGTACACACACAGGAAGCCTTCGATTATAATCCGGAGGCTTATAAGCGACAACAAGGTGCGTGACGTCATTTATGGACGGCCCCTTGGGCTGCACCCATCCCAGGCCTGCTTCAGAAGCTCTCTCGCTGTATTTTTTTACACCTGAAGACGATCGCTTGTGTTGCCATCGGAACGTCGTGATTTAATTGTTTTCTTTTATTTCATGTTACCTACGCGACCTTGCCGAAAAAAAGCAAAGAGCTCGAAGATACTTTGTTCTGTCGTGCTACGCGGTGCCGATCGCCGGACTGGGTTACAGCCTTTGGAACGGTTTTGCCGGCGGTTTCGCCCGATCGGCCCTGGGACCGCCAAATAATAATGGAAGCAGCCGGATAGCCGCGCAGTGCCAGATAATCGATGATCGACTGTACTGTTACGTGTCGGAATCATCAAAATCTTTGTGTGTACCGGAGGATTAATCCGATGAGCCGCGAAGCTCTTTGTTTACCGGAGATGTTCCGACCGGTAAGGGGGGGGGAGGGGGGGGTGGCACACGAGGGTCAGAAAATTTACAACGACAAACGCGACACAAAAACACGGTGGGAGTGCAAAGTATAGCAAAGGTAAGCAAATCACGAAAAAAATAACGTTTAAAAATATATTTTTTTTATGATAGAATCTAGTATTGTCATCAGTATGACATAAGTATATCAAGTTTGCAGTCGATACCACATTGGGAAGTGGGTAAAAATTGAGTTACAAGATTTGAGGATACAACAACAACAACAACAGACAGAGCGAGTTAAATAAAAGCGTGTACAATAAAAAATAAATAACGATCACGTATTTTTATTTTACCAGGTAAGGCCCACTGAGCTATGAGCTCTGCCACAAATGACAGCAGCTCAATGAAGCGGCTTATATCATCATCATCATCACCACCACCACCACGTGGAAATTTACAGCAGCCAAAACAATCGAAACAACATACTCTTTGGTTCTATTGGGTAAAGTCACGTAGAAGGAGAATAAAATAATAAAATAAAACAGTTAAATTCTCACGACGTTTCGGCCACGACACAAGCGGCCTTCCTCAGGTGAAGAAACAGAGTCTATCCAGGAGACAGAGCCCGAGTGGACTCCATCACGCAAGGACTGAGTCTTGTTAAAGCTGATTGTGGGCGGAGTTGGATTAGCATGTTGCCAGCTGCCACCCGGGGCGGATGAGGGAGGAGGGGGCTGGTGGAAACAAGCACTAATTACTCAAAACGGTCAACAAGTACAGCAGCCAAGGTGCGCTGCCGTGCACTGGATAGGCTCTGTTTCTTCACCTGAGGAGGAAGGCCGCTTGTGTTGTGGCCGAAACGTCGTGAGAATTTTATTGTTTTATTTTATTCTCAGACTACGTGACTTTACCGAAAGAACCAAAGAAGATGACTCCTTGCAGCCACGAAAGCTTTAAATCGAAATAACATTCACGGAGGTGCCACAGTGGCTAGGAGATTTTTACTCCCCCCGCCTCGGTATGCAGGAGGAGGGTCGTGGCTTCGATCCCGACCCTGACGCCCGCTGTATATTTGCCGTTTGCGGCATCTCTCTCTCTCCATCCCCGTGGCGGTCGCATGGATTTTTCTCCGGGTCCTCCGGTTTCTCCCCACCCCATTTAGAATTGACATCACGATGCGTTTATAGAGGATTTGGCTGCTGCTATAAACTTCCACGCGAGGACGATGATGAGCCACTTCATTGGGCTATCTCATTTGTGATGTAATGTGTGATAGCCCGACAAAGTTTGGGCCACCTGGCTATCAAATTTTGATTTAAATCTTTCGTGACTACCTGGCTGCCAGTTGTGATGGTCAGGTCGCTTCCCGAAAAAGAGCGACATAGCCGCTCAGTCGGCCTTACCTGGTGAAAATAAGAAGCGTCTACTTCAGGGTAAGAGCGGTAGCTACTACTACTACTACTAGCGCCCCGTTATCGGAGGACCAACTCCGCATAGCCGAGTCGGCGCCCTGACCTCTCCTGGGCCCTGCCCGCCGGCACACCTCCCTCACCTGGCGGAGGTCCGGCGAGGCGGACAGCAGGATGGCGCGCGCCCCGTGGTACTCGGACAGGCAGTCGCGGCAGTACTGGAGGTCCTCCTCGGCGGCCAGCGCCCGCCGCTCGGGCAGCCGGCCCCGCGTGTACGCTCGCAGGAGCCGCACCGCGTCGGCGCTCGGACCTCCGTCGGCGTCGGCGTCGTCGTCGTCGTCGTCGTCGTCGTCCGTGTCGGCGTCGTCCTCCCCCTCATCGCCTCCGTCGCGCCGCGCGCTCGCGCCGGAGGAGTCGCCGCACCGCAGCCAGTGCTGCTGCTGCTGCGGGGTGCACCAGTGGCAGGTGCTCATGATGCCTGCTGGGGGACATGGAAGAGAGGAGAGGTGGATTTCATTTGAGGACTTAAGGGAGGCAGTCACTTCCGCCTCCTCCTCCTGTCGTGCGGCTGACGTGGATGCAGAGCGGCAGACGTTGAACTTCGCTGGCACCGTGACGTAGAGCCAACCGCGCTCATCGGAGGTGCGGGGGAAGGACAAACTCAACACATAAAGCAGTTCTAAAGAAACTAGTTTTCAATTTAGTAAAGTAGTGTCTAGTGCAGTGTATAGTGTAGTAGTGTATAATAGTGTAGTGTAGCGTGTGTAGTATATTGTATAACACATAAAGCAGTTCTAAAGAAACTAGTTTTCAATTTAGTAAAGTAGTGTCTAGTGCAGTGTATAGTGTAGTAGTGTATAATAGTGTAGTGTAGCGTGTGTAGTATATTGTATAGTGTAGCGTGTATATAGTGAAGCGTGTTTATAGTGTAGTGCGTGTAGTGTAGCGTGTGTAGTGTAGTGTGTGTAGTTTCGAGTCCTGCAAAAACAACCCCCTACCTCCCCGTGGTGCCGGATGGGCAACGTTGTCGTGGACAGTGCTGTGGGGGGAAGGGCCAAATCCGATTGGCCCTTTCCCCTCAGGGCGTTTGTGACCACCACAGCGGCTAATCGGGGGCTCTGGATGGGTGCGAGGGGATGGTAACCCGTCCACCTTCAATAAATTACCACTAAACCACATGAAAAATATCAAATTGATAAGCTTGTGCCGGAGGCTCCAGAGGGACAGGCGTCTATGACGTCTCCTGGCCAAACCCCATCTGGCGGAGCCAGGAGATTGAATCTTTACCCTCGGGGCTCCTCCAAAAACAACAAAAAGCCACTACGTGTGGCCACGTGGAATGTTCGAACGCTCACTGCGGAGGAGAGGCTGCCACTCCTCTGTCGGGAGCTGGACCGGTACCGCCTGGATCTCTGTGGCATTCAGGACGTCCGGTGGACCGGCTCTGGCTCCTGCCACAATGAGGGGTGGACAGTCTTCTACTCGGGGCAGGAGACTGCCAAACAACAGCGTGTGGCTCTTCTTCTGAACAAAAGAATGAAGGGGACGTGGGAGCATGGCGGTGAGGTGTGGGAAGCTGTAAGCCCCAGGTTACTTTGGGCTCGCCTTCCTATCAACCGGAGGCGAGGAGTGGTGGTCGTGGTTACTTATGCCCCCACCGAAGACGAACATCCGTGGAGGGATGCAGGCAAAGCCGATGAGTCAGATGCCTTCTATGACCTCCTGTCACAGGTGCTGGCTAAAGTGGCCCCTCGGGATAGAGTCATCATGTTGGGTGACTTCAATGCCCGAGTTGGTCATGATGCTGGCACCTGGTCTGGAGTGATTGGAAGGCATGGGCCAGATCAGCTCAATAACAACGGTAGGAGGCTGCTAGATTTTTGTGCAGCCCATGGACTTGTAACTACCAACACGCTGTTCCGGCATCGGCGCATTTACACAACATCATGGATGCATGCCAAGTCCAAGCAAGAACATCTGCTGGACTACATAGTGACGGACCAGCGGATGCGAGCCCATGTGCTTGACACCAGGACCTACCGTGGAGCTGATCTGCCCTCTGACCATCGACTTGACATCTGTAAGATGCGCCTGCCATTCTTCCACTCCAATGGTGGGTGTACACCTAGGACCCCATTCCTGCCTAAGGTGGCCTGGTCTCAGCTAGCTGATGAAAGGTGCAAGCGAGAATTTCATCATCGCTTGCGGCTGGGGTTGGCATCGTCCCCCACTCCTCCTGATGTCGAGGGTAAATGGGCGAGGTTTAGGACTGTGAGTCATGCAGCTGCAATGGCTGCTTTGGGTACGCGGTCCAGACCTCCCCAGAGACCCTGGCTGACAGAGAAGGTGTTGAGCATGGTTGAGAAAAAGCGACAGGCCCACTGTCACAAGCTACAGAATCCTACGTCAGAGAATGAGGCGGCTTACCACAGCCTTCGCTCGGAGGTTCGGAGAGCCATGAGGCGGTGCAAGGATGGGTGGTAGTCGGGGTTGTTGAGGAGATGGAGTCTACCTCAATGGCCCACGATCACAAATCCTATTTAACTCCATCAAAAAAGTAACCTGCAGCGCCACGCCTATTACCATCATTAGAGGAAAGAACGGTGATCCAATCTCTGACCCCTAGGAATAGGTTTGCAGATTTGCTGAGGATTTCTGAGGTCCTGGGGGAGGGGAAATCCCTCAGCCTGGAAAACATCATGGGACAAAGTGGGGATGACCCTGCTGAGGCTGCGGTGCCTCAAATATTGGAGGAAGTCACCCCCTGTGAGTGGCTGGCTGAGGTGCCATCCGTTGAGGAAGTACTGAAGGCCATCCAGAGTCTGAGACCAGGAAAGGCACCGGGCAGAGATGATCTCCCAAGCGAAATGCTGAGGGAAGCTGGCGTTTGTGCGCAGACTGCCCTACATGACATCATAACAACAGTCTGGACCACTGGACGGGTTCCGCAGGATTGGAAGGATGCCCTGGTGGTCCCCCTCTTTAAGAAGGGGGACCGCACAAACTGTAACAACTACAGGGGCATCTCACGCCTCAGTGTGCCGGGAAAGGTCCTGGCAAGGATTATTCAGCATCGCCTTGCCAGGCATGCTGAGGAGAGGCTTGCGGAGCCCCTATGCGGTTTCAGGAAAGGGCGGTCCTGCACAGATGCCATATTCTCTGTTTTATTGACCTGGTCAAAGCCTATGAAACCATCAGTAGGCCTGGGCTCTGGGTTGTTCTTCGTGCTTTCGGAGTCGCTGACCCTCTGCTCACGCTCATTAAGGACCTTCATGATGGTGAGCAGGCCCGGGTAAAACTACGTAGCCAGGAGTCAGAGTCATTCCCTGTACACCTTGGGGTGTGGCAGGGATGTCCTGTGGCTCTAACATTATTTAACATCTATTTCGACCACGTAGTTCGTGAAGCCTTCAGTAGCTGTATCGGAGGAATTTCCATCTGGTACAGACACAATGGGAAGCTGATCGATGCCCGGGTGCGGTCAAGGGATGGCTCCCTATTGGTCAACCAGGTTATGTATGCCGACGACCAAGTATTTGCGGCTCACTCAGAGGAGTTGGAGGCGCAGCTGCTGAAACTGGAGTGTGCTACTAAGAGGTGGGGTCTTACCATCAGCCCCACCAAAACGAAGCACCTGCCTGGGTATTTTGTACCATCGGGCACTCCACCCCCACAACTCCCTATCGGTGATGGGGCAGTTGTGGAGAGAGTGGAGAGTTTCCCATACCTGGGCAGTGTGCTCATGACCGGCTCCGGTTTAACAGCAGAGGTCTCACTCCGAATCAGTCAAGCGGCATTATCTTTTCATCGGTTGCGTAACGCTTGTGTGGAAGCAACCTGGTCTGTCGCTCCGCACAAAGCTTCGAGGCCTGCCTACGATCAATCCTGGGTTTAACCAGGCTGGATTGTGCGAGGAGCTCACAAATCCTCGAAAGAGCTGGACAAATTTCCATCGGTGAGCTCCTCCGGTAGGCAAGGCTGCGTTGGCTGGGCCATGTAGTCCGCATGCCCAATCACCGCATGCCCAAACAGCTTTTGTCCGGCCGGATCGAGGGGGCTAAACGGGCGCAGCACGGGCTAGAGAAGAGATGGAGTGATGTGGTACAGGAGGATGTGGAGCGGAGTGGACTTGCCGATGACTGGTACCAGCTGTGTCAAGATCGGCCTCTGTGCAGAAGGCTCGTGAAGGTTGCTACTGGACAGTTGGAGACAGTCGCCCTCCAACAACAACAGAGGGCGGAGGAGCGACGCTCACAACAACGAGCGGAGCGCCGGGTGGCTAAAGCACAGCAAATTGGCACAGTAGGGGGCACAGCCAGTCATTTCAGTCAGTCGACTCGTGGCAACTGGGTCTGCCCCGTGACCTCCTGCCGGCGGGCGTTCGACACTTCACGTGGCCTCAAGGTGCACATGGCCTAGCACAAGCGTCGTGGTGACGTCACCGCCACTTAGTGGCGAATAGCGATTGTTGTTGTAGTTTCTTGTGTGTAATGCAAGGCCGTAGCCATGGAGTCAATATTGGGGAGGACCAAAACTTCCAGGGGGTCTGGGGGTCCCCCCCCAGAAAAAAAATCTAAATTTGAAAACGAAATTCCTGCCTAACATATAAATTTTTTTCACTAACTCATAGGAAGGACTTTTTATTTATTTTTTACAAAGTCTACTAGTGTATTGTATTACATTGCTCTGTTTTTTTTCTTTTTTACCACTTCTTGTTTCATTGTATGTAATGGCAGAGATTAGGGATTAATAAAGTACAACCATAACAACAATCATATGAACAGAAATCTATTTCATAGCAATATATTGGGGGGGGGGGGGCATTTTGAGCAAATTTGAATATTGGGGGGGGGGATGTGTGTCCCCCAATATATTATAATTACAGCCTTGGTGTATTGTGTGTAGTACATGTAGTTGTGTGGAGTGTGTGTAGTGTAGTATGTGTATGTACATATGTTGAACTTCTTTTGCACCGTAGCCAACCCTGCTAATCGGAGACACGGGAAGGCGGTATGTCAGTGACACGTGGGTTGAGCACGCTGAAGAAGACATCGCGCAAACGCGCATCGCCACCAATACATCTCGCACGGTGCTCTTACGCACGCGCACGCTGCGTGACCTGTTGAAAGTTGCTCCTAAATAAATAAATATGCCGCCAAGGGCTGAGCCGAGTCAGTTCCCAGCAGAAACAAATGTTGGCGCTAAAACAGGACTGTTGTGTTAAGATGTTCAAATACCAAACCTATCGCAAGGAAATCAAGTCTGCATTAAGCACACACAGTAGGTGTGGTGAACATGCAAACAAACATACTCTGAAAATAATGTTACACGCATTGTCGTTGAAACTGATTGTCCTACACCAGAGACAACAGCCTTCTTTATAGCCTTGTCTCACCACCAGTGTTAGACCAAGGAACACCAAAAAGGCGAACAGTACAAGGGCAATGCAAGCATCAGTACACTTATAGCTCGGGGCTTTGAGCAGCTATATCGTGGGATACCTTTTTTGACATACGACACCGCAAACGACTCAATGGGGGATCGCGGAGCAGGGCAAGACCACCCCCCCTCTCCGCCGCATACCAGGCGAGGTAGTTAACATCTCATAGCCACCGTGATGTTGATGATGATCATGAGACACGCAAACTCCAAATATGCAGCAGCAGGCACCGTCATGGTTGGGTTCGAACCCACAACCTCCTGCATAACAAGCGAAGTAGTCGTGATGATGATGATGATCATTAGACACGCACACTCCAAATATGCAGCAGCAGGCATCGTCAGGTTTGGGATCGAACTCAGGACCTCCTACATACCAGGCGAGGTAGTTAACATCTCATAGCCACCGTGGCGATGATGATAGAGAGACACAGACCTCCTGTAGACCAGGCGAGGTAGTTAACATCTCATAGCCACCGTGGTGGCGATGATGATAGAGAGAGACACAGACCTCCTGTAGACCAGGCGAGGTAGTTAACATCTCATAGCCACCGTGGTGATGATGAGAGACACAGACCTCCTGTAGACCAGGCGAGGTAGTTAACATCTCATAGCCACCGTGGTGATGATGATAGAGAGAGACACAGACCTCCTGTAGACCAGGCGAGGTAGTTAACATCTCATAGCCACCGTGGTGGCGATGATGATAGAGAGAGACACAGACCTCCTGTAGACCAGGCGAGGTAGTTAACATCTCATAGCCACCGTGGTGATGATGAGAGACACAGACCTCCTGTAGACCGGGCGAGGTAGTTAACATCTCATAGCCACCGTGGTGATGATGATAGAGAGAGACACAGACCTCCTGTAGACCAGGCGAAGTAGTTAACATCTCATAGCCACCGTGGTGGTGATGATAGAGAGAGACACGCCATGCACGGCTGACCCACGCCGTGCCGGCCTTCAAGGAGCAGTGGGCGCTGGAGGAGGCCGTGTGCTCGGTGGCAGATGACGGTAGAGAGCTCTGTGCATGCAGATCTAAGCTACCCGTCGGAGGCCGTTTGACTGTGGGAAGGGCTGCGTGCAGATGCAGCACTTGTCGTAGTTATAAAAAAGAGAGAGAGAGGGAGAGCAAAATGGAGTAGGAAGAGAGGGGGCAGAGAGAGAGGGCGGGCAGAGGGGGGTAGAGAGAGAGGGAAGGGGTAAGGAGAGCAGAAAAAAAAGGAAAAATATTTTGTTGGGTATTTCATTTAAAGGGGGGGGGGATTTACATAAAGCAAAGCATAAAAAAACTAAATGATGACCAGAGCAAAATGCCGACTACACCGAGCATCTTCTGGTTACCTCTGATCGTAAAAGAGAGACAAGCAAACTCCAAATATACAGCAGCAGGCATCGTCAGGGCCGGGATCGAACCCACGACCTCCTGTAGACCAGGCGAGGTAGTCAACATCTCATAGCCACCGTGGTGATGATGGAGAGAGACACAGACCTCCTGTAGACCAGGCGAGGTAGTTAATATCTCCTAGCCACCGTGGTGATGATGAGAGAGACACAGACCTCCTGTATACCAGGCGAGGTAGTCAACATCTCATAGTCACCGTGATGATGGAGAGAGACACAGACCTCCTGTAGACCAGGCGAGGTAGTCAACATCTCCTAGCCACCGTGATGATGATGGAGAGAGACGCAGACCTCCTGTATACCAAGCGAGGTAGTTAACATCTCCAGGCGAGGTAGTCAACATCTCCTAGCCACCGTGATGATGATGAGAGAGAGAGACACAGACCTCCTGTATACCAAGCGAGGTAGTTAACATCTCCAGGCGAGGTAGTCAACATCTCCTAGCCACCGTGATGATGATGAGAGATACAGACCTCCTGTATACCCAGCGAGGTAGTTAACATCTCCAGGCGAGGTAGTTAACATCTCATAGCCACCGTGATGATGATGGAGAGAGACACAGACCTCCAGTAGGCCAGGGGAGGTAGTCAACATCTCATAGCCACCGTGATGATGATGAGAGAGAGAGACACAGACCTCCTGTAGACCAGGCGAGGTAGTCAACATCTCATAGCCACCGTGATGATGATGAGAGAGAGAGACAGACCTCCTGTAGACCAGGCAAGGTAGTTAACATCTCATAGCCCACTGTGATGAAGATGAGAGAGAGACACAGACCTCCTGTAGACCAGGCGAGGTAGTCAACATCTCCTAGCCACCGTGATGATGATGAGAGAGAGACACAGACCTCCTGTAGACCAGGCGAGGTAGTCAACATCTCATAGCCACCGTGATGATGAGAGAGAGAGAGACACAGACCTCCTGTAGACCAGGCGAGGTAGTTAACATCTCATAGCCACCGTGATGATGATGGAGAGAGACACAGACCTCCTGTAGGCCAGGCGAGGTAGTCAACATCTCATAGCCACCGTGATGATGATGAGAGAGAGAGAGAGACGCAAACTCCAAATCTACAGCAGCAGGCATCGTCAGGGTCGGGATCGAACTCAGGTAGAGCGGCTGACCTGCAGCGCCAATCGTCTCCAACGAGGACTACCACCGACTCAACACGATGACCGAGTGAGTGCATTTCGAAATCTGCATTCATACTGCGGGAGGAGAAATCCGACGAGCTATAAAGCTCTTGTTCACAGACGTTCCAGTGAGCCGCGGGTGACAGCAACAACAACAACTACTCACAAACACGTTTCCCACCTGATGATGATTGCTTGTCCTCTTGGTTCTTTCGGCAAAGTCACCACGTTTGAATGAGAATAAAACAACAAAACAAAATAAGACGATAAAATTCTCACGACGTTTCGGCCACAACACAAGTGGCCTTCTTCAGGTGAAGGAACGGGAAGACAGCGCTTGAATGAACGCTGCTAAGATTCGCAGCGTCTTTTAGGCTGGGTGTGAGAGGTACAGAGCGCCTTGACAAAGGAGTTTACATACCAAACGGGAGAATTTAGCGTTGAAATAGCTGTGTTAAAGTGTTGGATCGGCAGGGTGTTAAAGTCAGAAATTAGCATGCAACCGGGAGATCAGCGTGATGTTAATGTGAGGGATTAGCATGCGACTGGTCACGGAAATATCTTTGTTAAAGTCAAAGTCAATCCACTGCTGGTCAATGCAGCAGTGGATTGACCATGGATGATGATGGATGATGAGGATGATGATGGATGTAACTTTTCTCAAAGTCGCGTTCAGTCTACAACTGGCTGCACGCGCGCCGTTTACAGTGCGTTGTGCGTACAGCAGACACAGCGCGTACTGTATGCAATATAGTACAGTGCGCGCGGCGTGTACAGTGCGCGTTGTGCGTACTGTATGCAATATAGTACAGTGCGCGCGGCGTACTGTATGCAATATAGTACAGTGCGCGCGGCGTACTGTGTGCAATATAGTACAGTGCGCGCGGCGTGCTGTATGCAATATAGTACAGTGCGCGCGGCGTACTGTATGCAATATAGTACAGTGCGCGCGGCGTACTGTATGCAATATAGTACAGTGCGCGCGGCGTGCTGTATGCAATATAGTACAGTGCGCGCGGCGTGCTGTATGCACTATAGTACAGTGCGCGCGGCGTACTGTATGCAATATAGTACAGTGCGCGCGGCGTACTGTATGCAATATAGTACAGTGCGCGCGGCGTACTGTATGCAATATAGTACAGTGCGCGCGGCGTGTACGGTGCGCGCGGCGTGTACAGTGTAAAAAATAACCTCACGGCGTTGTGTCGGCGCAGGGCCCAGGAGATACGCGCGGACGAGAGAGGCGCCTCTTTGTCGCCTCCTCGCCTTCTATCATCCAGCGCCGCCGAACGGGACAGCGCAACTCTCTCGCCAACTCTCTCGCGACTTCTCGAGGCAGCGAGACACACAGAGACAGAGACACACACACAGAGAGTCAGAGACACACAGAGAGACACAGAGAGAGAGAGTCAGAGACACAGAGAGAGACAGAGAGAGACACAGAGAGAGAGAGAGTCAGAGACACACAGAGAGACAGAGAGAGAGTCAGAGAGAGACACAGAGAGAGAGAGTCAGAGACACACAGAGAGACACAGAGAGACACACAGAGAGAGAGTCAGAGACACACAGAGAGACAGAGAGAGAGAGAGTCAGAGAGAGACAGAGACACACAGAGAGAGAGTCAGAGACACACAGAGAGACACACACAGAGACAGAGAATCAGAGAGACACAGAGAGACACAGAGAGAGAGAGTCAGAGGCACACAGAGAGACAGAGAGAGAGTCAGAGAGAGACAGAGACACACAGAGAGAGAGTCAGAGACACACAGAGAGACAGATAGAGAGTCAAGAGACACACAGAGAGACACACAGAGAAGGAGACAGAGAGACACACACAGAGACACACACAGAGAGACAGAGAGAGAGAGAGACACAGAGAGACAGAGACACACAGAGACACAGAGAGACACACAGAGAGACAGAGACACACACAGAGAGACAGAGAGATACACAGAGAGACACAGAGAAGGAGACATACAGAGAGACACACAGAGAGACAGAGACACACAGAGAGACAGAGACACACAGAGAGACACAGAGAGACAGAGAGAGAAAGAAAGAGAGAGTCAGAGACACACAGAGAGACACGCAGAGAGACACACAGAGGAGACAGACAGAGAGACACACACAGAGACACACACAGAGAGACAGAGACACAGAGAGACAGAGACACACAGAGAGACAGAGACACACAGAGAGACACAGAGAGACACAGAGAGACAGACAGAGACACACGCAGAGACAGAGACACACAGAGAGACAGAGACACACAGAGAGGCAGAGACACACAGAGACACACACAGAGACACAGAGACAGAGACACACAGACAGAGAGACAGACACACACACAGAGACACACACAGAGACACACACAGAGACACACACAGACAGAGACACACAGAGACAGATACAGAGACACAGACACACAGAGACACACACAGAGAGACTGGGCACCTGAACCGACGAGCGAGCGAGTGGTCGCGCTGTGGAGGCGGCAGCGCCCTCGTGGCCGGGCGCTCGCGATTGGCCAGAGAGGGTGAGCCACGTGACGAGGCGGCAGCCGCCACCAAAGACAAAGGGGGCCCGCGTAGCCTGCAACAAGCTGTAGGGGCAAGTGCTGTAGGCAAAGACAAAGATCCCCCGCGTAGCCTGTAACAGGCTGTAGGGGCAAGTGCTGTAGGCAAAGACAAAGATCCCCCGCGTAGCCTGTAACAGGCTGTAGGGGCAAGTGCTGTAGACAAAGACAAAGATCCCTGCGTAGCCTGCAACAGGCTGTAGGGGCAAGTGCTGTAGGCAAAGACAAAGATCCCCCGCGTAGCCTGTAACAGGCTGTAGGGGCAAGTGCTGTAGGCAAAGACAAAGATCCCCCGCGTAGCCTGCAACAGGCTGTAGGGGCAAGTGCTGTAGGCAAAGACAAAGATCCCCCGCGTAGCCTGCAACAGGCTGTAGGGGCAAGTGCTGTAGGCAAAGACAAAGATCCCCCGCGTAGCCTGTAACAGGCTGTAGGGGCAAGTGCTGTAGGCAAAGACAAAGATCCCCCGCGTAGCCTGTAACAGGCTGTAGGGGCAAGTGCTGTAGGCAAAGACAAAGATCCCCCGCGTAGCCTGTAACAGGCTGTAGGGGCAAGTGCTGTAGGCAAAGACAAAGATCCCCCGTGTAGCCTGTAACAGGCTGTAGGGGCAAGTGCTGTTCGCGAGCAGCGCCTTTTAAGGTCGGCACGGCACATGGTGGGGGTGGGTGGCCAGCAGCGCGCACGCCCGGCCGCCTTTGTCTCCCCAGTGGTGATGTTTACTACACACCGCACCAGGTACTCATTTGAGGCTGAGTCGATCTAGGGGAGGCCCAGGATTGGTTCAAGATAATCACCGTCACTGGTAGCGCGCAGTGCGCTAACCGTTGCGCCACCGCTCCTCCACCGATACCAACACCACAGAGACGTCACCACGGCGTCTGTGCCAGGTGTTGTGTATGACCCTTTTCCAAAATTGATATTTACTAGAATATTTGCGTTATATATATTTTTTAACAAACAAAAAAAATAATCAATAAAACCCGTAAGCCAGGCACACGAAAAACCAGATGTCGATCATAAACAGACCATTAAAAAATAAAGAAATAATAAAACTCTCGAGGCGAGGATGTTAGCAGCTATCTGCGAAGATCTTCAGATGAACAAGAGTTTGATGTGCCCTAAGGGAGGTCACGCAGAGGGAAGCCCTCTGCAAGCCAGACACGAGGACGCCCACGGGTTAAACCATATATATATTTTTTCCTTTGTCATTAAAACAACGGTTCAAATTTAAAATGCAATAACAAGAATAAGCTAAAGTTAGCGGTCCTCGCGCTCACTCCAATCAAGACCAGGCCACCAGATACATCAGTGAATTATTATCCAATAATTAATTCGCTATCAAATGATTTTCACCTTTAATACTTTTACTGTTAAAACAAAGCTTGGAGACAAAATACCGAGTCACATCAAAGGTTATCGAGAAGGAATGAGGCGAACGGGCAAACTTACGAAAGAGTTTAAACAATATCCCAAGCAACCCCGACCACCTTTGTCTCTCTCACAGCGCGGAGAAGCAGGAATTACACCTTATCACAAGGGGCCATCTGGAAATGCCAGCCGGGTTTGATGAGGAGACACACCCCACCCCACACACGGCAACCAGGCAAACAAAGTTTTAAAGGAAATTGCAATATAACATTAATAATAACGTGCTGAAATTTGAGGCTTAAAGGCCGTGATCTGAACGTGGCTCTTTCACTCCAGCGCTGTCCTACCAGACAGTCTCGCCCCTTCACCTGATGAAGGCCGCTTGTGTTGTGGCCGAAACGTCGTGAGAATATTATTGTGTTATTTTATTTTATCAATTTATTATTTTATTCTCATTCTACGTGACTTTACCGAAAGAACCAAAGAAGAATAATAACGTGTTAACCTTAAACGATATTCCATTATAGAACCTTACAGAACCAAGGGATATGGATTCCAACAATCTGGAAACGGACCTCTTAAACTCAGGATGAAAATTATTTTTCTTTCTAATAACTCCATCATATCAATGCGAACCTCGGTAAACCCAAGAGGGGTGTCGGGAGGACGTAGTTACAAACACGAGTCTTGGCGAACATGGGACCAAATTGTATTTGAGAAATATAAAGTCGAAAGTATAAAGAGATAGGTACTCCCGACCACCTTTGTCTCTCCCGAAGAGCGCGAGAGAGGAATTTCACGCCAGGGCAAACAGATCGTTATCGCAGGAGCCATCTGTACACACACACACGAACTCACACACACAGACCCCGCCCGCCCCCCTTTTCCACTGCGCAGAGAGAATTGTCTTTGAATATAACGGTCAGCCGGATTTTCAAAAGTCAGTGAAGTTAAGTCAAGAGTCAGACAGATCAGCGAGTCAAGACGTCCACAGGACGAGCAGTCGCATGGAGCGGCTGGCTCCGAGCCTCGCTGAGTCGCGATGTATCAACAAAAGTGAGTCATACAGCAGTGGAGGAAACCTGCTGTCAGCGAATCAGCACGCATCTTCAAGGAGAGGGAGCGCGGCCAGCAACGCCAAGCAAGAGCGTGCAGCAGCTCAGCCAGCAGTGGAGAGAAACTGCCGTCAGCGAACCAGCACGGGCGCGTTCGCACATCTTCAAGGAGAGGGAGCGCGCGCCACCAGCGTGCCATCAGCACCAGCACCAGCGCGTGCCAACAGCGCGCCACCAGCGTGCCACCAGCACCAGCGCGTGCCACCAGCGTGCCACCAGCATCAGCACCAGCGCGTGCCAGCAGCGCGCCACCAGCGTGCCACCAGCACCAGCGCGTGCCAACAGCGTGCCACCAGCGTGCCACCAGCGTGCCACCAGCACCAGCGCGTGCCAACAGCGTGCCACCAGCGTGCCACAGCGCGCAACTTCGCGGCACCAGCGCTGAGAGGGCAACGGCCCCGCACTCAACACCCATCATCGGCGCGACGACGGCGAGCGTCGCGCTGACTCATCCAGCCAGCGGTGGACGGAAACTGGCAGCCGGTCGTATGCCCAAACCCCTCCTCCACACTCTCCCCCTCACTCCTCCACCGCGCCGCAACACACAGGAAACACATTTTGGACACAAGAGATGCTAACCTCGGCGTCTGCTTTACGCAAGGAATTGAACCAGTCATAAAGAAGACACACGATACGCATATCGGGATAATCAAGAAGGGTTGCCACTCCAAGGTGGTGCATTAAAAACCAATTCATAAAGGAAAATACTGCTGTCATTGAGTTGCATAATAACCAATCGTCCTGTTAACAACGTGATAAGAATTGACTTGAAGGTCTATGAATGGATGTGGTACTGTGTGGGCAATGTTTAAATACGAATTTACATTATAAGGTTAAGGTTTTGATAGAATAGTTCGCTTGTTTTTAATCTCTCTCTCAACAACCGATTGTGTTACGCGTCGGGAATTAACCACAGGTGCCGCTATCGAGGTGAAACAACGCAATCGTGATGGTATCATGTTAACGCTGTGTTGAAATTCCAAGGTCGAGAGTTTTCATATTATCCAAAAATTAAAGTTAGCTAGAGAATAAAATTGATTAAAGCATAAAGGTTGCGTGTGATTCTTCCTGAAATTCTGCATAATATTGTTCTGCGTATGAGATCTGAATCCTGGGGACCTATCATAAGCACACTATCACCACACATAATCCATAACACACAATTCATAATGTTCAATCGAGAGTAATCGTATCCTTATCGATAATACGGAATTAAATAGCAGAGTCGAATCGACTCCCTCTCATTCATGCTCACAACACCTACAGAACTGCATACGATTAATTGCGTTGTTCCAATTCATAACACAATCCTCGTCACCGAGGCTCAACCTGATAATCCATAATGACCTTCATTATCATAACCACGCCCACTCGCATAAATTAATACGATTATCTCTCGAATCAGCATAATTTATGCGCATAATTACACCGATTAACATAATTTCGAATAAATTACGCAAATTTCAAATTTCATTTAGTTTTCATTATTTTCATCAATTTTCATAACACCTATATATACAACACAGGCTAGGTGCACTTTCAGGCTATCACGTGAAGCGTTGAAGGCTCGCTGACAGGAGGTCCCGGGACAGACCCTGCAGGTGCCATGGGTTGGCTGAGATGACTGGCAGATGCACCACCACCACCAGCTGTACTCCTACTGTGCCAGGCTAGGTGCAGGAGGTCTCGGGACAGACCCTGCAGGTGCCATGGTTCGACTGACTGAGATGGCCGGTAGATGCACCACCAGCTGTACCCCTACTGTGCCAGGCTAGGTGCAGGTCTCGGGACAGACCCTGCAGGTGCCATGGTTCGACTGACTGAGATGACCACTGGTAGATGCACCACCAGCTGTACCCCTACTGTGCCAGGCTAGGTGCAGGTCACGGGACAGACCCTGCAGGTGCCATGGGTCGACTGACTGAGATGACCACTGGTAGATGCACCACCACCAGCTGTACCCCTACTGTGCCAGGCTAGGTGCAGGAGGTCTCGGGACAGACCCTGCAGGTGGTACCATGGGTTGACTGAGATGACCGGTGGATGCACCACCACCAGCTGTACCCACCTACTGTGCCAACTCGCTGTGTTTTAGCCGCCCGGCGCTCCGCTCGTTGTTGTGAGCGTCGCTCCTCCGCCCTCCGTTGTTGTTGGAGGGCGACTGCCTCCAACCGCCCAGCAGCGGCAGCAGCAGCAGCAGCAGCGTCCTTCACGAGCCTCCTCCACCGAGGCCGATCTTGACACCGCTGGTACCGCTCATCGGCTCCCCCACCACCACCACCACCACGTGCATTGCACAACCAACTCACCAACTCAACCGCATGCTCGTGGTACTAGGTTAACAGGCGACGTTTCGGTCCATGGGCCTTTTTCATAACCCCCCCCCCGCCCACGTAAAAAAATATGCTCTGAAGAAGGCTCATCTACCGAAACGTCAATGACACAGTATCAATGTAAAGGCCCCCGACACTCACACACACGCGACGGTGTTGTTGTTGACACGCGCCGTGTTTAGTTGTTGTTGTTGTTCTTGTGCAGCAGCAACAGCAGCAGCAACATCACCACCAACATCATTTTATAAAGACAAAAATTACTCATCGTCATCACGGGGTCATGCTCAACTCACTGCTCGATCACGCCGACGATGATGCGAACAATGCACTCCGCAGCAGGTTGAAGTCATCTGCATACATCATCAGGGCGTTAATGTTTGCACGTTCACCACAAATACCGTGTGTGTACTTAATGCAGCACAACTTGATTCCTTGCAAAAATGTCTCTATTTGGTGTTTGAACATCTTAACACGACTCCTGTTTATTGCCAGAGAGGGTACAATGACTACAATCTATTCTTACTTTTTCATACTTAAAAGTATTCTTCATGATAAACGTTTTTGGGTTAGATCGCGTTATTTATAAATGTGTCGTGACCCTCCACCACCCGACACGGCCAATCAGTAAAAAAGTGTCACGTTGACGAAAGACAAAATAGTTCACTACTCTTTGGTTTCTTTCGGTTAAAGTCACGTGGTTATAAAATAAAACAAATCACGACGTTTCGATCGCAACACAAGCCACCGTCATCAGGTGTGAAACAAACACAGCCGGAGAACTGCTGACATAGGAGTAAGAGCTACTGCAACAGAAGTTTATATCGGATTTTGGTGGGCTTAACCCAAGGGTAAGTGGGCGGAGCTAGAGAAGGAATTTGTACGTAAAAGTGAGAGATTAGCACGTCAATGTGAGAAGGTCCCAGCCACCGGAGGTGGTGGGAATCCTGTGCCTGGGCTGCCTCACCCAAGGGTAAGTGGGCGGAGCTAGAGAAGGAATTTGTACGTAAATGTAAAAGTGAGAGATTAGCATGTCAATGTGGGATGGTCCCAGCCACCGGAGGTGGTGGGAATCGTGTGCCTGGGCTGCCTCACCCAAGGGTAAGTGGGCGGAGCTAGAGAAGGAATTTGTACGTAAATGTAAAAGTGAGAGATTAGCATGTCAATGTGGGATGGTCCCAGCCACCGGAGGTGGTGGGAATCCTGTGCCTGGGCTGCCTCACCCAAGGGTAAGTGGGCGGAGCTAGAGAAGGAATTTGTACGTAAATGTAAAAGTGAGAGATTAGCATGTCAATGTGGGATGGTCCCAGCCACCGGAGGTGGTGGGAATCCTGTGCCTGGGCTGCCTCACCCAAGGGTAAGTGGGCGGAGCTAGAGAAGGAATTTGTACGTAAATGTAAAAGTGAGAGATTAGCATGTCAATGTGGGATGGTCCCAGCCACCTGAGGTGGAGGGGATCCTGTGCCGGGGCTGCCTCAGATATTTAGCCTGGCGATGTACTCGGAGAGTCAAAAATAACAGCTGAAACAGGCAGGTGGGATGTAAACATCACAGGCAGTTAAGACTTTACTTGGTTAATAACGTCCTTCCAATGATTGCTCAGTTTGTATCCATCTTCTCGGTTAAAATTATGTCTATGTCTATATATATCTGGATGGCTTCATGAACAAACCTTTGATAGTAGCCCGAAGGTTTGCAGAGCACCTTGGTCTCGGAAAAAACAATATCATGAGAGCCCACAGCATTATAGCAATGGTCAGCCACGGCAGAGGTATTGGTTCTGCCATGTTTCAGATCTGCCTTGTGCTCGCGAACACGGTCCGATACATGACGTTTCGTTTCCCCAATGTAACAATCACCGCAGGTGCAACTTAGTTTGTAGACTCCAGGATATTGCATGTCAGGAATGACATCCTTCACAGATGGGATCAGATCACGGATTTTGTGTACTGTACTGAATCGGACTTCGATCTTGTGTTTGTTTAAGATTTTGGAAATCTTTTCGGTGACGCCTGCTATTTATGGTAACGTGATGGTTTTGATCGGCGTCTCGGGGGGTAATTTCTCCATGGTTGGAGAAACAGCTTTGCGGATAATGCGGTCCGAATATCCATTCATCTTAAGGGCCTGGTGTACGTGTTCCAGTTCACTGGCTAAGTGGTGTTGGTCAGAAATGCAGTGGGCGCTATGGTGTAGTGTTTTGATGAGGGAATTCTTCTGTGCCGGATGGTGGTGGGAATCAGGTTTCAGATAGGAATCTGTGTGGGTGGCTTTCCTGTCGACAGAGTGTCCCAAGGTGCCATCAGGTCTCTTCTCAAACAAAACATCCAGGAATGGTAGCTTGCCATCCTTCTCCACTTCCATGGTGAATTTGATGGATGGGTGTATGGAATTAATGTGGTTGAGAAATTGGTTCAATGCTGGCAGGCCATGTGGCCAAATAACGAAAGTGTCATCCACATGGCAGTACCTTCATTTTGCTTGTAGAAAGTACCATTCCAGGTGAAGTAAGTGTTGGTAAGGCAGTGCATAACCAGAGTAGGAACATCAGGATTCAGTCCATGTTGGACTAAATGTTTGCTTATTGCTACGGTGTCAGGCACAGGAATCTTGGTGAACAGAAAACTACATAAAAGCTGATGAGAAAATAATCTGGGGACAGTGAAATGCCCTTGATTAGAGAGACCAAGTGAGCTGAGTTGTGTACTGCTGAGGTAGTCTTGCCAGTGAATGGAAGCAAGGTATCAGACAGAAAACGGGCCAGCTTGTAGGTAGGTGAGTTGATAGTGGAAACGATGGACCGAAGTGGAGTGCCTTCTTTATGGATCTTGGGAAGACCATAGAATCCGGGTGGTCTAGAAGCAGAAGGTTTTAGGGAGAGCCGTTTGACTGGTTCGATAAGAGAAGTCGAACTGGAAATGATATTTTGGTTTTTGTAGTCAGGCTGTTAGTAGGATCTTTGTTGATTTTGGTGTAGCTGCCATCATTAAGAAGGTCCTGGATTTTGTTGTTGTATGTGGTTTTATCCATGATGACAGTGGCATTGCCCTTGTCGGCCGAGAGGATGACTATGTCATCCCTCAGTTTAACACGTAGGCTTTCGCGACCAATATTATTCATAATAAAGGTTTTTGGGTTAGATCGCGTTTATTTATAAATGTGTCGTAACCCTCCACCACCCGACACGGCCAATCAGCAAAAAAGTGTCACGTTGACAAAAGACAAATAATTCACTACTTCAGCCCACCGGTGTGTTGAAGAGTTAAGAAGAGTTAACTGTAAATGTGGATTAACTCTTCAACACACCGGTGGGCTGAAGTAGTGAATTATTTGTCTTTTGTCAACGTGACACTTTTTTGCTGATTGGCCGTGTCGGGTGGTGGAGGGTTACGACACATTTATAAATAAACGCGATCTAACCCAAAAACCTTTATTATGAATATGTCATCCCTCTTTTTCAATTTTGCGAGTTCAGAGCGCTCGTCTTTGCTAATGTTACTAATGGGTTTCTTAGCATTTTTAAGGATGGTGGCAATTTCAGCTCTAGCAACATATCCCAGTAGATAATATAATTTTCCCAGGTCGACGTAGCCCTCAAAGGCTTGGGACGCATCCCGACAGACGTTGCTAGATCTGAAATTGCCGCCATCCTTAAAAATGCTAAGAAACCAATTTGCAACATTACCAAGACGAGCGCTTTGAACTCGCAAAATTTAAAAAGAGGGATGACATATCTTCTTGGTTCTTTCAGTAAAGTCACGTAGAATGGAAATAAAATAATGAGGGAGGGGGCTGGGAACACAAAGCAAAAAAGGGGCAATTACGATGCTAAGGGGCAATTACGATGCTATATATTGCCTTATGAGTTATGTTAAACATTACAATGTTATACTATTAATTAATATACTACATATTATAAACCATAGCATTAGCCGTGGTGTGAGAGGTATTAAGAGGCAATGCCAGCGAAAGGGCTGCGGTCTGAAGGTCACCGTAAAATACAATCAATTAAGAACCGAAATGGTTTAAAACATCTTTCCAATGGTTACTAAGCCAGAATCCATCTTCTCGGTTGAAATTGTCTCTGTGCTTGTATATGTGGATGGCCTCATGAACGAATCTCTCATGGTAGCCGGATGGCATGCAAAGAAAGTCTTGGAGCAGTCAATGTCATGTGAGCCCACTGAATTATAACAGTGATCTGCCACGGCTGAGGAGTTCGTCCTACCGTGTTTCAAGTCTGCTTTATGTTCACGGATGCGGTCCGAGATGTCGTTTGGTTTCTCCAATGTAGCTGCTACCACAGAGGGACTTTAGTTTGTAAACGCCCGGGTACTGTATGTCTGGAACCACATCTTTTACAGATGGAACTAGATCACGGATTTTATGTACTGTGTTGAATCGGACCTGGATCTTGTGTTTATTCAGGATTTTGGAGATCTTTTTTGTGACCCCGCAATGTAGGATAAGGTGATGGTTTTGAATGGTTCCTCAAGAGGATCCTTCTTTATGACTGGAGTGATGGCTTTGCGGATTGTGTAGTCGGAGTAACCATTAGCCTTCAGAGCTTGGTGTACGTGTTTGAGTTCACTGGTAAAGTGATCCTGGTCGGAAATGAATTGGGCTCTATGGTATAGAGTCTTGATGAGGGAATTCTTCTGGAATGGATGGTGGTGGGAATTCGGTTTTAAGTAAGCATCAGTATGGGTAGCTTTCCTGTAGACAGAGTGGTTCATTGAACCATCAGGTCTCCTTTTAATTAAAACATCCAAAAAGTGTAGCTTGCCTTCTTTTTCGACCTCCATGGTAAATTTGATGGCTGGGTGTATGGAATTGATGTGGTCGAGGAATTGGTCTAGAGCAGGTCGGCCATGTGGCCAGATGACAAAGGTGTCATCCACGTACCTCTTCCATAAGGTTGGGCATAGAGTGGCAGTCTGGATGGCGTCAGTTTCAAATTTTTCCATGAACACGTTGGCTACAACTGGAGATAGGGGGGAACCCATTCGGGTGCCCTCAGTTTGTTTGTAGAAAGTTCCATTCCAGGTGAAGTATGTGTTGGTTAAGCAATGTCTCACCAGAGGGGGTACCTCTGTATGCAGTCCTTGATGAACCAAGTCTTCAATGATTGCGATGGTATCAGGTACCGGAACTTTGGTAAATAAGGAATCCACATCAAAGCTGACAAGCAGGTCGTTTGGGGACAGGGAAATACCCTTGATTGTCGATACCAGGTGAGTGGAGTTTAGTACCGCAGAGGTGGTTTTTCCAGTGAAAGGTCGTAGGATATCAGACAGAAAACGAGCCAGTTTGTAGGTGGGGGAGTTGATAGTGGAGACAATGGGACGAAGGGGTATATCTTCTTTGTGTATCTTTGGAAGGCCATATAATCTTGGTGGTCTGGCCGCAGAAGGTTTCAACGAGAACTGTTTGGTCTGATCAATTAATGCTGTTGAATCAGAGATGAATTTGTTCGTTTTGGTAACCAGGCTGTTGGTGGTGTCTCTTCTTATTTTTGTATAGCTGCCATCGTTGAGCAGTTCCTGAATTTTGTTGTTATATTTTATTTTGTCCTTGATGACAGTGGCATTGCCCTTGTCGGCTGAGAGGATGACAATGTCATCTCTTTTTTAATTGAGATAATTCAAAGAACTCATCTCTGCTGATGTTGCTAAGTGGCATCTTAGCATTTTTGAGGGTTGCAGCGACTTCAGATCTTGCTACGTCTGCAGCGATGTGATCCAGGCCCTTGAGTGCAACGTCGACATGGGATAATGATATCATTAACTTGTATGTGTCTCGGTGTGACAGCAAAGTTTAGCCCTTTAGCTAAAACGGATTTCAGACCATCAGAAATAATACTGTTACTGCGATTAATTGCGACTTTGTTAACGTCTAGCTTTTCAGTGTGTGGGTCCGATTTCTTGTTGGAAAGGCGGTTGAATTTGGAAATCAAATTGTCCTTACATTTGGTCGACATAGTGGCAGCTGAAGAGGCAGTCATATTGTCTACATGTTCCCAATCCGATGTAGACATTGTTGCCGTCAATATTCTTGTGATTTGTAGAGTATCTTGTCTAACTGATCTAGTTCGGTGCGTGTTAGTCTGATTTTTTTCTGAGATGAGAGCTAAGATAGTTCTAACTAGAATTCGTTTTGCATTAAGAGAAGTTGCAACAGCAGAGGTTAGTGTAATAGTCATCCTCTCATTCTCTCGGCCGACAAGGGCAATGCCACTGTCATCATGGATAAAACCACATACAACAACAAAATCCAGGACCTTTTTAATGATGGCAGCTACACCAAAATCAACAAAGATCCTACCAACAGCCTGACTACAAAAAACTTCAATATCATTACCAGTTCGACTTCTCTTATCGAACCAGTCAAATGGATCTCCCTAAAACCTTCCGCTGCTAGACCACCCAGATTATATGGTCTTCCTAAGAGCCATAAAGAAGGCACTCCACTTCGGTCCATCGTTTCCACTATCAACTCACCTACCTACAAGCTGGCCCATTTTCTGTCTGATACCTTGCTTCCATTCACTAGCAAGACTACCTCAGCGGTCCATAACTCAGTTCACTTGGTCTCTCTAATCAAGGGCATTTCACTGTCCCCAGATGATTTCCTCGTCAGCTTTGATGTGGTTTTTCTGTTTACCAAGGCTCTTGTGCCTGACACCTTAGCAATAAGTAAACATTTAGTCCAACATGGACTGAACCCTGATGTTCCTACGCTGGTTAGACACTGCCTTACCAACACTTACTTCACCTGGAATGGTACTTTCTACAAACAAAATGAAGGTACCCCCATGGGTTCCCCCTTATCACCAGTGAGAGCGAATGTTTTCATGGAGAAATTTGAAACAGATGCCATCTAGACATCCACCCTACGTCCTTCATTGTGGAAGAGATATGTGGATGATACTTTCGTTATTTGGCCACATGGCCTGCCAGCATTGAACCAATTTCTCAACCACATTAATTCCATACACCCATACATCAAATTCACTATGGAAGTGGAGAAGGACGGCAAGCTACCATTCCTGGATGTTTTGTTTGAGAAGAGACCTGATGGCACTTGGGAACACTCTGTCTACAGGAAAGCCACCCACACAGATTCCTACCTGAAACCTGATTCCCACCACCACCCGGCACAGAAGAATTCCCTCATCGAACACTACATCATAGGGCCCATTGCATTTCTGACCAACACCACCTAGCCAGTGCACTGGAACATGTACATCAGACCCTTAAGATGAATGGATATTCGGACCGTATCATTCACAAAGCTGTCTCTCCAACTATGGAGAAATTACCCCCTGAGATGCCGATCAAAACCATCACGTTACCATACATAGCAGGCGTCACCAAAAAGATTTCCAAAATCTTAAACACAAGATCCAGGTCCAATTCAGTACAGTACACAAAATCCGTGATCTAATCCCATCTGTGAAGGATGTCATTCCTGACTTGCAATACCCGGGAATCTACATCTGTGGTGATTGTTACATTGGGGAAACGAAACGTCATGTCTCTGACTGTAACCGCGAGCATAGGTCATATTTGAAACACGGCAAAACTAATTCTTCCGCCGTTGCCGACCATTACTATAATGCTGCGGGCTCTCATGATATTGTTTTCTCCGTGACCAAGGTGCTCTTCAAACCTTCTGGCTACTATCAAAGGTTTGTTCATGAAGCCATCCAGATATATAAACAATGACATAACTTCAACCGAGAAGATGGATACTAATTGAGCAATCATTGGAAGGATGTTATTAACCTGGTAAAACCTTAACTGCCTTATAGTTTGCTTTCATATCCGCATCTCCAGTCTCTTACACTCAGCCCTGCTCATTCCCATCATTCAGACATTTGCCGTGCATGTCAGTCTTGCAGCGCAGGTTCATTTACCGCCCCCTGCTCCTCAGGTTATTTGCCCTCAATGTCATATTTGCTTCCCCCCCCACCCTCTCTATACTTGACTCCGCCCCCCCCCCTCCCTCATCTATATAACCCCTTGTTACTAGCGGCTCTTTTGCCTACTTCAGCAACTGTTTTTTGCTGTGGTTGTCCCACCTGATGATGGATGCTTGTGTTGTGTCCGAAACGTCGTGATTTAATTTATTTGTAAATGTCTTTACCTACGTGACTTTACCGAAAGAACCAAAGAGTATGGATCCTTGCAGTCACGAAAACTTCAAATCTAGAAAGGAGGTGCCATGACCAACCCCTCCTGCAGCGTGACAAAAGCTGCCTCCTCTTCCATACCCCAGCGAAATTTCCGGCCCTTGGCGGTAAGGACATGCAGGGGCTTTGCGATAGTCATAAAGCCGGGCACAAATTGACGGTAATGGGAGGCGAACCCGACAAAACTTCGCCCTTCACCCACCGTCTTGGGGGTCGGCCACATACACACACACGCCGTTTTGTCGGGGTCCGTCGCGATTCCGGATTCACTTACAATGTGGCCGAGATATTGGACCGACTGCTGCAAAAATGGAATTTTTGGAATTTTTGCAGCTTGAATTTTTAATTTGCCGCCCGAATTTTAAGAAAGCCGGCCCCGCAACCATTCTAAGTGTTCCTCGAATGTCCGTGCAAAGACGATGACGTCATCGAGATTGATGAGGCACGAATCCCACTGGAGCCCTGCCAAAACCAATTCCATGAGCCGTTGGAACGTGGCCGGGCTGGAATGGAGCCCCATGGGAAGCCGATTAAACTCATAGTTCATTTATTTGGTATATAGCCCTGTGAGCCATTCGGCTCTTGAATCGGGTGCAACCGCAACAAACAAAAAAACACGAACAAGAAAACATCTTAAAGTGATTATGTGACTGTGCAAACAGAAAATACAGGAAAAAAAATCATAAATATTCCTGAAATAGCACCGTACACCAACGCTGTGTGCAGAAATCCCAATGGGATGCAAGTCAAAATAACAACAACAACAACAACCACAAGACAACTAAGATTAAGGCAATCAGTCAACTCCGTACTACAATAAACAAAAACATGGCCAAAACAAACAAAAAACTTTTCGAAATCACCAAAATAAAAGCCATAAATCCAATGTAACAGTGATCATAGGGACTGTGACCGAAAAACTCAAACAAGCCCTGGGGAGTATGGAATGAGCTTAAAGTTATCGTCCAGGGGCAACTGCCAAAAGCCGGAAAGCAAGTCAAGGGTTGAAAAGAACCGTGCCCCTGACAGGGCATCCAGGGAATCATCCATCTGCGGAAGTGGGCACGCGTCGGCAACAGATACTTTCTTTAACTTCCAGAAATCCACACAAAACCGCAAGGAGCCATCCTGCTTTTTGACAAGGACAATCGGAGGCCCCCACGGGCTGGTGGAAGGGGTGATAATATCCATGGCTATCATCTCCCCGACTGCATGGCGGACATGCTCCTTCTCAGCTGGGTTCAGCCTGTACGGGTTCTGCCGAATGGGGCCACAGCGTCCAGGCCATCTTTATCCATCTTTGGGTACGCAGCCTGGGCCAGAGAGATGAGCGCGCTGCGTAAAACAAGAGGCGTTTCAGCCTCCTCACGTCTCCGCGCAGCAAACCTGTGGCGCATGTTGGACGGTGGGTCAAAAATCCCCACCATCTGCGTGAGAGCCTGTTGCGACGTCTCCTGATCCTCAGCTGGGATGGAGTAGAACGCTCCCAAGGCGGCGCCATCCAACACCGTCGGGAGAGCTCGTAGCGCTTCCCTCTCCGTCCATCCCACCAGGTCGCAGGTAGCCATGAAGCGGCGGCTGAAGGCGTACCCAGTCACCCCCAGCAGCGATGAATTATTTCACAAAGGGAAGGCGTCTCTTTAGAGCAGGCCCCTCCATGTGTATTTTTGGTGGGGCGTTCGAAATGGTGGGAACCCCGTCCCGCGCACCGCACAAAATGGCGGCCGCTTGCGTGGGCTGCGTTTCCCGCGCTTCCCGCGTTTCCCGCGGCGGAGTCTTCGCCCCGTAGCTCCGGTCCTCCAACCCGTTCACCCGGCTCATCCAGGTCCAACTCCGCGATGAGCACCGCCGCAGCGGACAGTAGGTCGGCCAAACGCTGACCAGGTGCCCGCCTGCCTCTTCCCGCTGCAGGCGGCGTGGCGAGGTCACGCTCCTGGCGCTGCTCCGCAGGCCCAACCCCCCGTGGTCCATCTCCAGGGCTGCCACCCCCGGAGCTGTCGGGGGATCACCCCCTCTTCATCTTCTTCCTCCGAAGAAGCCCTGGTAGGTTGTCGTCTTCTCGTGTACATTTGAAGCCTACGCTATCACCTTGCTATCAAGTATTTTTCACTTCTGGCACCAGATGTAGTGTGTGTCTCACGAGGCACACACAGAGGTCTGCAGGCACCACGATTTATTAACAACTTTACAGGGTAAATTTTGATTTAAAGCTTTCGTGACTGCAGTAATTCATATTCTTAGTTCTTTCGGTAAAGTCACGTTGAAGGGAAACAACAAAATAATAAAATATATATATAACTTTACAGGGCTACGGGTTAACAACACTCGGCGTTACACTAGACCCCTAAAGGGGTCTCACCGTAACTGAGTCCCTGAGGACCGACGCTCTCTGACCCCCGATGTCGCCGCTCCGTCAGCTCCCCCACCAGACTACCCCGATCGCTTCGCCCCCGTTCCTCTTACTCTCCCGAGCGTGGCCTCGCCCCGCCCCCTCCCCGGTCTCTCGAGACGGAACTGGAGCCAGCGCCACATGTCCTCCGGGGCCCCTTTCACTCCCCTGAGTCGGCACGACCCCTCTCTCTCTCTGCGACGGGACCCTGCTCTGCAGGGCCTGTTTCTCCGCCACGTCTCCATCGGCTCCCTCAAGTGGTACGTGCACACTCCTTTACCATTTGTAGTTGCAGTCGGCATAAACGCCGTAAAGACGATATTTACGTCTCTACACGTGGCTTTGTGATTCTATTTCACTGGCGTTTGTGTGGCACCATTTAAGGTGCTGCTGACATCTCCATTTTTGTGTGTTTGTCATTGTTTGTACTCGCTGAATGAATTTTAATACAAAATCTGACACTCTGAAACAAGTTTAAGATGAAGGACGTCGGAATACAGTGATAAAATCGGACATCCGCATGCTTGGTCTTGTATGTACTCACTGAATGAAGTTTAACAGGTCTGACAGATAATTAAGTGAAATATGAAGTAGGACATCGGAGCATAATGGTCTTGTGTGCACTCACATCTTGATGTTTAATAAAAAAATCGGACACTCAGTCAAGTTTCAGATGAAGTAGGACATCAGAATACACTGAAACGCG
Source organism: Petromyzon marinus (assembly GCF_048934315.1). NCBI lineage: Eukaryota > Metazoa > Chordata > Hyperoartia > Petromyzontiformes > Petromyzontidae > Petromyzon > Petromyzon marinus. The sequence continues at coordinate 4,237,024 of NC_133740.1, read as the reverse complement.
ACTATGATAAAATCAGACATTAGCATAACATTGATTTATAAGCACGGACATTTAAATGTTTACACAGCGATTTAATCCATCACTCTGATCGACTATATGAACTTAATTTAAAAGTTACGTACAAATCGGACATCAATATCGTTGTTTTGTATAATCTGTGACCCACATATTACAACCAAGCACACTGAATTACGGCTATGATAAAATCGTACATTAGCATCACATTGATTTCTAAGCATAAAAAAGTAAAAAAAAATTAAACAGCGATTCAACAAAGTACTTCGAAAGTGAGGTCGCATCGGGGCAAATGCAGGCAGGCTAATTACGATGCATAGCGGCGATTGGCTGCCTGCAAATGCAGGCAGGCTAATTACGATGCATAGCGGCGATTGGCTGGCTGCAAATGCAGGCGGGCTAATTACGATGCATAGCGGCGATTGGCTGGCTGCAAATGTAGGCGGGCTAATTACGATGCATAGCGGCGATTGGCTGGCTGCAAATGCAGGCGGGCTAATTACGATACATAGCGGCGATTGGCTGGCTGCAAATGCAGGCGGGCTAATTACGATACATAGCGGCGATTGGCTGGCTGCAAATGCAGGCGGGCTAATTACGATGCATAGCGGCGATTGGCTGGCTGCAAATGCAGGCGGGCTAATTACGATGCATAGCGGCGATTGGCTGCCTGCAGATGCGGGCGCGGAACAGGCAACCAGGCTGACGGGAGATTGAGGCAATAGCGGCGAAAGCCACGGGCGTGAGGTCGCCAGCTGAATGATCGAGGAGTTAATAAGGAGGAGGAGAACACGCGGGCGTGAGAGAGAGAGAGCGAGTTGAGTTGGTCAGAGTGAAGACAAGAGGACGGGCAAGAGTCAAGTCCCAGGCCCCGCTCTCCACACCTCGCCCTCTCCAGCGGTGATGGCTTAACCCCCCACTGGAGGCAAAGGGGCGAGGTTGGAGAGGCGCGGGTAGAACAGGCTAGCAGTAGAGAGGCTAGCGGAATCCTAAGTGCGAGCGTGAGAGGCTAGCAGTGGAGAAGCTACCAGAGTGTACAGTGACAGGCTAGCAGTGGAGAAGCTACCAGAGTGTGTAGCGATAGGCTAGCAGTGGAGAAGCTAGCAGAGTGTGTAGCGATAGGCTAGCAGTGGAGAAGCTACCAGAGTGTATAGTAATAGGCTAGCAGTGGAGAGGCTAGGAGAGTGAGAACAGGCTAGCAGTAGAGAGGCTAGGAGAGTGAGAGAGACAGGCTAGCAGTAGAGAGGCTAGAGAGAGTGAGAACAGGCTAGCAGTAGAGAGGCTAGAGAGAGTGAGAACAGGCTAGCAGTGGAGAGGCTAGGAGAGTGAGAGAGCAGGCTAGCAGTGGAGAGGCTAGAGAGAGTGAGAACAGGCTAGCAGTAGAGAGGCTAGAGAGAGTGAGAGACAGGCTAGCAGTAGAGAGGCTAGAGAGAGTGAGAACAGGCTAGCAGTAGAGAGGCTAGAGAGAGTGAGAACAGGCTAGCAGTAGAGAGGCTAGGAGAGTGAGAGAGCAGGCTAGCAGTAGAGAGGCTAGAGAGAGTGAGAACAGGCTAGCAGTAGAGAGGCTAGAGAGAGTGAGAGCAGGCTAGCAGTAGAGAGGCTAGGAGAGTGAGAACAGGCTAGCAGTAGAGAGGCTAGAGAGAGTGAGAACAGGCTAGCAGTAGAGAGGCTAGGAGAGTGAGAGAGCAGGCTAGCAGTAGAGAGGCTAGGAGAGTGAGAACAGGCTAGCAGTAGAGAGGCTAGGAGAGTGAGAACAGGCTAGCAGTAGAGAGGCTAGGAGAGTGAGAACAGGCTAGCAGTAGAGAGGCTAGGAGAGTGAGAGCAGGCTAGCAGTGGAGAGGCTAGGAGAGTGAGATACAGGCTAGCAGTGGAGAGACTAGGAGAGTGAGATACAGGCTAGCAGTGGAGAGGCTAGGAGAGTGAGATACAGGCTAGCAGTGGAGAGGCTAGGAGAGTGAGATACAGGCTAGCAGTGGAGAGGCTAGGAGAGTGAGATACAGGCTAGCAGTGGAGAGGCTAGGAGAGTGAGATACAGGCTAGCAGTGGAGAGGCTAGGAGAGTGAGAGAGTGAGAGCAGGCTAGCAGTAGAGAGGCTAGGAGAGTGAGAGAGAGCAGGCTAGCAGTGGAGAGGCTAGGAGAGTGAGAGAAAGAGAGCAGGCTAGCAGTGGAGAGGCTAGGAGAGTGAGAGACAGGCTAGCAGTAGAGAGGCTAGGAGAGTGAGAGACAGGCTAGCAGTAGAGAAGCTAGGAGAGTGAGAGAGAGCAGGCTAGCAGTAGAGAGGCTAGGAGAGAAAGAGAACAGGCTAGCAGTAGAGAGGCTAGGAGAGTGAGAGTAAGAGCAGGCTAGCAGTAGAGAGGCTAGGAGAGTGAGAGTGAGAGCAGGCTAGCAGTGGAGAGGCTAGGAGAGTGAGATACAGGCTAGCAGTGGAGAGGCTAGGAGAGTGAGATACAGGCTAGCAGTGGAGAGGCTAGAGAGAGTGAGAGAAAGAGAGCAGGCTAGCAGTGGAGAGGCTAGGAGAGTGAGAGAAAGAGAACAGGCTAGCAGTAGAGAGGCTAGGAGAGAAAGAGAGACAGGCTAGCAGTGGAGAGGCTAGGAGAGTGAGAGCAGGCTAGCAGTAGAGAGGCTAGGAGAGTGAAAACAGGCTAGCAGTAGAGAGGCTAGGAGAGTGAGAGCAGGCTAGCAGTAGAGAGGCTAAGAGAGTGAGAGCAGGCAAGCAGTGGAGAGGCTAGGAGAGTGAGAGAGCAGGCTAGCAGTGGAGAGGCTAGGAGAGTGAGATACAGGCTAGCAGTGGAGAGGCTAGAGAGAGAGAGCAGGCTAGCAGTAGAGAGGCTAGGAGAGTGAGAGTGAGAGCAGGCTAGCAGTAGAGAGGCTAGGAGAGTGGGAGAGAGAACAGACTAGCAGTGGAGAGGCTAGGAGAGTGAGAGAGTGAGAACAGGCTAGCAGTGGAGAGGCTAGGATAGTGAGAGAGTGAGAGCAGGCTAGCAGTGGAGAGGCTAGGAGAGTAAGAGAGTGAGAGCAGGCTAGCAGTAGAGAGGCTAGGAGAGTGAGAGAGAACAGGCTAGCAGTGGAGAGGCTAGGAGAGTGAGAGAGAGCAGGCTAGCAGTGGAGAGGCTAGGAAAGTGAGAGAGCAGGCTAGCAGTGGAGAAGCTAGGAGAGTGAGAGAGAGCAGGCTAGCAGTAGAGAGGCTAGGAGAGAAAGAGAACAGGCTAGCAGTAGAGAGGCTAGCAGAGTGAGAGTGAGAGCAGGCTAGCAGTAGAGAGGCTAGGAGAGTGAGAGATGTAGATGCAACTGGTTTTTCACATTCTGCAGATGTAGATGCCACTGGTTCTTCACGTTCTGCAGATGTAGATGCCACTGGTTCTTCACGTTCTGTAGATGTAGATGCCACTGGTTCTTCACGTTCTGCAGATGTAGATGCCACCACCGCCATCTATTTCGCGGCGGTTGAACTTACGACTCTCGGCCCAAACAGTCAACTGGACATACGGATCAGGTTTGTTCGTATCTCTGAAAGTTCGTAAGTCGAATGTTCGTAAGTAGAGGAGTCCCTGTAGTTTTGACGTTTATTAAGGATCGACATGGGGGGGGGGGGAATCGATACAATTGTTGAGGAGTAGCGTGATGACGTGATGGGGTAGTGGGATGACGTCATGTGACGGGGATTGTAAGGGGGCACTTAAGGGGGGACCCCGTGACGTGAGCGAGGTCCTTGTGGGACCCTGGGATGTGGAGCGGTCGAAGAAGGTCTCTCCCGCTCGTGACCGGACGGTGTTGGTTGAACCCCCGTCCGAGATTCGACGAGTGGGAGAGCCGAGGGGATAGCCGAGGGCCAGGCCCGAAGAAGTCTGTGAGATTTTTCGATTTAAAGCTTTCATGACTGCAGGGATTCATCTTCTTGGTCCTTTCGGTAAAGTCAAGTAGAAGGGAAATAATGAAATAATAAAAATAAAACATAATAAAAAAAATAAATTCTCATGACGTTTCGGCCACAGCACAAGTAGCCATCCTCAGGTGAAGAAACAACTGTCGGGACAGCGCTCCAATGAACACTGCTAAGCTTGGCTGCGTCTTTTAAGCTGGGTGGGAGGAGCAGAGCACCTTGACAAAAGAGTTTACATATCAACATAATTATTTAGTATTGAAATAGCTGTGTTAATGTGAGAGATTAGCAGGATGTTAAAGTAAGAAATTAGCATGTAACTGGGAGATTAGCATGATGTTAATGTGGGGAATTAGCATGTAACTGGTCTCGGAAGTAGCTATGTTAAAGTGAGAGTTTACATATCAACAGAGGCATTTAGTATATTGACGCTAAAGAACTGTAACTACCCAACTATCATACAATAAACCGAAGTGAAAGAACTAAATATAAACTACATCAATATAATCAATGTACTCAATATATCTCCACTAAGCTGAGCTACTAACAATAAGTCATTATACATTACACTACTTATCTGTCGCAAAAATTATTATATGCCTCCAATTAATCTTTTTATTATAAACTCCCATAAACAGACCCCAACATTGAATTATACACTGCGTTACTATACACTACCCTATACCTTAGATTATAATAATATTAGACTTGTAATATTACACTATGTATTATTTTACCAACCCTACTGTATACCACACTGCTGTATATTCACTATACAATTAAGTCTGTGAGAGTCAGCTGAGAATCAGTGGGGTTCGTCTCCCCTCGGTCGGGCGGTATTGGCCGAACCCCTGTCCCGACTCAAGTGAGAGAACCCCAGGGAATAGCCGAGATTAGGCAAGAATAGGGTCTGGGGTCCACGGGAATGACCAAGTGTAGTGAACACCTATCTCTGCTGTGAGTTTGTTATCCCTGTTAATAAACCGGCACGAGCCCTTACGAGAAGTTCCGTCTTCGCGTCGTTCTACACCACACAAGGTAATCTCGATTAGTGATCCACAGCACCCATATATGGGCAAAGACATGCCCCTTCGGCCAACGTCACGCCCACTAAAGGGTTGGTACTCTTTCTTGCATTTCAAAGCCATTTTGGGTGTTTGTTGTAGAACATCTTAAGCAGTTCTTTCTTTTGATCATAATTACTATGATCGCAACTGTTGAAATTACAAGTAGGATGGAAAGAAAATATATCTGAAAAAAAATGAAACATATGAACACATTGATTATGCCAATGCAGTAGTCATGCATGCATACAAGTTTTTGGGTCACATAGCGTAAACATAAATGTGTCGTTCAACCCACCACCACCCGACACAGCCAATTAGTAAGGTTTGTCACGTAAACAAAACATGCCAATTCCTTACTAGTACAGCGCAGCGGTGTGTTGGAGAGCAAATCCACAACATTTACAATCTGAAAACGACGCTTCGCCAGTAATTACAACTAGCATCATCAGGAGGATCGCCAGATTTGTCGCGAGAGCCTACGTGGAGTAATGTGTACCGTACCTATGTAAAGATGGTAAGTCTATTAGGGTATTTTGGAGTAATGTGTACCGTACCTATGTAAAGATGGTAAGTCTATTAGGGTATTTTGGAGTAATGTGTACTGTACCTATGTAAAGATGGGTAGTCTATTAGGGTATTTTGGAGTAATGTGCACTGTACCTATGTAAAGATGGGTAGTCTATTAGGGTATTTTGGAGTAATGTGTACTGTACCTATGTAAAGATGGGTAGTCTATTAGGGTATTTTGGAGTAATGTGTACTGTACCTATGTAAAGATGGGTAGTCTATTGGGGTATTTTGGAGTAATGTGTACTGTACCTATGTAAAGATGGGTAGTCTATTAGGGTATTTTGGAGTAATGTGCACTGTACCTATGTAAAGATGGGTTGTCTTATTAGGGTATTTTGGAGTAATGTGTACTGTACCTATGTAAACATGGGTAGTCTATTGGGGTATTTTGGAGTAATGTGTACTGTACCTATGTAAAGATGGGTAGTCTATTAGGGTATTTTGGAGTAATGTGTGCTGTACCTATGTAAAGATGTGTAGTCTATTAGGGTATTTTGGAGTAATGTGCACTGTACCTATGTAAAGATGGGTTGTCTTATTAGGGTATTTTGGAGTAATGTGCACTGTACCTATGTAAAGATGGGTAGTCTATTAGGGTATTTTGGAGTAATGTGTACTGTACCTATGTAAAGATGGGTAGTCTATTAGGGAATTTTGGAGTAATGTGTACTGTGCCTATGTAAAGATGGGTAGTCTATTAGGGTATTTTGGAGTAATGTGTACTGTACCTATGTTAAGATGGGTAGTCTATTAGGGTATTTTGGAGTAATGTGTACTGTACCTATGTAAAGATGGGTAGTCTATTGGGGTATTTTGGAGTAATGTGTACTGTACCTATGTAAAGATGGGTAGTCTATTAGGGTATTTTGGAGTAATGTGTACTGTACCTATGTAAAGATGGTAAGTCTATTAGGGTATTTTGGAGTAATGTGTACTGTACCTATGTAAAGATGGGTAGTCTATTAGGGTATTTTGGAGTAATGTGTACTGTACCTATGTAAAGATGGTAAGTCTATTAGGGTATTTTGGAGTAATGTGTACTGTACCTATGTAAAGATGGGTAGTCTATTAGGGTATTTTGGAGTAATGTGCACTGTACCTATGTAAAGATGGGTAGTCTATTAGGGTATTTTGGAGTAATGTGTACTGTACCTATGTAAAGATGGGTAGTCTATTAGGGTATTTTGGAGTAATGTGTACTGTACCTATGTAAAGATGGTAAGTCTATTAGGGTATTTTGGAGTAATGTGTACTGTACCTATGTAAAGATGGGTAGTCTATTAGGGTATTTTGGAGTAATGTGTACTGTACCTATGTAAAGATGGGTAGTCTATTAGGGTATTTTGGAGTAATGTGTACTGTACCTATGTAAAGATGGTAAGTCTATTAGGGTATTTTGGAGTAATGTGTACTGTACCTATGTAAAGATGGGTAGTCTATTAGGGTATTTTGGAGTAATGTGTACTGTACCCATGTAAAGATGGTAAGTCTATTAGGGTATTTTGGAGTAATGTGCACTGTACCTATGTAAAGATGGGTAGTCTATTAGGGTATTTTGGAGTAATGTGTACTGTACCTATGTAAAGATGGGTAGTCTATTAGGGTATTTTTGAGTAATGTGTACTGTACCTATGTAAAGATGGTAAGTCTATTAGGGTATTTTGGAGTAATGTGTACTGTACCTATGTAAAGATGGGTAGTCTATTAGGGTATTTTGGAGTAATGTGCACTGTACCTATGTAAAGATGGGTAGTCTATTAGGGTATTTTGGAGTAATGTGTACTGTACCTATGTAAAGATGGGTAGTCTATTAGGGTATTTTGGAGTAATGTGCACTGTACCTATGTAAAGATGGGTAGTCTATTAGGGTATTTTGGAGTAATGTGTACTGTACCTATGTAAAGATGGGTAGTCTATTAGGGTATTTTGGAGTAATGTGTACTGTACCTATGTAAAGATGGTAAGTCTATTAGGGTATTTTGGAGTAATGTGTACTGTACCTATGTAAAGATGGGTAGTCTATTAGGGTATTTTGGAGTAATGTGTACTGTACCTATGTAAAGATGGGTAGTCTATTAGGGTATTTTGGAGTAATGTGTACTGTACCTATGTAAAGATGGTAAGTCTATTAGGGTATTTTGGAGTAATGTGTACTGTACCTATGTAAAGATGGGTAGTCTATTAGGGTATTTTGGAGTAATGTGTACTGTACCCATGTAAAGATGGTAAGTCTATTAGGGTATTTTGGAGTAATGTGCACTGTACCTATGTAAAGATGGGTAGTCTATTAGGGTATTTTGGAGTAATGTGTACTGTACCTATGTAAAGATGGGTAGTCTATTAGGGTATTTTGGAGTAATGTGTACTGTACCTATGTAAAGATGGGTAGTCTATTAGGGTATTTTTGAGTAATGTGTACTGTACCTATGTAAAGATGGTACGTCTATTAGGGTATTTTGGAGTAATGTGTACTGTACCTATGTAAAGATGGGTAGTCTATTAGGGTATTTTGGAGTAATGTGCACTGTACCTATGTAAAGATGGGTAGTCTATTAGGGTATTTTGGAGTAATGTGTACTGTACCTATGTAAAGATGGGTAGTCTATTAGGGTATTTTGGAGTAATGTCTACTGTACCTATGTAAAGATGGGTAGTCTGATGGGTAGTCTATTAGGGTATTTTGGAGTAATGTCTACTGTACCTATGTAAAGATGGGTAGTCTATTAGGGTACTTTGGAGTAATGTGTACTGTACCTATGTAAAGATAGGTAGCCTATTAGGGTATTTTGGAGTAATGTGTACTGTACCTATGTAAAGATGCGAAGTCTATTCGGGTATTTTGGAGTAATGTGTACTGTACCTATGTAAAGATGCGAAGTCTATTCGGGTATTTCGGAGTAATGTGTACTGTACCAATGTAAAGATGGGAAGTCTATTCGGGTATTTTGGAGTAATGTGTACTGTGCCTGTTAAGATGGATCACCTATTATGGTATTTTGGAGTTCTGTGCACTGTATTAAGATGGGTTTTCTATCAGGGAATATTGAAGATCCCGCGATGATTTTTACAACCCTGGCGGTCCCAATAACCGGACTATCAAAGGGGTTTAATAATAATAGGTTTTTTCCCCTTTTTTCTGGCAACAAAACTGAAACCTTTTTACAAGGATTCATGTTACTGCATTAACCAGCAGTCAAAATGCAAACAAAAAACATACTATGATACTCTTTGGTTCTATTCGGACGCGACCTGGCTTGACTTTCTTCAGTCCAACGCTGTCCTCGTGACAGCACGGTCCCTTCACCTGATGAAGGCCACTTGTGTCGTGGCCGAAACGTCGTGATTTTTGTTTTATTTTTTTACCTACGTGACTTTACCGAATAGAACCAGAGAGTATGGATCCTTGCAGTCACGAAAGCTTCAAATCTAGATTTTCACGCTATGATAATGAATCCTCGTAAAAAGGTTTCAGTTTTTCTTGCCAGAAAAAAAGGGGAATAACCCTTATTCTTAGTTTTTTCGGTAAAGTCACGTTGAAGAGAAACAACAAAATAATAAAATATATAAAACAATAAAAACATTCTCACGACGTTTCGACCATAACTCAAACGGTCATCTTCAGGTGTGTTGGTTTGCATAAATTTATTTTTAAACGGCGCATTTATTTATTTAAGGGAATAACCCTATTATTACATTTTGGTACTGGCAAAGGAGGTCTAATGATATCAAAGGGGTTGTTGGAAAAAAAAAATGTGCTCGGCTCGAAAAGTTCAATCTCACCTTCGACGTGGCGGTGCAAGATTGGTGCTGCTGCTCACGCTCTGCAGCGCTCGCGTTGACCAGGTGGCAGGTGAAATCAACGGGGTAGGAGTTCATCGCACAGCAGTAAACCTTGCTGTCGAGCAGCACAACCTCCACCCATGTCAAAAAGACCAAGAAGAATGTCATCAATTGCACCTTTTTTTTCCTTTGACCGTTCCATCTCGGACATTGCCCAATAGCTCAGAAGGGCGAGCAAAAACGCAGGTGCCAGCATGGAGAGGTAAGCGAACGCATTTCGACGGCGGTCCTCAACGCAGGGGCATTCAAATTCTTCGCTGAGCCACTTAAACAGGCCCAGTGTTACGGACACAGCTGTGACGTTAAACGGAGACCGGACTCTTCAAATACTTCTTGAAATCCCACCGGCTGACGGTCGAGGCGTCGCGGTTACTGGTCGCGCCACTCATCATGGCTGTAAGAGAGCGAGCGGTCGTCTTCCTTGAAGAAGCGGGCAGTGTGAATTCAGACCGGTTCCGTGGGTTGCGATGACCGATTATAAGTCTCTTTACACGGTTGAGTCACTTCCCCTTTTGTACGTGCGAACAGTACTTGTATGTACAGTGAGGGCAAAAAAAGTATTTGATCCCCTGCTGGTTTTGTACGTTTGCCCACTGACGAAGAGATGATGAGTCTATGATTTTAATGGTAGGTTTATTTGAACAGTGAGAGACAGAATAACAACAACAAAATCCAGAAAAACGCATGTCAAAAATGTTATAAATTGATTTGCATTTTGATGAGGGAAATAAGTGTTTGACCCCCTCTCAATCAGAAAGATTTCTGGCTCCCAGGTGTCTTTTGTACAGGTAACGAGCTGAGATTAGGAGCACACTCTTAAAGGGAGTGCTCCTAATCTCAACTTGTTACCTGTATAAAAAGACACCTGTCCACAGAAGCAATAAATCAAATTACAAACTCTCCACCATGGCCAAGACCAAAGAGCTCTCCAAGGATGTCAGGGACAAGATTGTAGACCTACACAAGGCTGGAATGGGCTACAAGACCATTGCGAAGCAGCTTGGTGAGAAGGTGACAACAGTTGGTGCGATTATTCACAAATGGAAGAAACACAAAAGAACTGTCAATCTCCCTCAGCCTGGGGCTCCATGCAAGATCTCACCTTGCAACTCCACGAGGTGAGATCTTGCATGGAGCCCCAGGCCGAGGGAGATTGACAGTTCTTTTGTGTTTCTTCCATTTGCAAATAATCGTACCAACTGTTGTCACCTTCTCACCAAGCTGCTTGGCAATGGTCTTGTAGCCCATTCCAGCCTTGTGTAGGTCTACAATCTTGTCCCTGACATCCTTGGAGAGCTCTTTGGTCTTGGCCATGGTGGAGAGTTTGTAATTTGATTGATTGCTTCTGTGGACAGGTGTCTTTTATACAGGTAACAAGCTGAGATTAGGAGCACTCCCTTTAAGAGAGTGCTCCTAATCTCAGCTCGTTACCTGTACAAAAGACACCTGGGAGCCAGAAATCTTTCTGATTGAGAGGGGGTCAAATGCTTATTTCCCTCATTAAAATGCAAATCAATTTATAAAATTTTTGACATGCATTTTTCTGGATTTTGTTGTTATTCTGTCTCTCACTGTTCAAATAAACCTACCATAAAAATTATAGACTGATCATTTCTTTGTCAGTGGGCAAACGTACAAAATTATCAGGGGATCAAATACTTTTGTCCCCTCACTGTATGTCGAACTTCGTTCACAGTGATGTTTCGAATGCTATGCGGGCCACACGCATGCATGCCAAGTAAGCGAGTTATGAATGGGTTTAAAGGCTGGGGTGTGTTGTGACAATGTCTTTTAGCATCACAGCGTGCCAAAGCGTGGCAAGGTTGCTATGAGCCAACATACCTGAGAAGAGGAACCTTCTTTAAGTTTTATTCTTGGTTCTTTCGGTAAAGTCACGTAGAAAGGAAACAATAAAATAATAAAAATATAAAACAATAAAATTATCACGACGTTTCGACTGCAACACAAGCAATCATCATCAGGTGTGAAAACCACAGCAAGAAATTTAGAAAAAAGTGGCGTTTTTTTAACGTTAGCACCACGGAGAGCGATTTGGCAGTTTGTTCAGATGGATGAGTCCATCTATGTTCGGAAAAGAGGAGGGGGAAGACGAAAATAATGGATGCAGTCTGAAAGTCACCTTAAGCGTGATCAATCAATTAAGACCCGAAATGGTTTATCAAATCCTTCCAATGATTGCTAACTGGGAGATGATAAGACTTGAGGGACTTCTTTATTAGTGAGCACCATCGGGATTAACACACTTAACATTTAGTCCGTCTATTATCGGCGATGCTGCTCAGCCAGGACAGTTGGTAGGCTGCCTGACTAGCGGCGCTAGTGTGTGTGTGTCGCCGAGAATGGTGGGAGTTTGGGCATGATAGGCCAAATATTGGTGAAAGTCCGCGTTGGGGACATTGAGTTGACGGCGCCAGTGTTGGTTTCTAGGACATTGGCTGTGCCCTGTCTTTTGGGCACTGATTTTCTCGGGAAGATGCCCCTTGAGATTCTTGTTGATCAAGGTTGTATTGAATTACCGTCTCCGACCCGGCTAGAAAGAGCCAACACCACGGTTCAGGCCCTGGCAAAGGAAACTTTCATGGTTCCTCCAGGCGCTCAGATGTGGGTGCCCTTGCGGTTGCGAAAGCAACTTGATTTGATGGATGCCGATTTGGGGTCTCGCGTTGGTGGGGGCACAAACTATAGTAAGAGCGGACCAGGAGCCCTTTTTGCAAGTGCTGAACGTTGGGCCGGGGGCTGCGGTGGTCCAAGTGGGTACAGTTTTGGCCCACGCAACGGCCGCCCGCTCTGAGGAGTCCCGTGAGGGGGCTGCAGAGGTCATTGCCGTGGTGAAGTGAGGAGGTCATTGGATGGACGCATTGTTTGGGGAAAATTCTAAATTGTCCGGGGAACAGCGGGGCGAGTCGCGAGCTTTGCTCCGAGAATTTGAGGATATTTTTAGCCAGGGGAAATTTGATATTGGCTGCACGTCACTATTGCAACATCGCATCGAAACGGGTAACGCCGCTCCAATACGGCAGAATTCGTACAGGCTCAGTCCCAAGGAGAAGGACCACATTTGCCAGGCAGTTCGATGAAATGTTGGCCATGGAGATGATCTCCCCTTCCACCAGTCCGTGGGGGGCTCCCATTGTTTTGGTTAAAAAACGGGATGGGAGCCTGCGTTTTTGCATCGACTTCCATAAATGAAATAAAGTTTCTGTGGCGGACGCGTACCCGTTCCCCCAGATGGATGACTCCTTGGACGCCTTGTCGGGTGCGCGGTATTTCTCGACCCTCGACTTGTTGTCGGGGTTTTGGCAGCAACCCTTGGATGAAGGATCCAGGCTTAAATTGTGTTCCGGATACCACAAGGGCTGTTTCAATTCAACCGCCTCCTGATAGGCATTCACGTGGCTCTGGCCACGTTTCAGCGGCTGATGGAATTCGTCTTGGCAGGTTTTCAACGGGACTCGTGCCTCATTTACTTGGACGACGTCATTGTGTTCGGGCGCACGTTTCAGGAGCATCTGCAGCAGTTGCGGTCAGTGTTTATCAGTGTGCGAGCTGCCTGACTAGTGGTGCCCCAAGGTGATCGAGATGGAGACGATGACGACGAGAAGAATGTTGACGATGGACTTCAGCAGCACGACGGGGATCCCACTCCCCCCACAGGGCCCCCTCTTATACTGTAAATGTGGCCTGGCTCCGCCCCGGCCACCCCCCCTTTCTGGAACCTACTAGCGGGTTCCTCGTGGGCCCCTACTGTACCCTTTCCCCTAGATCCCCCTCTCGTGTATATCCTGGCCTGCTGACGTCAGGACTGCCGTACGCCACAGATCCCCTTTTCTGCCAGCAGCCAGCGCTATGCCACTGCATATGTATGAGTGAGTGTATCAATGAGTGAGTGTATGTATGTATGAGTTTATGAGTGTATGAGTGAGTGTCTACGTATGCATGTATGAGTGAGTGTCTATGCATGTGTAATAAGAGAGTACACCCACGGTCGTCGACCCGCTGGATAGGCTCTGCTGCATCAGCCATTAGCCAATCAGGATTGAGTGGGATCGTCTGGGCCAAAGTTCAAGGGCGGAGCTCAGGGGTGCTCGCGGGGATCCATCGGGAAGGTTCTAGAAGGGGCGTGGCTAGAGGCGGGGCAGGGCTCCGTGTCAAGGGGTTATAAGGGGAAGCAGGAAGGGGCTTGGGGTCAGTCTGTGAAGTCTTGAAGCGGGACCACGTCTCGCGCCTCCGGAACGCCAGCAGCCACGTGGCGGTCCGGGGTTGTCTCCTTGCGCGCCGTCAGCCAGCGGTGCGCAGGAGCGGGAAGCGCGAGCGAGCCGTGCGTACAGTAATGTCGGGGAATGGAACGTGGAGCTGTCTAGCCATTAAATAAATAAATAAAGAAGACACAAGTCAGAGATCGTCGTCGCTGTGATTTATTACCCATGTATGAGTGAGTGAGTAATGCCGCTGACACACGTTGTACTCGCACCCTTCTAAATTAGTTACAGCAACCACAGTAGGCCCGGCTTCTTCCGTGGGTCTTGAAGCTCGTCCCCTCCTTTTGTGCTCTCCCCTTTTATACCTTTGGAGCCCCTTCTCTCGAAGCTTCCCTCACTTTTGAGATTTACCTATTTTCAATGAGAAAACGTGTGCATTTGTGTCATTCCTTCATGTAAAGTTCTGGTCACAAAAGCAAAGTTTTGGGGGAATAATAGCCATTTTCTATAAGTTTGAGGCATAAGCAATTAGAAAATAACACTTACTACCCAGGAACAAAAATCGTGGTACATAGTGTATAATCTGAGTCCACTTCTTATTCAGCAAAATCCCTCGCCGTCGACAATGATTGCCCTCTATAAATGTCTTATCCGTGTTGGTCTGAAGATAGCAGACTGTCTGCTCCCGAGTGGGATGAATGACCCCAGGTCATTGATTTAGTCCGTGATGGGCCGTGTCTGCCGCTCCTGCTTTTCCTTCCAGTTGTCATCGCAGGGGGTTTGAAGTTGTGAGATCTGATGCAGCAGAAACTCTTCCCTCGTCTGGGACAATCCTGGGCCATTAGCGAGCTGCAGCGTCTATGTTGCCGTGACAGGTACCGCACGAATCCGCCGAGCTGCGTTGGCTTCTGGTTGCTGAACGAATGCATTACAGAATAGTTATCAACCCATACGGTTTACCCGTCCGTATTCTTGTACAGGGAAATTGAGTTTTCAGGTCCATACGCCGTACAGCCATTTCAATACGGGCACATTTTTTGTCGTTGTCTATTTGTGTTTCTCTTTTGTGATGGGACTTTGTAGGATGAACGTTGAGAATTATAAGGGCACGGGGTGACCAATAAGGTCTTAATTGGTCTGTAATAAGGTAGGCACTGATAAGGGACTGAGAGATATGTTAAAGGCAGTCTTCGACTTACGAACGCCGGACTTACGACCAACCGTACTTTTGAATCAGCTTTCATGAAATATAAAATTACATTGACTTAAAACGCGAACTCGTAATTGCAAACTGAACCGCCAAACTATTTTGTTCTGAGGAGCGATCCTCCGCGAGGTATAATGAGTCGGCCTCGCGCTGGGAGTGAGTGTTTGCGTGTGTGCGCGCGGACATATGTTTGTGTGTGTAAGAAAGTGTAAATGAACATTGAACTTCACTTTACCTGAAGTAAGGAGAGTTGATGGCTTGAGTGGAAGGTGGTGAGGAGGAGGAGGAGGTGGTGTTAATTGTTTGGAAGGGGAGTCCCCTTGGGCAAGCGTCATGCACGCTGCTGGCCATACGCGTCTCAGCCGTCCAGGTTCTTTCAAGTCGCGATTGCCGTTCGACCTCCGAATTTCGTTCGGTTTCCGGGGCAAAAAATGTTCGGAAATATGGTTCGAACACCGATTTGTTCGCGTTCTGGTGCGTTAGATCTCCGAGGTTCTACTGCACTACTACCTGGCGGCCCCCACCTGTGTGAATGCGGGGAGCAGCAGGAGTCGCCTTGGCCACACAGACATCGGCTGTGAAGTCTGTTAGGACTGTGCTGGGCGGTACTGGTGGTTGCCCTGCACGTGATGGGAGGTGGAGGAGGAAGCTGTCACACATGGCTCTATGTAGCTACGTGGAGCTTATGTGCACTCATGAAATATATACAGGGATTCCTCTACTTACGAACATTCGACTTATGAACTTTCAGAGATACGAACAAACCTGTTCATATGTCCAGTTGCCTGTTTGGACCGAGAGTTGTAAGTTCAACTGCAGCGCAATAGCTGGCGGTGGTGGCATCTACATCTGCAGAACGTGAAGAACCAGTGGCATCTACATCTGCAGAACGTGAAGAACCAGTGGCATCTACATCTACAGAACGTGAAGAACCAGTGGCATCTACATCTACGGGAGATTATACAACACGAGTAAAGTTGGATTTACAAAGAAATCGACTTATGAACAGACTTCGTAAGTAGAGGAGTCCCATTATAACATTGACGAACGTATTTCTTTTTCTTGTGTATCTGGTGCTCTAACTGTATGACGGTCAGGTGCAAAAAGCAATTCGCTAAATAAATCACGTGGAAATTTACAGCGGCACCCAAATACTCGAAACGCGTGATGTCAATTCTAAATGGTGGAGGGAAAAAACAGAGGACCCAGAGAAAAAATCCACACGACCATGGGGAGAGAGAGAGACGCAAACTCTAAATATACAGCAGGCGTCAGGGTCGAACCCACGACCTCCTGCATACCAGGTGAGCTCATTAACATCTCCGAGCCACCGTGTGTACTGTGTGTACTGTTTGCTTTACTGTCACACACAGATATATACTTGTGTGGTGAGTCCAACTGAGTCGCAGATGTTGTCTTGGGAGCAACACTTTATTTCACCAACTCAACATAACCTAACACGACCTACACTTGGGTGTTGAATGCCCATTTAGTCACGCTACTGCAGAACTAAACACGGTTCGCTATCTCGGCCCGGACCACGAGCTGGGTCCCGGACCCCGTGGCTAGAGGCTTCTTTTACCCAACGTGGATCTTCATCACCAGCAACAGGAAGAACCCCGAGCCCCTCACGGGGCCCCCGTTATATCGGCCTGGGCTGGGGCCGGCTCCGCCCCTCGCCCCGCCCACCTTCTAGATCTCTCGAGCTCTTTCCCGAAGGCTCCCGAGAGCTCTTTTATACCACGTGACCGCCCAGCGGCCCCCGTCCATTCGTGGCCCCCCTCCAATATCATCCGGTCACGTGTCGGCAGGTCAACCGGCGTATCGTGCCCCAACGTAACCCTGGCTGGCTGACGCTCCCTCTCGCTCCCTCACCGGGAGCTCACACCGCACACGGCTCGCGGTGCCTCCGCGCTGACCAGCGCTCACCCAAGCCCGCTAGGGCTGGGAATATGTCCAGTAAGCGAGCTACACGTAATGCCAGCACATTATCCGCCGTGGCTTCGTAAGCCACACATACAAAGACAAAGATCCCCCATATAGCCTGAACAGACTGTAGGAGGCTGGGCGTGGTACTGGGCACCCACCCAGCCCGACATTCGCGACGAAGTGACGGTGACGTCACCACGGCGCCTGTGCCAGGCCAGGTACACTTTGAGTCCACGTTAAGTGTTGAAAGCTCGCTGGCAAGAGGCCACGGGACAGACCCAGCAGGTGCCATGGGTTGACCGACTGAGATGACTGGCAGATGCACCACCTGTGCCCCCTACTGTGCCAACTCTCTGCGTTGTAGCCGCCCGGCGCTCCGCTCGTTGTTGTGAGCATCGCTCCTGTGCGCTCCACTGTTGTTGGAGGGCGACTGCCTCCAACTGCCCAGTAGCGTCCTTCACGAGCCTCCTCCACAGAGGACGATCTTGACACCGCTGGAACCAGTCTTTGGCAAGTCCACTCAGGTCTATATTCTTCTGTACAACATCTCTTCTCCGGCCCGTGCCGTGCCCGTTTACCCCCTCTATCCGGCCAAACAGAAACCGCTTGGGAATGCAGTGGTTGGACATGCGGGCTACCCAGCCAACGCAGCCAGTCTTGCCAGCCGGAGGAGCTCAATGATGGGACTGTGTCCAGATCTTTCAAGGATTTGTGAGCTCATCTCACAATCCAGCCTCGTTAACCGGCGAAAATGTTCTAATAGGGAGGATCACGTTTTTCAAACATAGTGAAGGGAGCGCATGGCCGTAAGCCAAGAAGACCTGAAGCTTCGTGTTGAGCGACAGACCAGGTTGCTACCACACAGCTTTTTGCAGCTGATCGAAAAGATAATGCCGCTCAACTGATTCGGAGCGAGACCTCTGCTGTCAAACCAGAGCTGGTCATAAGCCCATGTATGAAAACATTTCCACTCTCCACAACTGCCCTGTCACCAATGGGGCAGTTATTCGTGCAATCTCTTGAACCAGGGGGTCATCTGGGTTAAACTAAACTAAAACTGTAAAGATTTTTTTTTATTTCAGCAGGTAAGGCCCCACTGAGCTGTTTATCTCTTTTTCAGAAGCGACCTGGCTATCACAAATGATAGCTCGACCAAGTGGCTTATCGCGTGAAAATGTATTCCAGCCAAATACTCTAAACGCATGTTTCTAAATGTCTAAGGAAAAACCGGAGGGCCCAGAAAAATATCCACGCGATCACAGGGAGAGAGAAAGAGACACAAACTCCAAATACACAGCATACCAGGCGAGGTAGTTAACATCTCCTAACCACCGTGATGATGATGGTGAGAGAGACACGCAAACTCCGAATATACAGCAGCAAGCATCGTCAGGGTCAGTATCGAATCCATGAACCTGCTGCATACCAGGCGAGGTAGTTAACATCTCCTAACCACCGTGGCACCCCAATAACAAATCCTCGTCGTGCCTGTCCCGAAGAGATCCCTTCAGCGTTGTTAATTTTTTCCCAAAGTGCTGCAGCTCCCCCCCACCACCACCCATCGATTATTGCCGCAGCTTTCTAAACACACTGTGAAAACACGAGAATAGTTTTTTCCCCTTTTTCTGGCAACAATTCTTGTGGTCAGAATGCAAACAAAAAAGGCGCGCCTTTTATTTTGTTCCAAAGGAAGCTGTCTCTGGTGTGGACCAATCAGTTTCAAGGACAATGCCACATATATTATCAGAGTACGTGTTTTTGTTCGCATTCTGACCACAGGTATTGTGGTCAGAATGCAGACATGATCCCTTGAAAAAGGTTTCGGTTTGGTGTTTTAACATCTTAACACAGCTGTTTTGTTGCCAGAAAAAAGGGGAAAACCGATTCTCATTTAGGTACTGGCAAAGGAGGTCCCATGTCACGGTGAAAACGTTTAAGCCCAATGGTTCTTACCCTGGGGTACATCTCGCACCCCCTGGGAGTGCGAGATGCCCTTTCTGCGGGTGCGAGACATGGCCAGCTTTTTTTTGTTAAAAGGTAAATAATCGAAAACACAAATTAAGCACGGATAGGTAAGGACAACTTACCTTTGTTTCATCAAACCCGATGTGTTTACTAACACTGTCATTGTTGTCTCACGGTCGGGAACCGAACGGGTTGCAAGGCTGCAGAAAAGGTGAAGAACCACTACACTACACTATACACTACACCAGGGGTGTCCAAACTACGGCCCGCGGGCCAACTGCGGCCCGCGGTCCAGTTTTTATTGGCCCGCAGCAAATTCTGAAAATATAATTGAATATGGCCCGCGCAAGATGCTTGAGCTCAACTCTGTTGCACTTCTCAGTTTAAACACTAGATGGAGCCAGCCAGGGAAAACCGTGCTTCTCCACTAAACAAAATTAATCAAAGAAAAACTTTTACCGCGAGTCACCAGAAATGGCAGCACCGCAGAAACGCAAAATAGCGAGTGAGTGTGGAAGATTTCAAACGCGGTGGGAAAATGAATATTTGTTCAAAGAAACCAACGGAAAGTGTGTCTGTTTGATTTGCAATGAAGATGTTGCTGTGATGAAAGAGTATAATGTCCGTCGGCGCTATGAGACCAAACATCAGAGCTACACATCGTACACCGGTGCCGAACCAACACAGCAAGTCGAGCAAATGGCGGCTAGCCTGCAAGCTCAACAAACAATTTTTTTCGTGCTAACAAAATACAGGAAAAACGCCACAACAGCAAGCTATGGAGTCACTAAACTTATTGCCCAGCACGGCAAACCGTTCTCAGACGGTGATTTCATGAATCGGCGCCTCATCAAAGTCACAGAAATAATGCGCCCGGAAAAAGTGCAGGATTTCAACAGCGTGAGCTTATACAGAAATACGGTGGTGCGGAGAATCGAGGACTCGTCAGCCAACTTGAAACTTCAGCTGAGAGACGAAGCTTGTGCTTTTGATTTTTACTCGATAGCGTGCGACGAGAGCACAGATGCCACAGACACCGCGCAGCTGTTAATTTTTTTGCGGGGAGTAGATGATAATTTTTTTTCTATACGGAGGAACTGCTTGATATGATGAGCCTAAAAGGCCCAACGACGGGTAGAGATTTTTTTGAAGCTGTGTCAGAGGCAGCTGAAAAGATGGGGGCTTAAATGGGCCAAGCTCTGTGGAGTAACAACGGATGGAGCTCCGGCCGTGACGGGCGAGTGCAAAGGAATGGCATCGATGGTATGCGCCAAGGTAAAAGAGAGCGGAGATGAGGCTGTCAGGATGCGCTGCGTAATCCACAAAGAAGCACATTGTGTGCCAAGAATGTCCAGCTGGGCGATGTGATGAACACTGTTGCAAAAACTGTCAACATATTTCGAGCTAGAGGACTGTATCACAGAGAATTTCAAGCTTTCCTATGTGACGTGGATGCTGAACACGGGGGATGTGCTCTACCACTCTGATGTGCACTGGCTCAGCCGCGGCTCTGTGCTGCAGCGGTTTTATTCGCTGAGGTCAGAAATCGACCAGTTTTTGAAAGAGATAGGGCCGACCTCTTCGTGAACTGAGTGACCCTCTGTGGCTGGCAGACCTGGCATTTTTAGTTGATCTTACTCATCATCTGAATACACTGAACAAGAACCCACAAGGCAAAGAACAGCTGGTGCCACACCTGTATGCGCACATGAAAGCCTTCTGTGTAAAGCTCCGCCTGTTTGAGACACAACTACGGAGCTTTAATGCTGCACACTTCCCTGCGCGGTCTGAAATCAAGTCTGCTTTTCCAAAGGCCGACCTTTCTGCTAAAAAGGAGAAATGTGTGTCTGTGATTGTATCTCTCGTGACAGAATTCAACCAGCGTTTCCAAGATTTTTCTGTCATTGTAAAACAAATCAAGCTGTTCTTGACCCCCTTCCTGGTGGATGCAGAAGAAGTGGAAGAGAGTCTGCAGTTAGAACTGATTGAAATGCAATGTGATGATTCTCTGAAGAGTCAACATCAGCTTCTCTCCCTCCCTGACTTCTATCAGAGTTTGGATAATGCCAAGTTTCCTCTGATGAGACGCCACGCAAAAAGAATGATGAGCCTGTTCGGCTCAACATGCATATGTGAACAAACATTTTCTCTGTTAAATCAGAACAAAAGCAGACCGAGAACCAGAATGACTTGATAGCCATCTCTGTGAAGTCCTTCGTGTCTCAACCACCAAACTTTCTCCTGACATGTCAGCCATCCTTCAATCCAAAGGACAGTATCACTGCTCCCACTGAGTGCAGTGTTCTTCACATTATAGGTGAGTTAGAAATACACACAGTATTCATGTGTCAATGTGTCACCTCTAGTGTATGGCCCGGCCTTTTGTTTATTTTTCTGTATTTGGCCCTCACTAAAAAAACTTTGGACACCCCTGCACTACACTATACACTACGCACGACACTACTATACACTACAACATACACTACAATACACTTCACTATATACGACACTATACAATACACTACACTATACACTACAATACACTACACTATATTACACTATTCACCACAATAAACTATATACTACACTATACACTACAATACACTACACTGTACACCACAGAGCCACTATTTTCGACAAACACTACACTATACACTACGCACGACACTACTATAAACTACAACATACACTACAATACACTACACTATATTACACTATACACTACAATACACTACACTATATACTACACTATACACTACAATACACTACACTATACACTACAGAGCCACTATTTTCGACAACACTACACTATACACTACGCACGACACTACTATATACTACAACATACACTACAATGCACTACACTATATTACACTACAATACACTATATACTACACTATACACTACAATACACTACACTATACACTACACTATACACTACAATACACTACACTATACACTACACTATACACTACACTATACACTACACTATACACTACAATACACTACACTATACACTACAATACACTACACTATATACTACACTATACACTACAATACACTACACTATACGCCACAGAGCCACTATTTTCGACAAACACGGCGGTTGTGCAATGCCTCGGATTTCCCTGCGCACCACCCACCCCACCAGGGCCGTGCAAACAGAGGCTGCAGGTCAGCGCTGATAATGCTGCCGCTGCTGCCACTGCTGCTATCATCCCTGCTTATCAGCTTGCAGGGGGTGAACGCAGTCCATGCCCTAGCGCTTATGCCGCTGTCACAGTCTCCAGAGATCGTCTCTCGCGACAGACGTGGTTTGCCGGATCGCTCGCTCGCTCGCTCTCAGATATGCTTCAGGGGCCGTCTGGAACGCTCTCTTCCGCCTGCGCCGATATTTAGGAAGCCACTGGGAGTTGCGCGCTGTTGGAGTCGTTACTTTTCTTGAGAAACTGTTTTTTCGTGTTTTTCGTGTGGTTTTCGTGTGTTTGTCATCCCCCCCCCCTCTCTCTCACCCCCTCCCTACCGGCAACCTCATTGGCACGGTTGGCATCTTACGGTGCGAAAGAAGTTCAACATACACACACACACTACCCATAGACTCAACACTACCCATAGACTCAACACTGCCCATAGACTCAACACTGCCCATAGACTCAACACTACCCATAGACTCAACACTGCCCATAGACTCAACACTGCCCATAGACTCAACACTACCCATAGACTCAACACTACCCATAGACTCAACACTACCCATAGACTCAACACTACCCATAGACTCAACACTACCCATAGACTCAACACTGCCCATAGACTCAACACTGCCCATAGACTCAACACTACCCATAGACTCAACACTACCCATAGACTCAACACTACCCATAGACTCAACACTGCCCATAGACTCAACACTACCCATAGACTCAACACTGCCCATAGACTCAACACTGCCCATAGACTCAACACTACCCATAGACTCAACACTACCCATAGACTCAACAATACCCATAGACTCAACACTGCCCATAGACTCAACACTGCCCACAGACTCAACACTACCCATAGACCCAACATTACCCATAGACTCAGACTCAACACTACCCATAGACTCAACACTGCCCATAGACTCAACACTGCTACCCATAGACTCAACACTGCCCATCGACTCAACACTGCTATACCATAGACTCAACACTGCCCATAGACTCAACACCGCTCCTTCGATCAGCGCGGTTGGCTAGGTACGGTGCGAAAGAAGTTCAACTTGCGTGCACCATGCCAGGACAATCGACCCTCGTCACAGTGGTCTCGTGCGTGCTCGTCAGCTGCCTCGTCAGCAAGGCCGTGTCCACGAAGGGGTCCCATGGGGACGAAGATGAGCTGCAGGTGCCGAAGGTTGGTGCGGTCACCCCTCGATATCATCATCGTCGTTGTCATCATCGCCATCATCATCATCACTGCCAATAATCATTATCATCAATATCATCATTTCCATCATCAACATCATCATCATAACCATCGCCATCATCACCAGTGCATCAACATCAATCATCATTCCAATCATCAATATCATCATCGCCATCATCATCAGTGCATCGACATCAATCATCATCGCCATCATCAGTGCATCAATCATCATTCCCATCATCATCACCAGTGCATCAACATCAATCGTCATTCCAATCATCAATATCATCATCAGTGCATCAACATCAATCATTATTCCCATTATCATCATCGCCATCATCATCAGTGCATCAATCACCATTCCCATCATCATCATCGGTGCATCATCGCCATCATCATCATCAGTGCATCACCACCACCGTCTTTGCAGGCATGTCGGCTTCTCTCGAGTTTCTGTTTCCCAGCCACCCGCACGACTTCTGCCGCCGCTCGCAGCCTCCCTCCCCTCCCTCCTAATACTATTAGTACTACTAGTAGTAGTATCTACTACTATCTCCTACTAATAGTAGTAGGTGCTGTGCCACGCTACAATCCGCCATCCCATCCCTAATAGTACTACTAGTAGGTTCGTACCATGTTACGATCCACTATCCTATCTCTAGGACTAGTTAGTGGTACTAGTAGTAGTAGGTTATGTGTAGGGATGTTGTGGGAAGGAAACACCCAGCGTGGGAAGGTAACACACAGCCACACCTTGGTGGCTACAACCACGTCCGCTATAGCTCCGCCCTCAGTGGTGTATGGGTATAAAGGGCGGGGAGCCAGAGAGCTCGGGGCAGTGTGTTGGGGCCACCAATGAAGAACCAGTGAAGAAGAAGGCCGGCTAGATAGACCCTGGGACTTCCCTGCCCGCAGTCCTTTTAAGGGCCGGCAGCGTAAGCCGGTGGTGCGGCCCCAGAGCCTCAGAGCCGGAGCCCTTTTAAGGGTCGGTCTGGTTGGTGGGGTGCCGTGACCCGTGCTTGACCAGGGCCAGATCAGATAGCTTCCTCTAGCGCCTGTAGCTGGAGGAACTGGGAGCACAGGAGTTAGGCTAGATAGCCTAGAGGGTGTCCCAGCGTGTATACGGGTGAAGGGGCCGTTACCCCTTCCAGTGTAACCCTTGTTACATTAAATAAATAGTGATGCCTCTAGTCCATCGTCTCCGTGTCCCGTGAACCCACTACATATGTACCATGTTACGATCCACTATCCTATCTGTAGGACTACTTAGTGGTACTAGTAGTAGGTTATGTACCATGTGACGATCCGCTATCCTATCTCTAGGACTAGTTAGTGGTACTAGTAGTGGTAGGTTATGTACCATGTTACGATCCACTATCCTATCTGTAGGACTACTTAGTGGTACTAGTGGTAGATTATGTACCATGTTACGATCCGCTATCCTATCTGTAGGACTAGTTAGTGGTACTAGTAGTAGGTTATGTACCATGTTACGATCCACTATCCTATCTGTAGGACTACTTAGTGGTACTAGTAGTCGTAGGTTATGTACCATGTTACGATCCACTATCCTATCTCTAGGACTAGTTAGTGGTACTAGTAGTAGTAGGTTATGTACCATGTTACGATCCACTATCCTATCTCTAGGACTACTTAGTGGTACTAGTAGTAGGTTATGTGCCATGTTACGATCCACTATCCTATCTCTAGGACTACTTAGTGGTACTAGTAGTCGTAGGCTATGTACAATGTTACGATCCACTATCCTATCTCTAGGACTAGTTAGTGGTACTAGTAGTAGTAGGCTATGTACAATGTTACGATCCGCTATCCTATCTCTAGGACTACTTAGTGGTACTAGTAGTAGTAGATTATGTACCATGTTACGATCCACTATCCTATCTGTAGGTAGGAGTAGGTTCTACTACTACTCAGTGCCGGATGAAGCTATTGCAGGGCCTGTAGCAAGGCCGGAGCCATGGAGTCAACATTGGGGGGGACCAAATCTTCCAGGGGGTGTGGGGGTCCCCCCCCAGAAAAAAATCTAAGTTTGAAAACGAATTTCCTGCCTAAAATATAAAAAAATTCACTAATACATAGGATGTGCTTTTTATTTATTTACAATAACGTCTAAGAGTGTATTGTATTACATTGCTCTGCTTTTTCTTTTTTACCTTTTCTTGTTTCATTGTATGTAATGGCAGAGATTAGGGATTAATAAAGTACAACCATAACAACAATCATATAAACAGAAATCTATTTTATAGCAATATATTGGAGGGGACATTTTGAGCATATTGGGGGGGGGATGTGTCCCCCCCAATATATTTTATAGCTACGGCCTTGGCCTGTAGAATATGTTACCATGGGGCCCTAAAACATCCATAAATATTAAACCACACATTTTTGCCTGGCAACGTAATTTATTTTTTTCCTTTGCTGAACAGCCAGATAATACGACAAATCGCTAACCTTAAACACCCAGTCGTTCATAAAGTTGAAGGCAGTATAGTACTATAGTAATAGAGCAAGGGCAGAATCACTGAACCGGAATTGATATCTTGAAAGCATTTCGTGTGGGGGCCTTGAAAGTGCGGGGCCCGTAGCTACTACATACGTAGCTACTTTTGCTCCTAGGATAATCCGGCACTGTTACTACTAGTAGTAGGTTCTGTACCATGTCACCATTCACCATTGAATCTCTTTGTTTAGATGTAAGTTACTTTCCATTCACGTTATCGTTTTCAGGAACATATCCTTCGTCATAAACCGGGCTATACCTGCACTTCATTGTTAACACCACACACACCGCAGTGACACACTATTACGCACTGTTCTATTTATTGTTACCAGTTAAGGCCCCACTGAGCTATGTAGCTATTTTATCATTTTATTACACGCTTATATTTAACTCTGTCTGTTGTTGTCGTTGTCATCATTGTCATATCCTCAAATCTTATAACTCAATTTTAACCCACTTCCCAATGTGGTATCGACTGCAAACTTGGTATGCTTATGTCATACTGATGACAATACTAGATTCTACCATAAAAAAATATATTTTTAAACAATATTTTTTATATGTTATGTTTCGGCTTGGGTTTAATTGTCCACGCTCAACTCACGTTGGCTGTAAATCACCACGGGTCCCTGACGTTGTGGCAAGCTTCGGGGCCACATCCTGGAGTCGTGGAGTTCTGCCATTACTAGTACGGTACATTTAATTAAAACGTGTTTAAAAAAAAGTATTTTTAAATATTACTTATTTCAGAAGCGACCTGGCTATCACAAACGATAGCTCAGCGAAGTGGCTAATTTCGTGGAAATTTATAGCGGCTGCCAAACACTTTCAACGCGTGACGTCGAATCTAAATGTCGAGGGGAAAAAAAACAGCCAGAGGACCCAGATGAAAAAAAAATCCACACGACCACGGGGAGACACCACCCACTCCAAATATACAGCAGCAGGCATTGTCAGGGTCAGGATTGAACCCACGACCTCCTGTACACCAGGCGAGGCAGTGAACATCTCCGAGCCACCGTGGAGCTGAGCCTTACCTGGTGACACATCAACCGCCCTTCTGTTGCTTGCCAGTTCCTGGGCACGTGGTACGGCGTGGCCGTTGCATCCGACAACGGCGAGCTGCTGGCGCTGATGCACAAAGTGAACAGCAGCGTGTACCACGTGGAGGAGGGTGCCAACGGCACGGTGGTCATCCACGGTGCCTCCTTCATGTGAGTAGCCCCCCCCTCTCCCCCCCCCCATCTCGCCTAGGGGCACCCCCTGTGGCAGCTGTTCCCAGACGCATCAGTCTTTTTTTCCTTCCAAATTACACGACTCAATTGGGAAACGCCCGGCAACATCGCCACCCCCTACTGGCAGTTTGATGCACAGGGACAGCTGCCACTGGGGGTACCCCTAGGCTACACCACACAGCAGCAGCAACATCATCGCCACCTTCTACTGGCAGACTGATGTACAGGGACAACTGCCACTGGGGGTACCCCTTGGCTAGACCACACAGCAGCAGCAGCAACATCATCACCACAACCCCAACTGGCAGACTGATGCACAGGGACAGTTGCCACTGGGGGTACCCCTTGGCTGGACCACAGAGCAATCACCACATTCCCGACTTTGAAACGCACCGCTGCAGACTGCGCCTGTGAATACACAGCAGCGTTGCCACCTTCCTTAGGTGACCATTGCCCTCGGAGGGGAAATGTCGCGAAACACACGACCGTTGCTGGGTTGCGACATTGCTACGAATAAAATTGAGTGATCGCGGTGACCTGATGACCTGTGCTGTGCCTGATGTCGATCCCGCTCAGGATGGGAATGTGCATTCGTGAAACGAAGCACTTCAACCTGTTCGCAAAGGAGAAGATCCTGATTCCTTTCGTGCCCGGTACGACCGCCTCGTGTGTACTACTCCCTCTGTCTCTCCCTCTCTGTGTGTGTGTGTGTGGTCTTTTTGTCGGGGGAGCGATGATGCAGTTGGTTGCCGCTACCGCACCAACCCAAGAGCCAGCGGCGACCCCACTCCCAATTGCACATCGAACATCATCGACCCAATGAACCATGCACGATTACCTCGCTGACGATCTCGTCAAGGAGAGCAATGCAGTTTAACACGTTGGAGGCTTTCGCGACCAATATTATTCATAATAAAGGTTTTTTGGGTTAGATCGCGTTAATTTATAAATGTGTCGTAACCCTCCACCACCCGACACGGTCAATCAGCAAAAAAAGTGTCACGTTGACAAAAGACAAATAGTTCACTACTTTAGCCCACTGGTGTGTCGAAGAGTGAATCCACAACATTTACAGTTTGAATACGAAGCATGTTTTTTTTTTGGGGGGGGGGGGCAGAGCTTTGTGACGTCATATTTAAGGGGGGGTCTGACTTTTTGTGACACCGTGTGACGAAGTGGGGGGTTCAAAAATCGTCCAAAATCACGTGACGTCATTTATGGACGGCCCCTTATTGACAAGCCACGATTTCTGCTTTGTGTTTCGTTGCCCAGACCACAGCAGCCAGCCCTTCTCAGACTTCGTGGGCGACACGAACGCCACCTACAGGTTCCTGAAGATCAAGTACGAGAGCTACTCGGTGATGCAGCAGTACGGGTACCGCAACGGCACGCGGGAGAGCATCCTCTACCTGCTGGGTGGGCACCCACAACGACAATAACAACAACAATAGTAACAACAACAACAGCAGCAGTAACAATATCTAGATTTGAAGCTTTCGTGACTGCAGCAATCCATACTCTTTGGTTCTTTCGGTAAAGTCACGTAGGTATAAAATCAAATAAATCACGACGTTTTGGGCGCAACACAAGGAGTCCATCATCAGCGTGGTCTGCTGCTGAGGCTTGAAATGGGTGTAGCCCAAGGGTCATAAAGAAGTGGGCGTGGCTAGTGACGTGATAAATTAGCATAGGAGCAGAGCGGCCTCCTCGACGAGGGCACGGAAGTGGCTATGTTAATGTGAGGGATTAGCATGATGTAATAACAATAGTAACGATAATAATGACAATAACGACAATAACAATAGTAACAATAACGACAATAACAATAGTAATAACGACAATAACAATAGTAACAATAGTAACAATAACGACAGCAACACTAGTAACAATAACGACAATAACAATAGTAACAATAACGATAATAACAATAACGACAATAACAATAGTAACAATAA
This sequence comes from Petromyzon marinus, assembly GCF_048934315.1. NCBI lineage: Eukaryota > Metazoa > Chordata > Hyperoartia > Petromyzontiformes > Petromyzontidae > Petromyzon > Petromyzon marinus. The sequence continues at coordinate 4,208,213 of NC_133740.1, read as the reverse complement.
CGACAATAACAATAGTAATAACGACAATAACAATAGTAACAATAGTAACAATAACGACAATAAAGACAATATTAACAATAACGACAATAACAATAGCAACAATAGTAACAATAACTACAATAACAATAGGAACAGTAACTACAATAACAATAGTAACAATAACGACAATAACGACAATATTAACAATAGTAACAATAACGACAATAACGACAATATTAACAATAACGACAATAACAATAGCAACAATAGTAACAATAACTACAATAACAATAGGAACAGTAACTACAATAACAATAGTAACAATAACGACAATAACGACAATATTAACAATAACGCCAATAACAATAGTAACAATAACGACATTAACAATAGTAACAATAACGACAATAACAATAGTAACAATAACGACAATAACAATAGTAACAATAACGACAATAACGACAATAACGACAATAACAATAGTAACAATAACGGCAATAACAATAGTAACAATAACGGCAATAACAATAGCAACAATAACGACAATAATAATTGTAACAATAACGGTAATAACAATGGTAACAATAACGACAATAACAATAGTAACAATAACGCCAATAACAATATTAACAATAACGACAATAACAATAGTAACAATAACGACAATAACAATTGTGACAATAACGACAATAACAATAGTAACAATAACGGCAATAACAATAGTAACAATAACGACAATAACAATAGTAACAATAACGACCATAACAATAATAACAATAGTAACAATAACGACAATAACAATAGTAACAATAACGACAATAACGACAATAACAATAGTAACAAATAACGACAATAACGACAATATTAACAATAACGACAATAACAATAGCAACAATAGTAACAATAACAACAATATTAACAATAACTACAATAACAATAGGAACAATAACTACAATACCAATAGTAACAATAACGACAATAACGACAATAGTAACAATAACGACAATAACAATAGTAACAATAACGACAATAACAATAGTAACAATAACGGCAATAACAATAGTAACAATAATGCCAATAACAATATTAACAATAACGACAATAACAATAGTAACAATAACGACAATAACAATTGTAACAATAACAACAATAACAATAGTAACAATAACGGCAATAACAATAGTAACAATAACGACCATAACGACAATAACAATAGTAACAATAACGACAATAACAATAGTAACAATAACGGCAATAACAATAGTAACAATAACGACAATAACAATAGCAACAATAACGGCAATAACAATAGTAACAATAACGGCAATAACAATAGTAACAATAACTACAATAACAATAGCAACAATAACGGCAATAACAATAGTAACAATAACAGCAATAACAGCAATGACAACAATAACGCCAATAACAATAGTAACAATAACGCCAATAACAATAGTAACTGTCACATCATCCATAAAACAAGGACTCTTGTGCCCTAAGGGGCCGTCCATAAATGACGTCACGCACCTGGGGGGGGTCAGACATTTGTGACGATGTGTGACAAGGCGGGGGGGGTTGAAAAATTGACAACACGTTCTACTTAATTAAATAGACTTTTTAATCTTTTCTCCTACAACATCAGAGTGCAGCGCCACATTAAATACGCACTACAATGACAATAGTTTAAAGCGATTTGAAGCATGTTTTTTTTGGGGGGGGGGGGGGGCAGAGCTTTGTGACGTCATATTTGAGTGGGGGGGGGGGTCTGACCAACACAATGTAGAGGGTTGTACACCCTAACACTGGGACAGCATGGTCTCACAGTGTTCTGGTGGAGTACGGGCTCGCGTTCCAACATCCTCTTACAGAGCCTGGCCCTGGTCACGCCATCAAGTGCCCTCTCCTTATGCACTTCAGTCGTAGCCGTCCTCACCTCCATGAGCAGGAAGCATCTTTTACAATATCCCACCATCACCACCACACTCCACGTTCCCTCGAGCAGCCACACGCATGCGCACACTCAGACTCAGCCAAGGAGCCAAAGACCACACACTCCCAATGCCAGGCATTCAATGCCAGGCTGTTGGGGTCTTGCTCCCCAATGTTGCTGCTGGTCTTGTTCACGCCACTGCTCGGCAAGCCCTACCCCATGGCTTGGCTCCCCACGACAGCCGAGTGAAGCTTGCTGCTTGCAGGTGGTAGTAGCCCACCATGATGATGGCGGTGCTGTGCCACAGAGTCCCAACCGAAATGCTCATTCAGAGCCAAGCCCCCTCGGGCTCTCCCCGGATTGGTCAAACACCTGGCCAATTACAATAGGCCACCTCCCTCTACACTGCCCCTGGATCCCTCCCCATCCTCGGTGTCACTCAAGCGGGCGGCATGCCAGGCCACAAGATTCAGCTTCCCCCACAGCCGAATCGACATGCCTTACACACCACGCCACAGTAACAATAATAACAGAAATGGCAACAATAATATAAATAACAATGATAATAGTAACAATGAAAACATTAAGAATAATAATAGTGTAGTGGGTTCGATTGAGGCGCACACTCAACTTGGAGGCAACACTATTTATTAACGCGTAGCAACCCATGTGAACACTATGCACAGGGTGGTGACCACCGTTCCTCATCTCGCTAACACTCGGGGAATACCGCACGGCGTGAGCCCGGGCAGGTGACGGGCTGTCTGGTCACAGACGAAGGTCAGAGACTCCCAAGACTGCTGATGGCGTCTTCATCCCTGGGGTTGAGCAGCCCCGCTCTCTGTTCACGCCCCGCTTATAACCGCTGCGGCGTGGCCGGCTCCGCCCCAGGCCACGCCCCCCTTCTCGATCCTTCGAGAAGGTCCGGGCCCCCAACCACGTGACCCCCAAGCTCCCCCCTGGTGCCCCTAGCCCCCATTTATCCGGTCACGTGTCCTGTTGGGTTCACGCAGAGTTTCACGGCCTCACAACAACAACAACCGCCATTCGCCACTAAGTGGCAGTGACGTCACCACGATGCTTGTGCCAGGCCATGTGCACATTGAGGCCACGTGGAGTGTCGAACGCCCGCTGGCAGGAGGTCACGGGGCAGACCCAGGTGCCACGGGTCGAATGACTGAGATGACTGGCTGATGCACCACCTGTGCCCCCTACTGTGCCAACCTGCTGTGCTTCAGCCACCCGGCACTCCGCTCGTTGTTGTGAGCGTCGCTCCTCCGCCCTCCGTTGTTGTTGGAGGGCGACTGCCTCCAACTACCCAGCAGCGTCATTCACGAGCCTCCTCCACAGAGGCCGATCTTGACACCGCTGGTACCAGTCATCGGCAAGTCCACTCAGCTCCACGTCCTCCTGTACCACGTCACTCCATCTCTTCTCTAGCCCGTGCCGCGCCCGCCTAGCCCCCTCGATCTGGCCGAACAAAAGCTGTTTCGGCATGCGGTGGCTGGGCATGCAGGCTACATGACCCAGCCAACACAGCCTTGCCTGCCGGAGGAGCTCACCAATGGGACCGTGCCCAGATCTTTCAAGGATTTGTGAGCTCCTTACACAATCCAGCCTGGTTAAACCCAGGATGGATCATAGGGAGGCCAGCCTAAATGTTTCCAACCGGCGAAGATGTTCCATCAGGGGGGTCCACGTTTCGCAAGCGTAGAGAAGGGAGGGAATGACCGTGGCCGAGAAGACCTGAAGCTTAGTGCGGAGCGACAGACCAGGTAGCTTCCACACAGCGTTACGCAACCGATGAAAAGATATTGCCGCTCGACTGATTCGGAGTGAAACCTCTGTTATTAAACTGGAGCCGGTCATAAGCACACTGCCCAGGTATGGGAAACTCTCCACTCTCTCCACAATTGCCCCATCACCGATTGGGAGTTGTGGGGGTGGAGTGTCCGATGGTACAAAATACCCAGGCAGGTGCTTAGTTTTGGTGGGGCTGATGGTAAGGCCCATCTCTTAGTAGCATGCTCCAGCCTCAACAGCAGTGTCTCCAACTCCTCCTCTGAATGAGCAGCTATTACCAAATCATCAGTATACATAACGTGGTTGAGCAATAGGGAGCCATCCCTTGACCGCACCCGGGCATCGATCAGCCTCCCACCATATCTGCACCACATGGAGACTTTCCGGTACAGCTACTGAAGGCCTCACGAACCACGTGGTTAAAATAGATGCCAAACAATGTGGGAGCCAGAGGACATCCCTGTCGCACCCCAAGGTGTACAGGGAATGGCTCTGACTCCCGGCCACGTAGTTTTACCCGGGCCCGCTCACCACCACGAAGGCCCCCAATGATCGTGAGCAGAGGGTCAGACACTCCAAAAGCAGGAAGAACAACGCAGAGCCCAGGCCTACTGATGGCACCACAGGCCTTGACCAGGTCAACAAGCAGAGACGCAGGTCCCACTGGAACTCCCTACACCTCTGCTGCAGCAGACGGACAGAAAACATGGCATCCGTGCAGGACCACCCCCTCCTGAAACCGCACTGGGGCTCCGCAAGCCCCTCCCCAGCATGCCTGGCAAGGCGATGTTGAACAATCCCCGCCAGGACCCCTCCCGGCACACTGAGGAGCGAGATGCCCCTGCAGTTGCCACAGTCCGTGCGGTCCCCCCCCCTCAAAGAGGGGGACCACCAGGGCATCTCTCCAACCCCGCAGAACCCGTCCAGTGGTCCAGACCGCTGTCATGATGTCATATAGGGCAGTCTGTGCACAAACGCCCCCCCCCCCCCCAGCACCCGGCCTGGGAGACCATCTCTGCCCGCTGCCTTTCCTGGTCTCCGGATCGCCTTCAGTACTTCCTCAAAAGATGGCACCTCAGCCAGCCACTCACAGGGGGTGACTTCTTCCAATATTTGGGGCACCGCAGCCTCAGAAGGGTCATCCCCACTTTGTGCCACGATGTTTTCCTGGCTGAGGGATTTCCCCTCCCCCAGGACCTCACAGAAATGCTCAGCAAATCTGCAAACCTGTTCCTGGGGGTCGGAGATTGGATCACTGTTTTTTCCCCTAATGATGGTAATAGGTGTGGCGCTGCAGGTAAATTTTTTGATGGAGTTAAATAGAGATTTGTGATCACGGGCCACTGAGGCAGACTCCATCTCCTCAGCAACCCGCGACCACCACCCATCCTTGCAGCGCCTCACGGCTCTCCGAACCTCCGAGCGAAGGCTGCGGTAAGCCTCCTCATTCTCTGACGTGGGATTCTGTAGCCGATGACAGTGGGCCTGTCGCTTTTTCTCAACCATCCTGAACACCTCTTCTGTCAGCCAGGGTCTCTGGGGAGGTCTGGACCACGTACCCAAAGCAGCCATTGCAGCTGCATGAGTCACAGTCCTAAACCTCGCCCATTTACCCTCGACATCAGGAGTGGGGGACGATGCCAACCCCAGCCACAAGCGATGATGAAATTCTCGCTTGCAACTTTCATCAGATAACTGAGACCAAGCCACTTTAGGTTGGAATGGGGTCCTGGGTGTACACCCACCGCTGGAGCGGAATAATGGCAGGCGCATCTTACAGATGACTAGTCGATGGTCAGAGGGCAGACCAGCTCCACGGTAGGTCCTGGTGTCAAGGACATGGGCTCGCATCCGCTGGTCCGTCACTATGTAGTCCAGCAGATATTCTTGCTTGGACCCGGCATGCATCCATGATGTTGTGTGGATGCGCCGATGCCGGAACAGCGTGTTGGTAATTACAAGCCCATGGGCTGCACAAAAATCTAGCAGCCTCCTACCGTTGTTATTGAGCTGATCTGGCCCATGCCCTCCAATCACTCCAGACCAGGTGCCAGCATCATGACCAACTCGGGCATTGAAGTCACCCAACAAGATTACTCTATCCCGAGGGGCCACTTTAGCCAGCACCTGTGACAGGAGGTCATAGAAGGCATCTGACTCATCGGCTTTGCCTGCATCCCTCCACGGATGTTCGTCTTCGGTGGGGGCATAAGTAACCACGACCACCACTCCTCGCCTCCGGTTGATGGGAAGGCGTGCCCAAAGTAGCCTGGGGCTTACAGCTTCCCACACCTCACCGCCACGCTCCCACGCCCCCTTCATTCTTTTGTTCAACAGAAGAGCCACACCCTGTTGTTTGGCAGTCTGCTGCCCCGAGTAGAGGACTGTCCACCCCTCATGGTGGCAGGAGCCAGAACTGGTCCACCGGACCTCCCGAATGCCACAGAGATCCAGGCGGTACCGGTCCAGCTCCCGACAGAGGAGTGGCAGCCTCTCCTCCGCAGTGAGCCTTCTTCGAACATTCAACGTGGCCATCCGTAATGGCTTTTCGTTGTTTCTGGAGGAGCCCCGAGGGTAGAGATTCAATCTCCTGGCTCCGCCAATTGGGGTTTGGCCAGGAGACGTCATAGACGCCTGTCCCCCCGGGGCCTCCGGCACAAGCTTATTAGTTAAATTTTGTATTCGTAGTTTAGTGGTAATTAATTGAAGGTGGAGGGGTTACCAGCCCCTCGCACCCGTCCAGAGCCCCCGTTTAGCCACTGTGGTGGTCACAGACGCCATGAGGGGAGGAACCAATCGGAATTGGACCTCCCCCCACAGCACTGTCCACGACAGAGTTGCCGGTCCGGCACCGCGAGGAGGTAGGGGGTTGTTTTGCCGGCCTCACACGTCCCCCGTGACACCCGCCTACAGCACCCATACCGAGCCGACACAGTAGTGACGTCATATGCCCCCACGCTCGTACAGTCCCAACACAGTAGTGACGTCATATGTCCCTATGCTCGTACAAGGCCAACACAGTAGTGACGTCATATGTCCCTACGCTCGTACACGCCCAACACAGTGGTGACGGACAGGACTATTCAGTCGGTAAAGGCCAGTTTACTCACTCGCTCACTCACCCACCCGCGCACCCACCCGCTCACTCACCCACTCACTCACTCGCTTACCCACTCACCCACCCGCTCACTACCTCGCTCACCCACTCACCCACTTAATAATCTACTCACTAACCCACTCACTCGCTCACCCACCCACTCACCCACTCACTCACTCACCCACTCACCTACCCATTCACCCACTCACTCACTCACCCACTCACCTACCCACTCACACACTCACTCACCTACCCACTCACCCACTCAGTCAATCCAATGCCCGCCATTCGCCACTAAATGATGGTGACGTCACCACGGCACCCGTGCCAGGCCAGGTGCACTTTTGAGGCCACGTGAAGTGTCGAAGGCTCGCTGATAGGAGGTCTCGGGACAGACCCAGCAGGTGCCATGGGTTGGCTGACTGAGATTACCGGTAAATGCACCACCAGCTGTACCCACCTACTGTGCCAACTTGCTGCATTGTAGCAACCCGGCGCTCTCGTTGTTGTGAGCGTCGCTCCTCCGCCCTCCGTTGTTGTTGGAGGGCGACTGCCTCCAACTGCCCAGTAGCAGCGTCCTTCACGAGCCTCCTCCACAGAGGCCGATCTTGACACCGCTGGTACCAGTCAGCAAGTTCACTCGGCTCCACATCCTCCCGTAATGCATCAGTGCATCTCTTCTCCAGCCAAAGTCGTGCCCATTTAGCCCCCTCTATGCGGCCAAACAGGAGCTGATTGGGAACGTGGACTACGTGACCCAGCCAACGCAGCCTTGCCTGATGGAGGAGCTCACTGATGCGAATGTGTCCAGATTTTTCAAGGATGTGTGAACACCCTCACGCAATCCAGCCGGGTTAAACCCAGGATAGATCGTAGGCATCCCAGCCTGAATGTTTCTAACCGGCTCAGATGTTCCATTATAGTGGTCCACGTTTCACAAGCATAAAGGAAGGGCATGACTGTGGCCGAGAAGACCCGTAGCTTTGTGCAGAGCGACAGACCAGGTAGCTTCCACACAGCGTTACGCAACCGATGAAAATACATTGCCGCCCGACTGATTCGGAGTGAGACTTCTGCTATCAAACCGGAGCTGGTCATGAGCACACTGCCCAGGTATGGGAAACTCTCCACTCTCTCCACAACTGCCCCCATCACCAATGGGGAGCTGAGAGGGGTGGAGATTTTGGTTGCACAAAATACCCAGGCAGGTGCTTAGTTTTGGTGGGGCTGATGGTAAGGCCCCACCTCTTAGAGGCACGCTCCAGGTTCAGCAGCAGCGTCTCCAACTCCTCCTCTGAGTGAGCAGCAATCACCAGATCATCGGTATACATAACGCGGTTGAGCAATAGAGAGCCATCCCTCGACCGCACTCGGGCATCGATCAGCCTCCCATTGTATCTGTACCAGATGGAAACTCCTCCGTTACAGCCATGGAAAGTTTCCCGAAATATGTGGTCAAGTATGATGTTTAATGATGTGGGAGCCAAGGTGAACTTGTAATGGCTTCAAGCCAGGGATTCCGAAAGCACGAAGAACTTCCCACAGCCCTAGCCTGTTGATGTGTCATAGGCCTGGAACCAGGTCAATAAAGAAGAGATGGAGGTCTCGTTGGAATTCCCTACACCTCTGCTGTAGCAGATAGACAGAGAATAAGGCATCCGTGGAGGACCGCCCTGGTCTGAACCCACATTGGGACACCCCTCAGCGTGCCTGGGCAAGGCGATGTTGAATAATCCTTGCAAGGACCTTTCCCGGCACACTAAGAAGAGAGGGGGGGACCCGTTCTGTGGTCCAGACAGTTGTGATGATCCCATGTAATGTAGGGCAGTCTGCACACAGATGCCACCCTCCCTCAGCATTTCGCTTGGGAGATCGTCTCTGCCCGGCGCTTTTCCTCGTCTCAGACTTCGGATCGCCCCTTGCACTTCCTCCACAGATGGCACCTCAGCCAACCAATCAGAAGGGGTGGTTACTTCTGCCAATATTTGAGGCACGGCAGCCTCACTCACCCACTCACCCACCCACCCACTCACTTACTCACCCACCCACTCACTCACTAACCTACTCACCCACTCACTAACGCACCCACCCACTCACCCACCCACTCACCCACCTACTCACTCACCCACTCACCAACGTACCCACTCACCAGCACACCCACTCACTAACGCATCCACTCACCTACTCACCCACCCACTCACTAACGCACCCACTCACTCACCCACTCACTCACTCACCAACTCACTAACGCACCCACCCACTCACTCACCCATTCACTCACCCACTCACTAACGCACCCACTCACTCACCCACTCACTCACCAACTTACTAACGCACCCACTCACTCACCCACTCACTCACCCACTCACTAACGCACCCACTCACTCACTCACCAACTCACTAACGAACCCACTCACTGACCAACTCACTAACGCACCCACTCACTCACCCACTCACTCACCAACTCACTAACGCACCCACTCACTCACCCACTCACTCACCAACTCACCAACGCACCCACTCACTCACCCACTCACTCACCAACTCACTAACGCACCCACTCACTCACTCACCAACTCACCAACGCGCCCACTCACCCACCCACTCACTCACCAACTCACTAACGCACCCACTCACTAACGCATCCACTCACTCACCCACTCACTCACCCACTCACTCACTCACCCACCAACTCACCAACTCACCAACGCACCCACTCACCCACCCACTCACTCACCAACTCACCAACGCACCCACTCACTAACGCACCCACTCACTAACGCACCCACTCACTAACGCACCCACTCACTCATTCACCCACTCACTCACCTACTCACCAACGCACCCACTCACCAACTCACTAACGCACCCACTCACTCACTCACTCACCCACTCACTCACCTACTCACCAACGCATCCACTCACTCACCCACCCACTCACCCACCCACTCACTCACCAACTCACCAACGCACCCACTCAGTCCCTCTTCTTGTCTCGTCTAAATGTATCGAGCAGCGCCCCATTTTTCTTACGCTGCAAAGTAATTTTATAATTGATTGAGATACTAAAGTAGTGAGGGTGTCATTACAAGTGGTGACGATGGTGTAGCTGTGGTGACAGGAGAACACGCGGGAGTGGTTAAGGAGGGGTTGGGGTAGTGATAGGGGTTGGGGTAGTAATAGGGGTAGTGATAGGGGTAGTGATAGGGGTTGGGGTAGTGATAGGGGTTGGAGTAGTGATAGGGGTAGTGATAGGGGTTGGGGTAGTGATAGGGGTTGGAGTAGTGATAGGGGTAGTGATAGGGGTTGGGGTAGTGATAGGAGTTGTGATAGGGGTTGGAGTAGTGATGGGGTTGGGGTAGTGATAGGGGTTGGGGTAGTGATAGGAGTTGTGATAGGGGTTGGGGTAGTGATAGGGGTAGTGATGGGGTTGGGGTAGTGATAGGGGTTGGGGTAGTGATAGGGGTTGGGGTAGTGATAGGGGTAGTGATAGGGGTTGGGGTAGTGATAGGGGTTGGGGTAGTGATAGGGGTTGGGGTAGTGATAGGGGTAGTGATAGTGGTAGTGATAGGGGTTGTGATGGGGGTTGTGATGGGGGTTGTGATAGGGGTAGTGATAGGGGTAGTGATAGGGGTAGTGATGGGGGTTGTGATGGGGGTTGTGATAGGGGTAGTGATAGGGGTAGTGATAGGGGTAGTGATAGGGGTAGTGATAGGGGTTGGGGTAGTGATAGGGGTTGGAGTAGTGATAGGGGTAGTGATAGGGGTTGGGGTAGTGATAGGAGTTGTGATAGGGGTTGGAGTAGTGATGGGGTTGGGGTAGTGATAGGGGTTGGGGTAGTGATAGGAGTTGTGATAGGGGTTGGGGTAGTGATAGGGGTAGTGATGGGGTTGGGGTAGTGATAGGGGTTGGGGTAGTGATAGGGGTTGGGGTAGTGATAGGGGTAGTGATAGGGGTTGGGGTAGTGATAGGGGTTGGGGTAGTGATAGGGGTTGGGGTAGTGATAGGGGTAGTGATAGTGGTAGTGATAGGGGTTGTGATGGGGGTTGTGATGGGGGTTGTGATAGGGGTAGTGATAGGGGTAGTGATAGGGGTAGTGATGGGGGTTGTGATGGGGGTTGTGATAGGGGTAGTGATAGGGGTAGTGATAGGGGTAGTGATAGGGGTAGTGATAGGGGTAGTGATAGGGGTAGTGATATGGGTTGGGGTAGTGATAGGGGTTGTGATGGGGTAGTGATAGGGGTAGTGATAGGGGTAGTGATAGGGGTTGGGGTAGTGATAGGGGTTGTGATGGGGTAGTGATAGGGGTAGTGATAGGGGTAGTGATAGGGGTTGGGGTAGTGATAGGGGTAGTGATAGGGGTTGGGGTAGTGATAGGGGTAGTGATAGGGGTTGGGGTAGTGATAGGGGTAGTGATAAGGGTTGGGGTAGTGATAGGGGTAGTGATAGGGGTTGGGGAAGTGATAGGGGTTGGGAAGTGATAGGGGTTTGGGTAGTCATAGGGGTAGTGATGGGGTTGGGGTAGTGATAGGGGTTGTGATAGGGGTTGGGGTAGTGACAGGGGTAGTGATGGGGGTTGGGGTAGTGATAGGGGTAATGATAGGGGTAGGGATAGGGGTAATGATAGGGGTAGGAATAGGGGTAGTGATAGGGGTAGTGATGGGGTTGTGATAGGGGTAGTGATAGGGGTAGTGATAGGGGTTGGGGTAGTGATGGGGTTGGGGTAGTGATGGGGTTGGGGTAGTGATAGGGGTTGGGGAAGTGATAGGGGTAGTGATGGGGTTGGGGTAGTGATAGGGGTAGTGATAGGGGTTGGGGTAGTGATAGGGGTAGTGATAGGGGTTGGCGTAGTGATAGGGGTTGGGGTAGTGATAGGAGTAGTGATGGGGTTGGGGTAGTGATAGGGGTTGGGGTAGTGATAGGGGTTGTGATAGGGGTTGGGGAAGTGATAGGGGTAGTGATAGGGGTTGAGGGAGTGATAGGGGTAGTGATGGGGTAGTGATAGGGGTTGGGGTAGTGATAGGGGTTGGGGTAGTGATAGGGGTAGTGATAGGGGTTGGGGTAGTGATAGGGGTTGGGGTAGTGATAGGGGTTGGGGTAGTGATAGGGGTAGTGATAGTGGTAGTGATAGGGGTTGTGATGGGGGTTGTGATGGGGGTTGTGATAGGGGTAGTGATAGGGGTAGTGATAGGGGTAGTGATGGGGGTTGTGATAGGGGTAGTGATAGGGGTAGTGATAGGGGTAGTGATAGGGGTAGTGATATGGGTTGGGGTAGTGATAGGGGTTGTGATGGGGTAGTGATAGGGGTAGTGATAGGGGTAGTGATAGGGGTTGGGGTAGTGATAGGGGTTGTGATGGGGTAGTGATAGGGGTAGTGATAGGGGTAGTGATAGGGGTTGGGGTAGTGATAGGGGTAGTGATAGGGGTTGGGGTAGTGATAGGGGTAGTGATAGGGGTTGGGGTAGTGATAGGGGTAGTGATAAGGGTTGGGGTAGTGATAGGGGTAGTGATAGGGGTTGGGGAAGTGATAGGGGTTGGGGAAGTGATAGGGGTTTGGGTAGTCATAGGGGTAGTGATGGGGTTGGGGTAGTGATAGGGGTTGTGATAGGGGTTGGGGTAGTGACAGGGGTAGTGATGGGGGTTGGGGTAGTGATAGGGGTAATGATAGGGGTAGGGATAGGGGTAATGATAGGGGTAGGGATAGGGGTAGTGATAGGGGTAGTGATGGGGTTGTGATAGGGGTAGTCATAGGGGTAGTGATAGGGGTTGGGGTAGTGATGGGGTTGGGGTAGTGATGGGGTTGGGGTAGTGATAGGGGTTGGGGAAGTGATAGGGGTAGTGATGGGGTTGGGGTAGTGATAGGGGTAGTGATAGGGGTTGGGGTAGTGATAGGGGTAGTGATAGGGGTTGGCGTAGTGATAGGGGTTGGGGTAGTGATAGGAGTAGTGATGGGGTTGGGGTAGTGATAGGGGTTGGGGTAGTGATAGGGGTTGTGATAGGGGTTGGGGTAGTGACAGAGGTAGTGATGGGGGTTGGGGTAGTGATAGGGGTAATGATAGGGGTAGGGATAGGGGTAATGATAGGGGTAGGGATAGGGGTAGTGATAGGGGTAATGATAGGGGTAGGGATAGGGGTAGTGATAGGGGTAGTCATGGGGTTGTGATAGGGGTAGTGATAGGGGTAGTGATAGGGGTTGGGGTAGTGATAGGGGTAGTGATGGGGTTGGGGTAGTGATAGGGGTTGGGGTAGTGATAGGGGTTGGGGAAGTGATAGGGGCAGTGATGGGGTTGGGGTAGTGATAGGGGTAGTGATAGGGGTTGGGGTAGTGATGGGGTAGTGATAGGGGTTAGGGTAGTGATAGGGGTAGTGATGGGGTTGGGGTAGTGATAGGGGTAGTGATGGGGGTTGTGATAGGGGTTGGGGTAGTGATAGGGGTAGTGATAGGGGTAGTGATAGGGGTAGTGATAGGGGTAGTGATGGGGGTTGTGATAGGGGTTGGGGTAGTGATATGGGTAGTGATAGGGGTAGTGATGGGGGTAGTGATGGGGGTAGTGTTAGGGGTAGTGATAGGGGTTGTGATGGGGGTTGTGAATGGGGTAGTGATGGGGGTTGTGATGGGGGTAGTGATAGGGGTAGTGATGGGGGTAGTGATGGGGGTTGTGATAGGGGTTGTGATAGGGGTTGTGATAGGGGTAGTGGTAGGGGTAGTGATAGGGGGTAGTGATAGGGGTAGTGATAGGGGTAGTGATGGGGGTAGTGATAGGGGTAGTGATAGGGTAGTGATAAGGGTAGTGATAGGGGTAGTGATGGAGGAAGTGATAGGGGTAGTGATAGGGTTGTGATGGGGGTAGTGATGGGGGTAGTGATGGGGGTAGTGATGGGGGTAGTGATAGGGGTAGTGATAGGGGTAGTGATAGGGTTGTGATGGGGGTAGTGATAGGGGTAGTGATAGGGGTAGTGATGGGGGTAGTGATAGGGGTAGTGATAGGGTTGTGATGGGGGTAGTGATAGGGGTAGTGATAGGGGTAGTGATAGGGGTAGTGATAGGGGTAGTGATAGGGTTGTGATGGGGGTAGTGATAGGGGTAGTGATGGGGGTAGTGATGGGGGTAGTGATAGGGGTAGTGATAGGGTTGTGATCGGGGTAGTGATAGGGGTAGTGATGGGGGTAGTGATGGGGGTAGTGATAGGGGTAGTGATAGGGTAGTGATAGGGGTAGTGATAGGGGTAGTGATAGGGGTAGTGATAGGGTTAGTGATGGGGGTAGTGATAGGGGTAGTGATAGGGTTGTGATGGGGGTAGTGATAGGGGTAGTGATAGGGGTAGTGATGGGGGTAGTGATGGGGGTAGTGATAGGGGTAGTGATAGGGTTGTGATGGGGGTAGTGATAGGGGTAGTGATAGGGGTAGTGATGGGGGTTGTGATAGGGGTAGTGATAGGGGTAGTGATAGGGGTAGTGATAGGGGTAATGATAGGGGTAGTGATGGGGGTAGTGATGGGGGTTGTGATAGGGGTAGTGATGGGGGTTGTGATAGGGGTAGTGATTGGGGTAGTGATGGGGGTTGTGATAGGGGTAGTGATAGGGGTTGTGATAGGGGTAGTGATAGGGGTAGTGATAGGGGTAGTGATGGGGGTAGTGATAGGGGTAGTGATAGGGGTAGTGATAGGGGTAGTGATAGGGGTTGTGATGGGGGTTGTGATAGGGGTTGTGATGGGGGTTGTGATAGGGGTAGTGATGGGGGTAGTGATAGGGGTAGTGATAGGGATTGTGATAGGGGTAGTGATAGGGGTTGGGGTAATGATAGGGATTGGCTTGGTTGTAGCTGGCGTGCGGGGAGCAGCAGGATGATGATGACGGGCTATGAGATGATCAACGTCTTCATAATTATCCCCATCACGCTTCGACCGCGTCATTCAGTCACAATACAATGACAAATGGAATGATGGTGGTGGTGAGGATGATAGCGGCGATAGCGGCGATAGCATTGATGGCGGTGGTGATAGCAGTGATGGTGATGGTGAGGATGATGGTGATAGCGGTGATGGTGAGGATGATGGTGATATCGATGATGGCGGTGGTGAGGATGGTAATCAAGTCACACTGCTCAATGCTATTCGACCAGTTCACCCTTGCACCCTCCAGCACTGCCTCCACCAAAACTTTTAGCCACCGCTCACCGCTCACCGCTATTCACCGATCACCGCTCACCACTCACCGCTATTCACCGATCACCGCTCACCACTCACCACTCACCGCTATTCACCGCTCACCACTCCTCACCGCTCCTCACCACCGGCGTGTGTGTCCCCCTTATCAGCGCGGAACCGCACGCTGCCACAGCGAGTGATTACCGAGTTCAACGCCTTCACCGTCGGCATCGGCCTGGACAAGGAGACCACGGTGGTGGTGCCCAACTCTGGTGAGATGTTGACTACCTCGCCTGGTCTATAGGAGGTCTGTGTCTCTCATCATCATCACGGTGGTTAGGAGATGTTAACTACCTCGCCTGGTATGCAGGAGGTCTGTGTCTCTCTCTCTCATCATCATCACGGTGGCTATGAGATGTTGACTACCTCGCCTGGTCTGCAGGAGGTCTGTGTCTCTCTCTCTCATCATCATCATCATCACGGTGACTATGAGATGTTGACTACCTCGCCTGGTCTACAGGAGGTCTGTGTCTCTCTCTCATCATCATCACGGTGGCTATGAGATGTTGACTACCTCGCCTGGTCTACAGGAGGTCTGTGTCTCTCATCATCATCACGGTGGCTATGAGATGTTAACTACCTCGCTTGGTATACATGAGGTCTGTGTCTGTCTCTCATCATCATCACGGTGGCTAGGAGATGTTAACTACCTCGCCAGGTATACAGGAGGTCTGTGTCTGCCTCTCATCATCATCACGGTGGCTAGGAGATGTTAACTCCCTCGCCTCATGGTCTGCAGGAGGTCGTGGGTTCGATCCCCACCCTGACGACGCCTGCTGCTGAATATTTGGAGTTTGCGTCTCTCTCATCATAATCACGGTGGCTAGGAGATGTTAACTACCTCGCCTGGTTTGCAGGAGGTCGTGGGTTCAATCCCGGACCCTGACGATGCTTGCTGCTAATATTTGGAGTTTGCGTCTCTCTCTCTCATCATCATCATCACGGTGGCTATGTGATGGTAACTCCCTCGCCTGTGAATGCTCCACACGGCGTTACTTACCGGGGCGGCATGCCGGATCCGAACCGCGAGCCGCTGCAGCCGATCGCTTTGAGCCTCAGAGGAGTCTCCACACAATACCGCGGGGATCTCAAAATTCACGCAGCTTTTTTATTTCTCTTCTCTCTCTCCCTCTCTCTCCCTCTCTCCTCTCCCTACGTCTCTGCTGTCGCTCGTGCGCAGTCCTCTGCTTGATAAAGGAGCCCAGGAAGCCGGTTAAGGTACGGACCTCCTGTGCACCGATTCCACATTCGCACGCACACACGCACACGCGCAGACACACACGCACAAACACAGACACGCACGCACACACAGGCACGCACACACAGGCACGCACACACGCACGCACACACGCACACGCACACAGACACGCACAAACACAGGCAAACACGCGCGCACGCACACGCGCACAGCCTTAATACCAAAAAAAGTGCGGTTAGCGAGCGCCTGATATTTTTTCAGCTGGCAGGTGAATATTATCGTTCAAATCGATTTGGATCACACAAAGCGGCAATCATTGTCCCTCTCCGGCACACCGGTAAGCGCTGACGTAGTAACTTTCGTTCACGTGACACAACCACCGAACTGATGGGTTGTGTCAGGTGGTGGTCGTGGTGATGGGTTAACGACACAACATTGTACATTCATACGCGATCTAAGTCCATAAACGAACTTTTATTGTGAAGACCATTTTTTTTCCAGACAGCTGCCCCCTTTGAAAATGCGTTGATGTGAGATGTTAAAGCACTCCGACAGACTCAGAATAGAAATATATTTTTTAAAATCGGATGAGCTATGAAGCTCTTTTCCCCCATATGTTCAGTGGTTTCGCAGATGTTCAGATACCGTTCAACTATTTTAACTACCATTTTTTTGTTTTGTTTACCAGCTAAGGCCCCAACCGAGCTGTGCGATGTAGGATCTCTTTCAGAAGCGACCTGGCCATCACAAATGATAGCTCTACGAAGTACACTTACTATCATCATCATCATCATGTGTAAAATTTATAGCAACAACCAAATGTTCTCAACGAGTGATCTCGATTCTAAATGTGGAGGGGAAAAAAGGCAGGTGACCCGGAGAGACACGCAAACTCAAAATATACAGCAGGTGTCAGGGTTGAGATCGAACCCACGGCCTCCTGTATACCAGGCGAGGTAGCTAACATCTCCTAGCCACCGTGGGACCCTGGCGATTATGCGGACGCCTCTGTCAAACGCAAACCATCATTAAAGCGTTACAAAGTACACGCCTATGCGATGTTTCCACCTTGTCATATACGGTAAAAAAATAAAAAAATTCCCCGTGTAGCCTTCATCAGACTGTTGGGGCAAGTGCTGTTAGCGAGCAGCACCTATGAAGTCCGGCACGGCGCACGAGGGGGTAGGTGGCCAGCACCACGCCCGGCCGCCTTTGTCTCCCCAGTGGCAATGTTTTACTACACACCGCTACACCAAGTACTCATTTGAGGTTGAGTCGATTGAGGGGAGACCCAGAACCGGTTCAGATAATCGTCACCAGTGTCGGTGGCCGTGAGCGGGAATCGAACTCCATTTCCCGGGTTCGTAGCGCAGCGTAGCGCTATCCACAACAGAGGTGTTTGGGTGAGATTGCGTAAATATATGTCGTTAAACCCGCCACCACCCGACACAGCCAATTAGTAAGCCAACTCTGGCTGTAAGCCTGATGATGCTAGTTTTAATTATTACTGGCAAAATGTCACCGTACTCGAATTGTCAATGTTGTAGTGGGTTTACTCTACAACACACCAAGGCCGTAACTATATTATATATTCCGGGGGACACATACCCCCCAATATTCAAATATGCTCAAAATGTCCCCCCTTATATATTGCTGTAAAATAGATTTCTGTTGATATGATTATGGTTATGGTTGTACTTTATTAATCCCTCATCTCTGCCATTACATACAATGAAACAAGAAAAGGTTAAAAGAAAAAACAGAACAATGTAATACAATACACTATTAGACATTATTGTAAAAAATAAATAAAAAGTCCATCCTATGTTTGAGTGAATTTTGTAATATTTTAGGCAGGAAATTCGTTTTTAAATTTAGATTTTTTTTTCTGGGTGGGATCCCCACACCCCCTGGAAGATTTGGTCACCCCCAATGTTCACTCCATGGCTACGGCCTTGCAACACACAACCAGTCAGTGCTGTACTAGTAACGAATTGGCACGTTTCGTTTACGTGAAAAACCCCGCACTTAATTATCTGCGTCGGGTGGTGGTGGCAGGTTTCACGACACATCCATATTTACGCGATCTAACCCCTAAAACAACTCCACTACGGATAATATTGGTCGCAAAAGCACCACTGCATGTTGAAACAGCGTAGCGATAACCGTGACCACACCACCGCTCCCCATTTACGGTATAAACGTGCATGCAGACATGCGATGTCGCACTTTTGACAGGGGGGAATGCTTTTTTTGCTTTTACAGGAGAAAGATTCGAAAGAAGCCAAAATGGGAGAAAACCACGAGTCGAGGTAATTAGCGTTACCCAGTCGCTGATCTCAAGGAGCGATAAACCATCTTCATCGCGCGAAGTCTGTGGTCGCCATCGCAGCAACAGTAGCAGCGGCGGCTTTTGGCTAAACCGTCGAACAAAGACGGTGGTCACCACATCATCACGTTGCACACACAAGGCGGCTTGTGTTGTGGCCGAAACGTCGTGAGAATATTATTGTGTTATTTTATTTTATACATTTATTATTTTATTCTCATTCTACATGGTGACTTTACCGAAAGAACCAAAGAAGATAAATCCTTGCAGTCACGAAAGCTTTAAATCGAAATTACCCATAGACTCAACACTACCCATAGACTCAACACTACCCATCGACTCAACACTGTCCATAGAATGAGAATAAAATAATAAATTAATAAAATAAAATAACACAATAAAATTATCACGACGTTTCGGCCACAACACAAGTGGCCTTCTTCAGGTGAAAGGAACAGACCTGTCGGGACGACAGAGCTTCAATGAACGTTGTTAAGATTTGTAGCGTCTGTTAAGCTGGTTTAGAGAAGTGAGGCACCTTGACAAAGGGGTTTACATATCAAACAGGAGAATTTAGCATTGATATAGCTGAGTGATTAGCTTGTGACTGGTTATAGAAATAACTATGTTAAAGTCAAAGCCTACACATCCACAGAGGCACCTAGTACAAATCAAAGAGGATAATTTAGCATTGAAATAGCTGAGTGATTAGCTTGTGACTGGTCACAGAAATGGCTATGTTAAAGTCAAAGCCTACACATCCACAGAGGCACTTAGTACAAATCAAACAGGAGAATTTAGCATTGAAATATCTGAGTGATTAGCTTGTGACTGGTCACAGAAATGGCTATGTTAAAGTCAAAGCCTACACATCCACAGAGGCACCTAGTATAAATCAAACAGGAGAATTTAGCATTGAAATAACTGAGGGATTAGCTTGTGACTGGTCATAGAAATTGCTATGTTAAAGTCAAAGCCTACACATCCACAGAGGCACCTAGTACAAATCAAACAGGAGAATTTAGCATTGAAATAGCTGAGTGATTAGCTTGTGACTGGTCACAGAAATGGCTATGTTAAAGTCAAAGCCTACACATCCACAGAGGCACCTAGTATAAATCAAACAGGAGAATTTAGCATTGAAATAACTGAGGGATTAGCTTGTGACTGGTCACAGAAATGGCTATGTTAAAGTCAAAGCCTACACATCCACAGAGGCACCTAGTATAAATCAAACAGGAGAATTTAGCATTGAAATAACTGAGGGATTAGCTTGTGACTGGTCACAGAAATGGCTATGTTAAAGTCAAAGCCTACACATCCACAGAGGCACCTAGTATAAATCAAACAGGAGAATTTAGCATTGAAATAACTGAGGGATTAGCTTGTGACTGGTCACAGAAATGGCTATGTTAAAGTCAAAGCCTACACATCTACAGAGGCACCTAGTACAAATCAAACAGGAGAATTTAGCATTGAAATACCTGAGGGATTAGCTTGTGACTGGTCATAGAAATAGCTATGTTAAAGTCAAAGCCTACACATCTACAGAGGCACCTAGTACATGGACGCCAAAGGGGCTGCAACAACTCGACTATCATATAGTAAACCGATGTGAAAAAAACCTAAGTCTAAATTACATCAATATAATAAATGTACTCAATATATTCTTCAATAAGCTGAGCTATTCACAGTAACTGGGTATACACTACACTATATAATGAATACCATATAGTAAACCAATAAAAAATAAAATATAAACTACATCAATGTTATCAATAAACTCTATATATTCTCCAATCAGCTAAGCTACCAACAATAAGTCGTTATATATCACAATGCTATATGGCGAAAAAAATGGGTGGATTCTTACCCTCAACTTCAGCACCACGGATAGCTACGAGCCCCGTTCAGACGGATGAGTTCATCCATGGTCGGAACGGAGGAGGGGGAGAGAGACAGCTGCGAGGCGCTGTTATACTCCATGTTGTAAACCATACCATTAACCGTGGTGTGAGAGGTATTAAGAGTCAATGCCGGCGAAAGAGCTGCGGTCTGAAGGTCATCGTAAAATACAATTAATTAAGAACGGAAATGGTTTAAAACATCTTTCCAATGGTTACTAAGCCAGAATCCATCTTCTCGGTTGAAATTGTCTCTGTGCTTGTATATGTGAATGGCCTCATGAACGAATCTCTCATGGTAGCCGGTTGGTTTGCAAAGAACCTCCGTCTTGGAGAAGTCAATGTCATGTGACGTTACAAATCTTAAGAACGTTCATTGAAGCTCTGTCGTCCCGACAGGTCTGTTCCTTTCACCTGAAGAAGGCCACTTGTGTTGTGGCCGAAACGTCGTGAGAATTTTATTGTGTTATTTTATTTTATTAATTTATTATTTTATTCCCATTCTACGTGACTTTACCGAAAGAACCAAAGAAGATAAATCCTTGCAGTCACGAAAGCTTTAAATCGAAACTGCCCATAGACTCAACACTGCACCATAGACTCAACACTACCCATAGACTCAACACTGCCCATAGACTCAACACTGCCCCATAGACTCAACACTGCCCATAGACTCAACACTGCCCATAGACTCAACACTGCCCCATAGACTCAACACTGCCCCATAGACTCAACACTGCCCATAGACTCAACACTGCCCATAGACTCAACACTGCCCCATAGACTCAACACTGCCCATAGACTCAACACTACCCATAGACTCAACACTACCCATAGACTCAACACTGCACCATAGACTCAACACTACCCATAGACTCAACACTGTCCATAGACTCAACACTGCCCCATAGATTCAACACTGCCCATAGACTCAACACTGCCCATAGACTCAACACTGCCCCATAGACTCAACACTGCACCATAGACTCAACACTACCCATAGACTCAACACTTCCCATAGACTCAACACTGCCCCATAGACTCAACACTGCCCATAGACTCAACACTGCCCATAGACTCAACACTGTCCCATAGACTCAACACTGCCCATAGACTCAACACTGCCCATAGACTCAACACTGCCCATAGACTCAACACTGCCCATAGACTCAACACTGCCCATAGACTCAACACTGCCCCATAGACTCAACACTGCCAATAAACTCAACACTGCCCATAGACTCAACACTACCCATAGACTCAACACTACCCATAGACTCAACACTGCCCCATAGACTCAACACTGCCCCATAGACTCAACACTGCCCATAGACTCAACACTGCCCCATAGACTCAACACTGCCCATAGACTCAACACTGCCCATAGACTCAACACTGCCCCATAGACTCAACACTGCCCATAGACTCAACACTGCCCATAGACTCAACACTGCCCATAGACTCAACACTACCCATAGACTCAACACTACCCATAGACTCAACACTACCCATAGACTCAACACTACTCATAGACTCAACACTGCACCATAGACTCAACACTGCACCATAGACTCAACACTACCCATAGACCCAACACTGCCCATAAACTCAACACTACCCATAGACTCAACACTACCCATAGACTCAACACTGCCCATTGACTCAACACTGCCCATAGACTCAACACTACCCATAGACCCAACACTGCCCATAGACTCAACACTGCCCATAGACTCAACACTACCCATAGACCCAACACTGCCCATAGACTCAACACTGCCCATAGACTCAACACTGCCCCATAGACTCAACACTGCCCCATAGACTCAACACTGCCCATAGACTCAACACTGCCCATAGACTCAACACTGCCCCATAGACTCAACACTGCCCATAGACTCAACACTACCCATAGACTCAACACTACCCATAGACTCAACACTGCACCATAGACTCAACACTACCCATAGACTCAACACTGTCCATAGACTCAACACTGCCCCATAGATTCAACACTGCCCATAGACTCAACACTGCCCATAGACTCAACACTGCCCCATAGACTCAACACTGCACCATAGACTCAACACTACCCATAGACTCAACACTTCCCATAGACTCAACACTGCCCCATAGACTCAACACTGCCCATAGACTCAACACTGCCCATAGACTCAACACTGTCCCATAGACTCAACACTGCCCATAGACTCAACACTGCCCATAGACTCAACACTGCCCATAGACTCAACACTGCCCATAGACTCAACACTGCCCATAGACTCAACACTGCCCCATAGACTCAACACTGCCAATAAACTCAACACTGCCCATAGACTCAACACTACCCATAGACTCAACACTACCCATAGACTCAACACTGCCCCATAGACTCAACACTGCCCCATAGACTCAACACTGCCCATAGACTCAACACTGCCCCATAGACTCAACACTGCCCATAGACTCAACACTGCCCATAGACTCAACACTGCCCCATAGACTCAACACTGCCCATAGACTCAACACTGCCCATAGACTCAACACTGCCCATAGACTCAACACTACCCATAGACTCAACACTACCCATAGACTCAACACTACCCATAGACTCAACACTACTCATAGACTCAACACTGCACCATAGACTCAACACTGCACCATAGACTCAACACTACCCATAGACCCAACACTGCCCATAAACTCAACACTACCCATAGACTCAACACTACCCATAGACTCAACACTGCCCATTGACTCAACACTGCCCATAGACTCAACACTACCCATAGACCCAACACTGCCCATAGACTCAACACTGCCCATAGACTCAACACTACCCATAGACCCAACACTGCCCATAGACTCAACACTACCCATAGACTCAACACTGCCCATAGACTCAACACTGCCCCATAGACTCAACACTGCCCATAGACTCAACACTGGCCATAGACTCAACACTGCCCGTAGACTCAACACTGCCCATAGACTCAACACTGCCCCATAGACTCAACACTGCCCATAGACTCAACACTACCCATAAACTCAACACTACCCATAGACTCAACACTACCCATAGACTCGACACTACCCATAGACTCAACACTGCCCCATAGACTCAACACTACCCATAGACTCAACACTGCCCATAGACTCAACACTGCCCATAGACTCAACACTGCCCATAGACCCAACACTGCCCATAGACCCAACACTGCCCATAGACCCAACACTACCCATAGACTCAACACTACCCATAAACTCAACACTACCCATAGACTCAACACTACCCATAGACTCGACACTACCCATAGACTCAACACTGCCCCATAGACTCAACACTACCCATAGACTCAACACTGCCCATAGACCCAACACTACCTATGGACCCAACACTACCCATAGACCCAACACTACCCATAGACCCAACACTACCCATAGACCCAACACTACCCATAGACCCAACACTACCCATAGACCCAACACTACCCATAGACCCAACACTACCCATAGACCCAACACTACCCATAGACCCAACACTACCCATAGACCCAACACTACCCATGGACCCAACACTACCCATAGACTCAACACTACCCATAGACTCAACACTGCCCATAGACTCAACACTGCCTATAGACCCAACACTACCCATAGACTCAACACTACCCATAGACTCAACACTGCCCATAGACTCAACACTGCACCATAGACTCAACACTACCCATAGACTCAACACTGCCCCATAGACCCAAAACTGCCCATAGACTCAACACTGCACCATAGACTCAACACTGCACCATAGACTCAACACTGCATCATAGACTCAACACTGCCCATAGACCCAACACTGCACCATAGACTCAACACTACCCATAGACTCAACACTACCCCATAGACTCAACACTACCCATAGACTCAACACTACCCCATAGACTCAACACTACCCCATAGACTCAACACTACCCATAGACTCAACACTACCCCATAGACTCAACACTGCCCATAGACTCAACACTGCCCTATAGACTCACCACTGCCCATAGACTCAACACTGCCCATAGACTCAACACTGCCCCATAGACCCAACACTGCCCCATAGACCCAACACTGCCCATAGACTCAACACTGCCCATAGACCCAACACTACCCACAGACTCAAGACTGCACCATAGACCCAACACTGCCCATAGACTCAACACTGCCCATAGACTCAACACTGCCCATAGACTCAACACTGCCCCATAGACTCAACACTGCACCATAGACCCAACACTGCCCCATAGACTCAGCACTGCCACCCATAGACTCAGCACTGCCCATAGACTCAACACTGCCCATAGACTCAACACTGCCCATAGACTCAACACTGCCCCATAGACTCAACACTACCCATAGACTCGACACTACCCATAGACTCAACACTACCCATAGACTCAACACTACCCATAGACTCAACACTACCCATAGACTCAACACTGCCCCATAGACTCAACACTACCCATAGACTCAACACTGCCCATAAACTCAACACTGCCCATAGACTCAACACTGCACCATAGACTCAACACTGCCCCATAGACTCAACACTACCCATAGACTCAACACTGCCCCATAGACTCAACACTGCCCCATAGACTCAACACTGCCCATAGACTCAACACTACCCATAGACTCAACACTGCACCATAGACCCAACACTACCCATAGACTCAACACTGCCCATAGACTCAACACTGCCCCATAGACTCAACACTGCACCATAGACTCAACACTGCACCATAGACTCAACACTGCCCATAGACTCAACACTACCCATAGACTCAACACTGCACCATAGACTCAACACTGCACCATAGACTCAACACTGCCCATTGCGTTGTCCTGCAGCACAGAGAGACTCCGTCACGGCCTGTGTTGCCGTGGTCAACTCTCGCGATGGTAAAAATCTTTCTCTCATCTCTCACCCCTCTCTCTCCAGCGTGACCAATGTGCCTCAACCCTCCAAAAGGTGAGTGTCTACTGGAGTCGCCCTCCTCCCCGAAACTCACTTTTTACCACTTACCTGTTGAGGCCGCCGCAGTGGCTAGGAGATGTCAACTACCTCGCCCGGTATACAGGAGGTTCTTGGGTGCGATCCTGACCCCGACGATGCCTGCTGTATATTTAGAGTTTCCGTGTCTCTCTCTCTTTCATCATCATACCAGGCGAGGTAGTTAACATTTCCTAGCCACCGTGTTAACTACCTCGCCTGGTATACAGGAGGTCGAAGGTTCGATCCCGACCCTGACGATGCCTGCTGTTGTTTATTTGGAGTTTGTGTGTGTCTCTCTTTCTCTCCCCGTGGTCGTGTGGATTTTTCTCCAGGTCCCCCGGTTTTTCCCCTCCACGTTTAGAATCGACGTCATGCGTTCAGCGTAATTGGCTCCACATCTCCACGTGGTGATGATGATGATGACGATGATGCTAAGCCGCCACTTCGTTGAGCGATAATTTGTGATAGCCAGCGTCGTCTCTGAAAAAAAGAGCTACACAGCTGGTCAAATCAAATAGTTTTAGTTTATGGCCCAGTAGAGGAGGAGGAGGAGTTAGAGGGCCTTGCATGTTGGTCCGTTCTTTCCGATCTCCACATTAACTCTTCTCACGCTTTGGGCTCTCCCCCTTCACGCTCGGCCAACTTCACCGTTCACTCCACCTCTCTCGTTTCTCGCGCAGTCTCCCTCGTTCTCCTATAACGCGGCGGCGGTGGAGGCTGTCGCGTTCCTGACGAACACCGCGTTATGGAAAATCGCTCTATAATTAATAATACCTCCTGTAATCACCCAGGAACGTCTGTCCTTAACGCTCGTGACGCCACTCCACATCGAACAGACCCCCTCATTAATATTCATGAGCAGGTGACGTCCTCCAAATGGGCACCCCTCCCATTATTATTACTACCTACTATGAGCCAAGAATGTCTGTGACGTCACTCCACGTCGACGACCAGCGCCCCCCCCTCATTAATAATAATGAACAGGTGATGTCACTCCTCATCGAACAGACCCCCTCATTAATAATCATGAGCAGGTGACGTCACTCCTCATCGAACAGACCCCCTCATTAATAATCATGAACAGGTGACGTCACTCCTCATCGAACAGACCCCCTCATTAATAATCATAAGTGGACGTCCTCCAAATAGACACCCCCCCCTCATTAATAATCATGAGCAGCTGACGTCACTCCACATGGGGGGGGGGGGGGCAGAGGCGCCTCCTCCCCCCCTCCTCGGCGTCAACTCCCAACCCTCACTACAAAGGCAGAACCCTCATCACGTCACGTGGTCTCCGTAACGCTACTGAGACATCAAAGTAAAAAGGACGTCGTGATGAACAAGGGATTATAACCTTATTAAAATGAAACAGGTCCGTGTCACCGCGCCCTTACAAAGTGCACACGCGCTAATGCAGTGAATATCTAGTCGCGGTCTGCTTTACGCTTGCAAGTTTCAGATCTACTGCAATACACACGTCCTTGGACGGGTTTATAGAATAGGAGGGTAAAGCACAGTCCGCGATAACGCCGTCGGATGCATAACGCAGGGCTGAATAAAGACTGAGGGGCGTGGGTAGCATCTAGAAGCATCCAGCAGCATCCCAATGCCTCCTTGCGCGATGTCGATGATGACGATGCTGTGCCAAGGCAGCCGCTGTACGACAACTTCATTCCTACTCGCGCGATGTGGTTCAGTTCTCTAGGTCACGTTATATTCAATTCGCGTTGTGAAAACTACACGCGGCGTTAGAGGAAAACGGACGGTAGCTTACACTCGTCTATAAATCTCTGCATGGCCTTGCCCCAACCTCATTGTGCCTCCCTCATCTCCTCCCATGTCCCCACCTCTCCTCCACTTTGTTCCCAATCCTCTTTTTGTCTGTCTCTGTTCCTCCTTCTCCCCTGGTGCCCAATCCCGTTGTCAATCCTTCTCCCTCCTAGCACTCCACCACTGGAATCAACTTCCCCTGTACACTGAGCAACACTGCCCGTGGACTCAGCACTGCCCATAGACTCAACACTGCCCACAGACTCAACATTACCCATAGACTCAACACTGCCTGTAGACTCAACACTACCCATAGACTCAGCACTGCCCATACACTCAACACTGCCCATACACTCAACACTACCCACAGACTCAACACTGCACCATAGACTCAACACTACCCACAGACTCAACACTGCCCATAGACTCAACACTGTCCATAGACTCAACACTGCCCATAGACTCAACACTGCCCATAGACTCAACACTCCCCATAGACTCAACACTGCCCATAGACTCAACACTGCCCATAGACTCAACACTACCCATAGACTCAACACTACCCATAGACTCAACACTACCCATAGACTCAACACTGCCAATAGACTCAACACTGCCCATAGACTCAACACTGCCCATAGACTCAACACTGCCAATAGACTCAACACTGCCCATAGACTCAACACTGCCCATAGACTCAACACTACCCATACACTCAACACTACCCATAGACTGAACACTGCACCATAGACTCAACACTACCCATAGACTCAACACTACCTATAGACTCAACAGTACCCATAGACTCAACACTACCCATAGACTCAACACTACCCATAGGCTCAACACTACCCATAGACTCAACACTACCCATAGACTCAACACTACCCATAGACTCAACACTACCCATAGACTCAACACTGCTCATAGACTCAACACTGCCCATAGACTCAGCACTACCCATAGACTCAACACTACCCATAGACTCAACACTGCACCATAGACTCAACACTGCACCATAGACTCAACACTGCCCATAGACTCAACACTACCCATAGACTCAACACTGCACCATAGACTCAACACTGCCCTTAGACTCAACACTACCCATAGACTCAACACTGCACCATAGACTCAACACAACCCATAGACTCAACACTACCCATAGACTCAACACTGCCCATAGACTCAACACTGCCCATAGACTCAGCACTACCCATAGACTCAACACTACCCATAGACTCAACACTGCACCATAGACTCAACACTGCCCATAGACTCAGCACTACCCATAGACTCAACACTACCCATAGACGCAACACTGCCCATAGACTCAACACTACCAATAGACTCAACACTCCCCATAGACTCAACACTGCCCATAGACTCAACACTGCCCATAGACTCAACACTACCCATAGACTCAACACTACCCATAGACTCAACACTACCCATAGACTCAACACTGCCCATAGACTCAACACTGCCAATAGACTCAACACTGCCCATAGACTCAACACTGCACCATAGACTCAACACTGTCCATAGACTCAACACTGCCCATAGACTCAACACTACCCATAGACTCAACACTGCACCATAGACTCAACACTGCCCTTAGACTCAACACTACCCATAGACTCAACACTGCCCATAGACTCAGCACTACCCATAGACTCAACACTACCCATAGACTCAACACTGCACCATAGACTCAACACTGCCCATAGACTCAGCACTACCCATAGACTCAACACTACCCATAGACTCAACACTGCCCATAGACTCAACACTACCAATAGACTCAACACTCCCCATAGACTCAACACTGCCCATAGACTCAACACTGCCCATAGACTCAACACTACCCATAGACTCAACACTACCCATAGACTCAACACTACCCATAGACTCAACACTGCCCATAGACTCAACACTGCCAATAGACTCAACACTGCCCATAGACTCAACACTGCCCATAGACTCAACACTGTCCATAGACTCAACACTGCCCATAGACTCAACACTGCCCATAGACTCAACACTGCACCATAGACTCAACACTGCCCATAGACTCAACACTGCCCATAGACTCAACACTGCCCATAGACTCAACACTGTCCATAGACTCAACACTACCCATAGACTCAACACTGCACCATAGACTCAACACTGCACCATAGACTCAACACTGCCCATAGACTCAACACTACCCATAGACTCAACACTGCACCATAGACTCAACACTGCCCTTAGACTCAACACTACCCATAGACTCAACACTGCACCATAGACTCAACACAACCCATAGACTCAACACTACCCATAGACTCAACACTGCCCATAGACTCAACACTGCCCATAGACTCAACACTGCCCATAGACTCAACACTGCCCATAGACTCAGCACTACCCATAGACTCAACACTACCCATAGACTCAACACTGCCCATAGACTCAACACTGCCCATAGACTCAGCACTACCCATAGACTCAACACTACCCATAGACTCAACATTGCACCATAGACTCAACACAACCCATAGACTCAACACTAACCGTAGACTCAACACTGCCCATAGACTCAACACTGCCCATAGACTCAGCACTACCCATAGACTCAACACTACCCATAGACTCAACACTGCCCATAGACTCAACACTACCAATAGACTCAACACTCCCCATAGACTCAACACTGCCCATAGACTCAACACTACCCATAGACTCAACACTACCCATAGACTCAACACTACCCATAGACTCAACACTGCCCATAGACTCAACACTGCCAATAGACTCAACACTGCCCATAGACTCAACACTGCCCATAGACTCAACACTGTCCATAGACTCAACACTGCCCATAGACTCAGCACTACCCATAGACTCAACACTACCCATAGACTCAACACTGCCCATAGACTCAACACTACCAATAGACTCAACACTCCCCATAGACTCAACACTGCCCATAGACTCAACACTACCCATAGACTCAACACTACCCATAGACTCAACACTACCCATAGACTCAACACTACCCATAGACTCAACACTGCCCATAGACTCAACACTGCCAATAGACTCAACACTGCCCATAGACTCAACACTGCCCATAGACTCAACACTGTCCATAGACTCAACACTGCCCATAGACTCAACACTGCCCATAGACTCAACACTGCACCATAGACTCAACACTGCCCATAGACTCAACACTGCCCATAGACTCAACACTGCCCATAGACTCAACACTGTCCATAGACTCAACACTACCCATAGACTCAACACTGCACCATAGACTCAACACTGCACCATAGACTCAACACTGCCCATAGACTCAACACTACCCATAGACTCAACACTGCACCATAGACTCAACACTGCCCTTAGACTCAACACTACCCATAGACTCAACACTGCACCATAGACTCAACACAACCCATAGACTCAACACTACCCATAGACTCAACACTGCCCATAGACTCAACACTGCCCATAGACTCAACACTGCCCATAGACTCAGCACTACCCATAGACTCAACACTACCCATAGACTCAACACTGCCCATAGACTCAACACTGCCCATAGACTCAGCACTACCCATAGACTCAACACTACCCATAGACTCAACATTGCACCATAGACTCAACACAACCCATAGACTCAACACTAACCGTAGACTCAACACTGCCCATAGACTCAACACTGCCCATAGACTCAGCACTACCCATAGACTCAACACTACCCATAGACTCAACACTGCCCATAGACTCAACACTACCAATAGACTCAACACTCCCCATAGACTCAACACTGCCCATAGACTCAACACTGCCCATAGACTCAACACTACCCATAGACTCAACACTACCCATAGACTCAACACTGCCCATAGACTCAACACTGCCAATAGACTCAACACTGCCCATAGACTCAACACTGCCCATAGACTCAACACTGTCCATAGACTCAACACTGCCCATAGACTCAACACTGCCCATAGACTCAACACTGCACCATAGACTCAACACTGCCCATAGACTCAACACTGCCCATAGACTCAACACTGCCCATAGACTCAACACTGTCCATAGACTCAACACTACCCATAGACTCAACACTGCACCATAGACTCAACACTGCCCATAGACTCAACACTGCCCATAGACTCAACACTGCCCATAGACTCAACACTACCCATAGACTCAACACTGCACCATAGACTCAACACTGCACCATAGACTCAACACTGCCCATAGACTCAACACTGCCCATAGACTCAGCACTGCCCATAGACTCAACACTGCCCATAGACTCAACACTGCCCATAGACTCAACACTACTCATAGACTCAACACTGCACCATAGACTCAACACTACCCATAGACTCAACACTGCACCATAGACTCAACACTGTCCATAGACTCAACACTACCCATAGACTCAACACTGCACCATAGACTCAACACTGCCCATAGACTCAACACTGCCCATAGACTCAACACTGCCCATAGACTCAACACTACCCATAGACTCAACACTGCACCATAGACTCAACACTGCACCATAGACTCAACACTGCCCATAGACTCAACACTGCCCATAGACTCAACACTGCCCATAGACTCAACACTGCCCATAGACTCAACACTGCCCATAGACTCAACACTGCCCATAGACTCAACACTACCCATAGACTCAACACTGCACCATAGACTCAACACTACCCATAGACTCAACACTGCACCATAGACTCAACACTGTCCATAGACTCAACACTACCCATAGACTCAACACTGCACCATAGACTCAACACTGCCCATAGACTCAACACTGCCCATAGACTCAACACTGCCCATAGACTCAACACTACCCATAGACTCAACACTGCACCATAGACTCAACACTGCACCATAGACTCAACACTGCCCATAGACTCAACACTGCCCATAGACTCAACACTGCCCATAGACTCAACACTGCCCATAGACTCAACACTGCCCATAGACTCAACACTGCCCATAGACTCAACACTACCCATAGACTCAACACTGCACCATAGACTCAACACTACCCATAGACTCAACACTGCACCATAGACTCAACACTGTCCATTGACTCAACACAACCCACAGACTCAACGAACACTGCGGCTAAGTTGGCTCAACTTTGAACCCAACGTTCGCCCAACGTTTTTGCCGAGCACGTGGCTGTCGCTCACCTGACCCCCCCCCCACCGCGCCCCCCTCCCTTGTTGCCGTGCTCCGGCCTCG
Organism: Petromyzon marinus; assembly: GCF_048934315.1. Taxonomy (NCBI): domain Eukaryota; kingdom Metazoa; phylum Chordata; class Hyperoartia; order Petromyzontiformes; family Petromyzontidae; genus Petromyzon; species Petromyzon marinus. Next base: position 4,175,675 of record NC_133740.1, on the reverse strand, counting down.
TGGTGGTCCCGCAGGTTGAACCGCGACGCCGCGGTCCGGCCACGCCGAGCGGCGATTCCGGAGTAGTCGCCGGGCTCCTCCCCACGCTGCCGCCGCCGCTGCCACCGCCGGCAGGTAGCAGCGCACGTGGTGTGAGCACGTGGTGTGAGCACGTGGTGTGCGCGCGCGTGGTGTGCGCGCGCGTGGTGTGTGCACATGGTGTGTGCACATGGTGTGCGCGTGTGGTGTGCGCGCGTGGTGTGTGCACGTGCCCGATGATCATAGGGGCCCGTTCATAAATGACGTCACGCGATTTTGGACGAATTTTGTCACACGGCGTCAGAAAAAGTCAGACCCCCCCACCCCCCTCAAATATGACGTCACAAAACTCTGCGCCCCCCCCCCCCAAAAAAAATATAAAACATGCTTCAAAAAGACAGCGTCCTGTCTTTCCGACAGCTCTGTTCTTCACCTGAGGACGGCTGCTTGTGTTGTGGCCAAAACGTCGTGAGAATTTAGATGGTTCATTCGCATTATTTTATTGTTTCCCTTCTACGTGGTGGTGACTTTACCGACAGAACCAAGAATAATAATTTTATTGTTTTACAATAATTTAATTGTTTTATATTTTTATTATTTTATTGTTTCCCTTCTACGTGGTGGTGACTTTACCGAAAGATCCAAGAATATGAATCCCTGCAGTCACGAAAGGCTTTAAATCGAGACATAGAACGGTGTTGTCTACATTTATTTAAAAGTTGCGCTTTTTTGATGCGACGTCACATTTCTCAACCCCCCCCCTCGTCACACATCGTCACAAATGTCTGACCCCCCCCCTAAGTTCGCGACGTCATTTATGGACGACCCCATAGTAGGAAAAGTAGCTACATACGGGACCCGCACATTCAAGGGCCCCACGCTAAATGCTTCTTTGAATCTATCAATTCCGGTTCAGTGATTCTGCACTTGCTCAATTACTATAGTACTATACTGCCTTCGACTTTTTAAGAACGACTGGGTGTTTAAGCGTAGGGATTTGTCGTAGTATCTGGCTGTATAGCAAATTTTTTAAAAATATACAGTTACTTTACTATGCAAGTAAAAAGTTTGTGTTTTAATATTAACGTGGTTTTACTAAAATGTGGGCCCCGTTATAACGTATGCTACAGGCCCTACACTAGCTTCATCCGGCACCGCGTATACGTACGTGTGTGTGTGTGTGTACGTTGAAATTCTTTCGCACCACCGTACGTAGCCAATCGTGCTAAACGGAGGTGCGGCGGGGAGGGGGGAAGGACAACAAACTACACACAACGGGCAGTTATAAATAAATTAGTTTTTAATTCAGTATATTAGTGTAGTGTATAGTAGTGTAAGTTTAAAGTTTCATTTATTAGGTATACCCCTGTGAGCCATGCGGCTCTTAAGTCGGGTGCGACCGCAACAAACAAAATTTGAACACAGAACATCTTAAAGCGACAACGCGTAACAGAAACATCCTGGATAAACCAGCAAATATTCCACACACGCAAAAAAAACTTATTAAAACGCTGTGTGCAAAAATCACAAATGTGGTGCAAGCCAACAACAACAACCATGAGACAATTTAGATTAACCATGTTTTAGAATCACCAAAATAAAGCTATAAAAACAATGTAACAACAGTAATCATAGGAACTGTGATTTTAAATTTAACAATAAACGCTATAAATAACACGTACGACAACACCTGCAGCCATAGCTGGCAGCACGACACTCCCAGTGTATGATGTGTGAGCGAGTCAGCAGCAGCGTGAGTGAGTGTATGATGTGCGAGTCAGTATATGATGTGCGAGTAAGTCGGCGCATGAAGTGTGATTGAGTGTATTTGTGAGTCAGTGTATGATGTGTGAGTGAGTCAGTTTATGATGTGTGAGTGAGTCAGTGTATGATATGTGAGTGAGTCAGTGTATGATGTGTGAGTGAGTCAGTGTATGATGTGTGAGCGAGTCAGTGTATGATGTGTGTGCGAGTCAGTGTATGATGTGTGAGTGAGTCAGTGTATGATGTGTGAGTGAGTCAGTGTATGATGTGTGAGTGAGTCAGTGTATGATGTGTGAGTGAGTCAGTGTATGATGTGTGAGAAAGTCAGTGTATGATGTGTGAGTGGGTGAGTGAGTCAGTGTATGATGTGTGAGTGAGTCAGTGTATGATGTGTGAGTGAGTCAGTGTATGATGTGTGAGTGAGTCAGTGTATGATGTGTAAGTGAGTCAGTGTATGATGTGTGAGAAAGTCAGTGTATGATGTGTGAGTGAGTCAGTGTATGATGTGTGAACGAGTCAGTGTATGATGTGTGTGCGAGTCAGTGTATGATGTGTGAGTGAGTCAGTGTATGATGTGTGAGTGAGTCAGTGTATGATGTGTGAGTGAGTCAGTGTATGATGTGTGAGTGAGTCAGTGTATGATGTGTGAGCGAGTCAGTGCATGATGTGTGAGTGAGTCAGTGTATGATGTGTGAGTGAGTCAGTGTATGGTGTGTGAGTGGGTGAGTGAGTCAGTGTATGATGTGTGAGTGAGTCAGTGTATGATGTGTGAGTGAGTCAGTGTATGATGTGTGAGTGAGTCAGTGTATGATGTGTGAGTGAGTCAGTGTATGATGTGTAAGTGAGTCAGTGTATGATGTGTGAGAAAGTCAGTGTATGATGTGTGAGTGAGTCAGTGTATGATGTGTGAACGAGTCAGTGTATGATGTGTGTGCGAGTCAGTGTATGATGTGTGAGTGAGTCAGTGTCTGATGTGTGAGTGAGTCAGTGTATGATGTGTGAGTGAGTCAGTGTATGATGTGTGAGTGAGTCAGTGTATGATGTGTGAGCGAGTCAGTGCATGATGTGTGAGTGAGTCAGTGTATGATGTGTGAGTGAGTCAGTGTATGGTGTGAGTGAGTCAGTGTATGATGTGCGAGTGAGTCAGTGTATGATGTGTGAGTGAGTCAGTGTATGATGTGTGAGTGAGTCAGTGTATGGTGTGAGTGAGTCAGTGTATGATGTGCGAGTGAGTCAGTGTATGATGTGTGAGTGAGTCAGTGTATGATGTGTGAGTGAGTCAGTGTATGATGTGTGAGAAAGTCAGTGTATGATGTGTGAGTGAGTCAGTGTATGATGTGTGAGTGAGTCAGTGTATGATGTGTGAGTGAGTCAGTGTATCATGTGTGAGTGAGTCAGTGTATGATTTGTGAGTGAGTCAGTGTATGATGTGTGAGCGAGTCAGTGTATGATGTGTGAGTGAGTGTATGATGTGTGAGTGAGTCAGTGTATGATGTGTGAGTGAGTCAGTGCATGATGTGTGAGTGAGTCAGTGTATGATGTGTGAGTGAGTCAGTGTATAGTGTGAGTGAGTCAGTGTATGATGTGCGAGTGAGTCAGTGTATGATGTGTGAGTGAGTAAGTGTATGATGTGCGAGTGAGTCAGTGTATGATGTGTGAGAAAGTCAGTGTATGATGTGTGAGTGAGTCAGTGTATGATGTGTGAGTGAGTCAGTGTATGATGTGTGAGTGAGTCAGTGTATGATGTGTGAGTGAGTCAGTGTATGATGTGTGAGTGAGTCAGTGTATGATGTGTGAGCGAGTCAGTGTATGATGTGTGAGTGAGTGTATGATGTGTGAGTGAGTCAGTGTATGATGTGTGAGTGAGTCAGTGCATGATGTATGAGTGAGTCAGTGTATGATGTGTGAGTGAGTCAGTGTATAGTGTGAGTGAGTCAGTGTATGATGTGCGAGTGAGTCAGTGTATGATGTGTGAGTAAGTGTATGATGTGCGAGTGAGTCAGTGTATGATGTGTGAGAAAGTCAGTGTATGATGTGTGAGTGAGTCAGTGTATGATGTGTGAGAAAGTCACTGTATGATGTGTGAGTGAGTCAGTGTATGATGTGTGAGTGAGTCAGTGTATGATGTGTGAGTGAGTCAGTGTATGATGTGTGAGTGAGTCAGTGTATGATGTGTGAGTGAGTCAGTGTATGATCTGTGAGTGAGTCAGTGTATGATGTGTGAGTGAGTCAGTGTATGATGTGTGAGTCAGTGTATGATGTGTGAGTGAGTCAGTGTATGATGTGTGAGTGAGTCAGTGTCGGCTCCCTCTGCTCGAGCCGTCGCCCCCCCCCTCCCCCCAGTAATGTGTAGTGTAGTGTGTAGTGTAATGTGTAGTGTAGTGTATAGTGTAGTGTATAGTAGTGTAATGTGTAGTGTAGTGTATAGTGTAGTGTATAGTAGTGGAATGTGTAGTGTAGTGTATAGTGTAGTGTATAGTAGTGTAATGTGTAGTGTATAGTGTAGTGTATAGTAGTGGAATGTGTAGTGTAGTGTGGAGTGTATAGTGTAGTGTATAGTAGTGTAATGTGTAGTGTAGTGTAATGTGTAGTGTAGTGTGTAGTGTATAGTGTAGTGTATCGTAGTGTAATGTGTAGTGTAGTGTAGTGTGTAGTGTATAGTGTAACGTGTAGTGTAATGTGTAGTGTAGTGTAATGTGTAGTGTAGTGTGTAGTGTAATGTGTAGTGTATAGTAGTGTAATGTGTAGTGTATAGTGTAATGTATAGTGGTGTAATGTGTAGTGTAGTGTGTAGTGTATAGTGTAATGTGTAGTGTATAGTAGTGTAATGTGTAGTGTGTAGTGTAATTTGTAGTGTAGTGTGTAGTGTATAGTGTAACGTGTAGTGTATAGTAGTGTAATGTGTAGTGTAGTGTATAGTGTAATGTGTAGTGTATAGTAGTGTAATGTGTAGTGTATAGTAGTGTAATGTGTAGTGTAGTGTATAGTGTAGTGTGTAGTGTAATGTGTAGTGTAGTGTGTAGTGTAGTGCGTAGTAGTGTATAGTGTAACGTATAGTGTAGTCCACCACCGCACTGCTGGCTCCCTGCCACCAAAATGCTCACCCCTTGCCGTTCCCCTTGGCTTGCATGGCGCGTCGTGATCAGCGAGCAGGAGGCGGGTGAGAAGGAGGAGGATGAGGAGTAAGGGAGTCGCTCGCCCTCTCTCGTGATCAGCAGGGACGACGAGGATGGAGTCTTTTGTCGAACAGCAGCACCCGGCGCTGTGAAATCTTCTCCTTTCAAAATCGCCGTCTCTTACCCCCCCCCCCCACCCCCGTGTATTACTCCTTCACGATTCCTGAGCATACACTCACACACACACACGCTGCGCACACAAATACAAAGGTCCCCCGTATAGCCTGGAACAGACGGTTGGGGCAAGTGCTGTTGGAAGCGAGAAGCTGCAGCGGCTATGAAGGGCATGGCACTGTGGCGCAGCTACGCCCGGCCGCCTTTATCTCCCCAGTGGCGATGTTTACCACACACCGCACCAGGCACTCATTTGAGGCTGAGTCGACCTAAGGGAGGCCCAGCACCGCTTCTGATAATCGTCACCGGTGTTGGCCGTGAGCGAGAATTAAGCTCGGGCTCGCCGGGCTCATAGCGCAGCGCGAGCCGCTACACCACTACCGCTCCCCGCACACGCACACATTATACATATATACACAAACGTATAATCACCAAATTCAAATAAAATTGAGTGCAAATGAAACGCGCGTTTGTTTGCACGTTCACCATAAGTGTGTGGTTAATGCAGACTTGACTGCCTTGCAATAGGCGTGCGGCTATTTGGTGTTTGAACATCTCAACACGATTCTAGATTCGTAAGCTTTCGTGACTGCAAGGATCCATGCTCTTTGGTATGGCCGTGGGCTGAGCTTGGCTCTGTTTCACTCCAGCGCAGTCTTCGAGACAGTCTGGAACCTTCACCTGATGAAGGCCGCTTGTGTTGTGGCCGAAACGTCGTGATTTTTGTTGTTTTATTTTTTACCTACGTGACTTTACCGAATAGAACCAAAGAGTATCTCAACACAACTGTTTTATCGCCAGAAAGGGTAACACCACCACCTCTTGTTGCTGTCTTTTATACTGCCAAAAATATCCCCCACGGATGTAGCTGCTCGACCCAAGCGATCCGTGTTCTGATGCTTGCATTGCCCTTGTACTGTTCGCCTTTAGGCGTTGTTCTCTGGTCTAACACTGGTACAGAGACAAGGCCATGAAGAAGGCTGCCGTCTCTGGTGGAGGCCAATCAGTTTCAAAGACAATGCGTTGTGCAGTAAATCATTTCAGAGGCACTGTTAGGAGGCAACAACTTTGATTCTACACTTTACACGACGCCGTAACACACGTGACTAATACGCCCGTCTCTCACTCGTGTTACCCACGTGACGACGAGACACCGATCTCTTTCCTACACGGGATAACTACAACCGGGTCAGAGCAGCCACGCGCTGTCTGACCCACGATGTCAAAGATGGAGACGAAGCATTTCGGTTCCACCTCACCCACGGACAGCCCCGATATGCGATCGGGACTCCCCTTTTATCCCTCCCGGCGCGACCCGGCTCCACCCTCGGCCGCGCCCATCCTTCGCGAACGTTCCCGAAGGTTCCCGACAACCTCGCACATGCTACCTGCCCGGCTCCGCCCTTAACCGCCGCCCCCCCTAAGGGAACTCTCCAAAAGCTTCCCAGCTGCACTACCCGTGTCCCCTCGGACACATGTTCCCCCTACCCCTCACCCCGGTCCATCACGCGCTTCATCCGGAGCCGAGGTGACTCGTCCTCACATCCCCCCTCCGCCAGGCAGCCCTCACCACGTTCCCTCATGACCAATCATGCAGCATACTCGTTGGTTCTATTCGGTAAAGTCACGTAGGTCAAAAATAAAACAACAAAAATCACGACGTTTCGGCCACAACACAAGTGGCCTTCATCAGGTGATGGAACGTCGTGATTTTTGTTTTATTTTTTACCTACGTGACTTTACCGAATAGAACCAAAGAGTATGGATCCTTGCAGTCACGAAAGCTTCAAATCTAGAATCATGCGACAATTACTCGCGGCGCTGGCGGAGTGCCTGCTATTCCCTATTCTGTCGGTAGGGCTCCTTTGCCTCTTTCTGTTAGCACCCGAAACCACGCCCCCAGTGACCCACTACATTACTGCGCGGTGTCCTCACCTGTCCCCATATTTCCTTGTTATACTGCACTCAGCGCCGTAGCGATCCACTTGACATCACTATACATGTAACATTATTATTATCATCATCATCATCTTCAGAGCATGTTTTGCCACAAGTACTTCGTGTGGTTAATGCAGACTTGATTCCTTTGCCAAGGGGGATAATCTACCTGGCGTTTGAACATCTTAACACAACTCTTGCGTTATTGCTAGAAAGGGTAAAACCTATTCTCATTTTTCATCACTTTGATACCAGCGCAAAAAGCCCCCCCTGATACGCGTGGGTGCGGTGAAATGCGTAGCTCTGCAGAGGGATTTGCCCACAAACCTCGCCGCACCCAGTGTCACACAGGATGAGTGGGCAGCCTGTGGTTTAAATTTGAAATCATAATAAACTCAGTTTCATGAAGCGAATTTCGTCAAGGAGATATAAACCATCATCCTCGCAGCAGCAGCAGCAGGCGCTTTTGGCTAAACCATCGAACACAGACGGTGGTCACCCCATCATCGTCGTGCGGCGCTTTCAGACGCACTGCCTCTGCGGCCGTCTGGAATGCTCTTCCGATATTATGATGCCACTGGAAGCTATGATATACTTTAAAATCATCATCTAGATTGACAACCTCATTTCTCTGGAACTGCTTCCTGTGTTTGGTTTGTTGTGCTTCCCTCCGCACCTCCAATTAGCGCGGTTGGATACGTAGAAATTCAACATACGTTACACTACAATACACTATACACAAAGCATTAAACTATACACTAAAATACACTAAACACAACACATTGCACTATAATACACTACACTACACACTAAAAGACACTACTATATACTACACTATAAACGACACTACTATACACTACACACTAAAAGACACTACTATACACTATACACCACAATACACTACTATACACTACACACTAAAAGACACTACTATACACTACACACTAAAAGACACTACTATACACTACACACTAAAAGACACTACTATACACCACAATACACTACTATACACTACACACTAAAAGACACTACTATACACTACACACTAAAAGACACTACTATACACTACACACTAAAAGACACTACTATACACTATACACTAAAAGACACTACTATACCCGACACTATTTTAACGGTCACTATCGGAGCAGCCTGCCGGATTTGAACCGTGAACCTCTGCAAGACAAGGGGCCACCAGGCCAGACATCGCGACACCCACGATGACGCCTATGACGACGCCGATGACGACACCGATGACGACGCCGATGACGACACCGATGACGATGACGACGCCGACGTTGATGACGACACCGACGTTGACGACGAAGCCGGCGACGACGACGCCGATGACGTCGTAGGCATGCACCCCCAGAGACAGTCCACGCTCACAGAAATGTAATACTCACTTTATTTATTTACTTAATTATTGCACGTAACATTGAAGAACGAAACAAACAACAACAAACAGACACCGTGTATTAAACCCTGCGCTTGGGGTGGAGCCGGTGAGATCAGCTGCGAGGAAACAGAATCTGCTTCAGCCACCAGGACTTACACAAAGTCTTTGACAGGTCACACATTAAAAATAAAGACAAAGATCCCCACCAGTATAGCCTTCACAGACTGTTGGGGCAAGTGCTGTTTGCGAGAAGCAGGGGCTATGAAGGCCGGAACTGTGGCACTTAAGCACCACGCCCGGCCGCCTTTGTCTCCCCCAGTTGGCGATTTTTTTTTTTACACATCGCACCAGGTACTCATTAAAGGCTGAGTCGACCTAGGGGAGAAGTCCAGTGTAACCAGCTCAGATATTGGCCACTGGTCTTATTGATCGTCAGCGGGGAATCGTACTCATGTCGTCGGGTTCGTAGCACTGCGCCAACTGCTCTGCCACCACTCCCCCACACATTAACACATGCACACAATAAACACAAAGATCCCCCGTGTAGCCTTAACAGACTGTTGGGGCAAGTGCTGTTAGCGGGCACCTATGAAGGCTGGAACCGCACACAAGGGGGTGAGTGGCCAGCACCACCCCCGGCCACCTTTGTATCTCTGGTGGCTGCGTTTGCACACTGCACCAGGTACTCAATTGAGGCTGAGTCGACCTAGGGGAGGAGGCCCAGGACAGGTTCAGTTAATCGTCACCGGTGTTGGCCGTTAGCGGGAATCGAACCCGGGTTGGCGAGTTTGTAGCGCGGCAAGCTAAAGGCGAACACAACCACTCAACACACACACGCATACACCTTAGCATTTTAACAACAGTAACCCGACAACAGCAATGAGCTGTGTGTCTGACAGAGCAGAGTGCTTCACACACAGTGCCGAGAGACCTCTCGTCTCCTCTCAGGACAGTTGAAAGGGCACCCCCAGCGGCAGCTGTCCCTGTGCGTCACAACGTGACCCAGCACCTGGCCTGCGAGTGGGGGAATCAGTCTGGCAGTAGGGGGTGGCCATGTTGCTGCTGCTGTGTGGGTCTGGCCTAGGGGCACCCCAAGTGGCAGCTGCCCCTGTGCATCAGTCTGTCAGTAGGGGGTAGTGATGCTGCTGCTGTGTGGGTCTGGCCTAGGGGCACCCCCCAGTGGCAGCTGGTCCTGTGCATCAGTCTGTCAGTAGGGGGTGGCGATGCTGCTGCTGCTGTGCGGGTCTGGCCTAGGGGCACCCCCAGTGGCAGCTGCCCCTGTGCATCAGTCTGTCAGTAGGGGGTGGCGATGCTGCTGCTGCTGCTGCTGCTGTGTGGGTCTGGCCTAGGGGCACCCCCAGTGGCAGCTGGCCCTGTGCATCACAACGTGACCCAGCACCTGGCCTGCCAGTTGGCATGAGTGTGCGCCGGTAGGGCAGCCGCTGTGCGTCGTCGTCGTCGTCGTCCCGACCAGACCGCGCCGGTGGAACTGCGCCCCGCGTCCCGCCGTAGCGGGGAGGGGGTGGTGACGGACACGCCGGAGCGTCGGTCTGGAACGCGACGCTGTGGCCCGCACAGCGGCAACGTCACCGTCGCCCGAGGCCGCCCGAGGCCGCCTGAGGCCGTGCGTCTGATCGGACGCAGCGGTACCTCGTTAGGCCTCGCGATTCTCACGTCGATGACGACGGCGACAACGACAATAACGAGAATGACGGCGATGATGATGATGATGCTGATGATGAAGATGACGACAATGACGATGACGACAATGACGATGACGACAATGACGACGACGACAACGACAACAATGACGACGACAATGACGATAATGATGACGACGACGACGATGATGACGACAATGACGATGACAACAATGACGACGACAATGACAACAATGACGACACCGACAATGACGATAATGACGGCGATGATGATGATGCTGATGATGAAGATGACGACAATGACGATGACGACAATGATGACGACGATGACGATAATGACGACACCGACAATGACGATGATGATGACGACGACGACGATGATGACGACTGCAACCGTAGCAATGGGCTCCAGCGCACAGCGCAGTCGCAGCCTCCTACGCTCGCACAGTCACGATGTGAAGTGCCGATGGAGTTTAAAGTTAGGCCACGTGGCGCTATCGTTGGGGGAAAAAAAAAAATCTTCCCCTCTAGCGCACGATTAGTGCGGGCGAGACGCTGGCAGTGACGGAGAATTTTTTGTTAAAAAAACACTAAACTATAAACTATTGTTTTGCCAGGTAAGGTCCACTGAACTGTATAGCTCTCTTTCAGAAGCCCTGACCTGGCTATCACAAACTAAAGCTCAACGAAGTGGCTTATCATTATCATCATCATCACGTGGAAATGTATAACAGCAGCCAAATACTCGTGATGATGTCGATTTTAAATGTGGAGGAGAAAAATCCACGCCACCACGGGGAGAGAGACAGACGTAAACTCCAAATATACGGCAGGAGTCAGGGCTCGGGATCAAACCCACAAGCTCCTGTAGACCAAGGGAGGGAGTTAACATCTCCAAGCCACCGTGATGATTATGATGGAGCGACACCGCAAACTCCAAATCTACAGCAGCAGGCATTGTCAGGGTCGGGATCGAACCCACGACCTCCTGTATACCAGGCGAGGTAGTTAACATCTCATAGCCACCGTGATGATGATGATGATGATGAGAGAGACAACGACCTCCTGTATACCGGGCGAGGTAGTTAACATCTCCTAGCCACTCTGATGATGTTGATGGGAGAGACACTGAAAACTCCAAATATACAGCATGCGTCGTCAGGGTCTGCATCGAATCGACAACCTCCTGTAGATCGGGCGAGGTAGTTAACATCTCATAGCCACCGACACGCATTCGTCTCCAGAGGCGTTGACGTGGGCCGTGTGAAATGAAGCTTTGGGCCGTGAAGCCGCAGGTTCTTCCTCGCCCAGGGGTTGCGGGATCGTAGGTGGGGCGCGTCGCGAGACAACTTCAGGTGAGGCTTGGACAAGCGCCGCCCGCCCCCTCCACTTAGAGACGGTGAAAGTGGCCGCACGCCATCCGATCGCTCGTTTAGGTGGCAGCGCAGTCCTCAGTGAAGCTCGTGCGTGTTCTATGTTCAACTTCTTTTGAACCATTCGTATCCAACCGTGCTAATCGGAGGTGCGATGTTGAGTCTATGGGTAGTGCTGAGTCTATGGGCAGTGTTGAGTCTATGGGTAGTGTTGAGTCTATGGGCAGTGTTGAGTCTATGGGCAGTGTTGAGTCTATGGGCAGTGTTGAGTCTATGGGCAGTGTTGAGTCTACGGGCAGTGTTGAGTCTATGGGCAGTGTTGAGTCTATGGGCAGTGTTGAGTCTATGGGGAGTGTTGAGTCTATGGGTAGTGTTGAGTCTATAGGCAGTGTTGAGTCTATGGGTAGTGTTGAGTCTACGGGCAGTGTTGAGTCTACGGGTAGTGTTGAGTCTATGGGTAGTGTTGAGTCTATGGGCAGTGTTGAGTCTATGGGTAGTGCTGAGTCTATGGGTAGTGTTGAGTCTACGGGCAGTGTTGAGTCTATGGGTAGTGTTGAGTCTATGGGTTGTGTTGAGTCTATGGGGCAGTGTTGAGTCTATGGGTAGTGCTGAGTCTATGGGTAGTGTTGAGTCTACGGGCAGTGTTGAGTCTATGGGTAGTACTCTTTGGGGTTTTTAACCGAAAAAACCAAAGAGTATGAATCCTTGCAGTCACGAAAGCTTCAAATCTAGAATCTATGGGTAGTGTTGAGTCTATGGGTAGTGTTGCGTCTATGGGCAGTGTTGAGTGTTGACTCTAAGGCCCGTATGTATGTACTGTATGTTCAACTTCTTTTGTACCGTATTTCGCCAACGGTGCTAATCGGAGGTGCATCACAGCAAGAACGACCTTAAGTACCTGGCGCGCTGTGTAAGCATCAGCGAATGGGAAACTAAAGGTGCTGTCGGGCGTGGTGCTGGCCACTCACCACCTCGTGTGGCACGTTGGCTTTCACAGGTGCTGCTCACTAACAGCACTTGGCCCCAACAGTTCATTGAGGCTACACGGGGTTTTGGGGGGGGGGGGGTCTACCCCTGTTCTACAGAGTGAGTGGAGTTTGTGTGTTCTGCCTCTGGTCTGCAGAGTGGAGTTTGTGTGTTCTACAGAGTTATTGAATAGAGTTTGTGTATTCTACCCCTGGTCTACAGAGTGGCGTTTGTGTGTTCTACAGAGTTAATGAATGGAGTTTGTGTATTCTACCCCTGGTCTATAGAGTGAGTGAATGGAGTTTGTGTGTTCTTCCCCTGTTCTACAGAGTTAGTGAGTGGAGTTTGTGTGCTCTACCCCTGTTCTACAGAGTGAGTGAGTGGCGTTTGTGTGTTCTAGCCCTGTTCTACAGAGTGAGTGAGTTGAGTATGAATGTTACCACCCTCCAACTCCACTACAATATCCACGATTACCTCCACCACCACCATTACCACCACTACTACCACCACCTCCACCATTATTACCATCACTATCTCCACAATCACCACCTCCAATATCACATCCACCATTCTCACCATCACCACCTCGTGCGGTCACAGCTCGTTGGATCGGGCAGACGCAGCCGGTGCCATCGCGCCTCCGCGCGGCCGCCCAGAACGGCACAGCGCCAGTGATCCGCCTCCTCTTGCCCGGCTCCTCCCCCGGCTCCCCCCTTGCTCCCACCACGAGCCTCCGCGCTGAACATCAGCCTTCCCAGCTCGACGGCTGGCGACCTGGGCAGCAGCAGCAGCGAGCGGCGGTGGCGTCGCTCCTCTCGGCGTCGCACGCGCACCAGCAGCCGGGCCCGGCTCAGGGCCCCCGTGGCCAGCGGCAGCGCCAGCCTCTCGTTGAAGACCGGCGCTGCCGCTGCCGCCTCTTCCGGGGTCTCCGGCTCGGGGGCGGCCTCGGCGGTCGACAGTGGCACGCGCTTCGTCTTCCGGGCACGCTGCGGGCGGCCGCTCTCCAGCACGGTCACCTTCACGTGGGCATCTGTGGGCGGTGGTGCGGGGTGGTGGTGGTGGCGGTTTTAGTGGTGGTAGTAGACGTGGTGGGGGAGGTGGTGATAGTGGTGTTTGGCAGCCCGGCAAAAAACCTCCCCCTGCCTCCTTGGTGGTGCTGGACGTTAACGCTGTGGTGGATGCGAACAATGCCATGGGGGGAACGGCTAATTCCAATCGGCGTTTCCCCTCATGGTGCTCGTAGCCACGACAGCAGCCAATGGGAGCTCTGGACGGATGCGAGGGGATGGTAATCCCTCCACATTCCATTCATGTACCACAAAAACACGTGTTAAAAATCTAACTAAGCTTGTGCCAGAGGCCCCGGGGGGACAGGCGTCCATTAAGTCTCCTGGCCAAACTTCATTTGGTGGAGCCAGGATACTAATCCCGTACCCTCGGAGTTCCTCTAGAAACGGCAAAAAACCACTGTGAATGGCCACGTGGAATGTCTGAACACTCGCTGCAGAGGAGAGACTGCCACTCCGGGAGCTGGACCGGTACCGCCTGGATCTCTGCGGCATTCAGGAGGTCCGCTGGACTGGCTCTGGGCTCCAGTCAGCATGAGGGGTGGGCATTCCTCTATTCGGGGCAGGAGGCGGCCAAACTGGAGAGAGTGACTCTTTCTGAACATAATGAAGGGGGTGTGGGTGCGTGGCGGTGAGATGTGGAAAGCTGTAAACCCCAGGACTGTGCCTCATGCAGCTGCAATGGCTGCTTTGGGTATGCAGTCCAAACCTCTCCAGAGACCTGGCTGACGGAGGAGGTGTTCCGGCTGGCTGAGAAACAGTGACAGGCCCACTCCCACCGTCTATAGCATTCCACGTCGGTGAATGAGGAGGCTTACCACAGCTTTTTCTCAGAGGTTCCAAGAGCTGTGCGGCGCTGCAAGGATGAGGGGTGGTCGCGGATTGCTGATGCGATGGAATCTGCCTCAGTAGCCTATGATCACAAATCACTCTTTAATTCCATCAAAAAGAAAATTGCAGCCCCACACCTACTACCATCCTTAGGGGAAAGAAAGGTGATCCAATACTCCAACCCCCAGGAACAGGTTTGCAGGTAAAGCTACGTGGCCAAGAGTGAGAGCCATTCCCTGTTGACCTTGGGGTGCGATAGGGATGTCTTCGGGCTTATACATTATTTAACATATTTTTCGACCACGTAGTTCGGGAAGCTTTCCATGGCTGATCAATGCCCGTGGCTCCCTATTGGACAACCATGTGATCTATGCTGATGATCTGGTGATTAATTACTGCTCACTCAGAGGAGGCGTTGGAGGCACTACATTTTGACCTGGCGTGTGCCACTAAAAGGTGAGGCTTACCATCAGGCCCTTTAAACTAAACACCTGCCTGGGTATTTTTTATCATCAAACAATCCACCCCCTCAACTCGCTATTGGTGGAGCGATTGTGGAGAGAGTGGAGAAGTTTCTGTACCTGGGCAGCTCCAGTTTGACAGCAGAGGTCTCACTCCGAATCAGTCGAGCAGCGTCTTTTCATCGACTGCATAACGTGTGGAACTTACCTGGTCTGCTGCTACATACAAAGCTTGAGTCTTCTCGGCCACAGCCATGCCCTCCCTTGTCTATGCTTGCGAAATGTGTCTCCCTCTAATAGAACACCTACGCCGGTAAGAAATATTCAGGCTGGCCTGCTGGATTGTGTGAGCAGCTCACAAATCATTGAAAGATTTGGGCAAGGTCCCATCTGTGAGCTCCTCCGGCAGGCAAGGCTGCGTTGGCTGGGTCATGTAGCCCGTATGCCCAGCCACGACATGCCCAAACAGCTTTTGTGCAGCCGGATGGAGGGGGCTAACCGAGCCTGGCACGGGCTAGAGAAGAGATATAATGATGTGGCACAAGAGGATGTCGAGCTGATTGGACTTGCCAATGACTGGTACCAGTAGTGTCAGATTTGGCCTCTGTGGAGGAGGCTTTTGAAGAATGTTACTGGGCAGTTGGAGGCAGTCGTCCTCCAGCAACAACAGGTTGTGCATCGGCCAATCATCTCAGTCAACCCACGGCAATTGGGTCTATCCCGTGACCTCCTGCCAGCGGGTGATGGACAGCCTGTCACCACAGCACAAGCAGTAGCTCTCCGCTGTTTATTCGGAGATGAGTTTGGTGACCGAGTGCCGGCGTCGATCACGGTCGTCATGTGCAGAGCTTTGAGAGTTCCACGGCAAATCAGCCGATTCACAGATGCCGTGGAAGCACAGAGAAACACCGCCCCCTTACTGACACCGCCCCACTACTGGTACCACCCCCTACTGGTACCACCCCTACTGGTACCACCTCTTACTGACACCACACCCTATTGGAACCCACTCCTACTGGAACCCACTCCTACTGGACTCATCCCCCCCCCCCCCACTGGACCTCCACTCCTAACTGGCACCGCCCCCTAACGGGTCCTCCCTACGGGCACCACCCTCTCTTGGCACCGCCCCCTACTGGTACCTCCTCCTGGTACCTCCTCCTGGCACCGCCCCCTACTTTGTACCACCCTACGAGTACCCCTGACTGGTACCACCCCTACCGGTGCCACCCCTCTACTGGTATCCCCCTCCCCCCACCAGCACCACCACCACCACGTCACCACCACTGTCACCGCCGCCACCACCAACGTCACCACCTACGTCACCACCTACGTCACCACCACGTCACCACCACTGTCACCGCTGCCACCACCGCCACCTACCAGTGAAGTTGCCGTGGGCAGCCGCGAGACCCCGGGCCTTGAGGACAATGACCGTAAGGCGCTCTGTCCGCCCGCAATAGCCCAGGGACAGTAGTAGCTCCCCGCAGAAGAAGCCCTGACGAGAGATGCTCGCACCCAGAGACGAGAGACGTTCACACCCAGAGACGAGAGACGAGAGACGCTCACACCCAGAGACGCTCACACCCAGAGACGAGAGACGCTCACACCCAGAGACGCTCACACCCAGAGACGAGAGACGCTCACACCCAGAGACGCTCACATCCAGAGACGCTCACACCCAGAGACGCTCACATCCAGAGACGAGAGACGCTCACACCCAGAGACCGCAGCCCACGGTGGCTGGGAGATGTTAACTACCTCGCCAGGTATGCAGGACGTCGTAGAACACAAACTCCACTCACTTAATCACACTCCGAAGGACAGGGGGGTAAAATACACAAACTCCACTCCGCTCACAGAAAGGCGCCGGAGCCGGGAATCGAACCCAGGACTTTCCTGCCACTGCCACTCCTGCGCACGGTGCAGCCGGCGCAGTGCAGTTGGTGCGGCCAAAGCTGATGCGGCCGAAGCCGGCGTGTTGAAGCCGGCGCTTGCTCTCACCTGGCTAGGCACGCGCAGCAGGCTGTGCCGCACGACGCGAGGGACCATGCCGAGCCGCCGGTGGCGCCCCGCAGCGCCGGTGTCTGGCACCAGTGGCACGTGGGCCTGGCCGGCGAGCTGGTGGCGCGAGAAGGAGTCGGCTCGGAAGAAGCGCACGAGGAGCGAGCGCCGGGCGAGCTCCGGTGGCGCCAGCGCAAAGGAGAAGCTCTCCTCGAACACGAGACCCCCCCCTGCAGGAGGACCCCAGCGCCCCACGCTGCGCTCCTCAGAGCCGGCGCCTGCAGCCCCCCGGGCAGGGAGGCCATGGCCAGCCGGGACATCAGGCATGCAGACACGGACGACTCTGAACCCTGACCCTAACCCTGACCTTGACTGTGACCTGCACCCTGACCTGGACTCTGACCCAAACCCTGACCCAAACCCTGACCCTAACCCTGACCCTACGTGTGACCAAAATCCTATCCTAAATCCAGACCTCAATCCATAATCCTGACCCTGATCCAACCACCTACCCACAGTTTAACTGGGTGGTGGAGGGCCCTCACGGCACAAATTTAGTCCCAGGCAATTAACACAGCAGCTTAACCCACCCCTGGAAAAAAATATATATAAAAAACACAATTCGTCAATTTTAAACCGCACCACCGTGACCTCCTCCTTGCTGCGCTCCAAACCACTCACTCAGCCGGCGGAAAAAAGTAGCTGAGCACGTGTACTTAACCTGCGGTTAGCGTAGTTGACTATGTACAGTGGTGGGAAAGAAGTTCACCATAAACACTGTGCCAACTTGCCGCGTTTTAGCCGCCCGGCGCTCTGCTCAATGTTGTGAGTATTTGCTCCTCTGCCCTCCATTTTTGCTGGAGGGAAACTGCCTCCAACTACCCAGTAGCGTCCTTCACGAGTCTCCTCCACAGAGGCCGATCATGACATCGCTGGTTCCAGTCATCGGCCAGTCCATTCAGCTCCACATTCTCTTGCACCACATCACTCCATTTCTTATCTATCTCGTGCCGAACCCGTTCAGCCCCCTCTATCCCGCTGGACAAAAGCTGTTTGGGCATGTGGTGGCTGGGCATGCGGACTACATGACCCAACCAACGCAGCCTTGCCTGCCGGAGGAGCTCACCGATGGGACTTTGTCCAGACCTTTCAAGGATTTCTGAGCTCCTCACACAATCCAGCCTGGTTAAACCCCGGATAGATCGTAGGCAGGCAAGCCTATCTGTTTATAACTGGCGAAGATGTTCCATTAGGGGGGTCCACGATTCGCAAGCATAGAGAAGGGAGGGCATGACCGTGGCCAAGAAGACCCCAAGCTTCACCTGGTTCAACAGACCTGGTAGCTTCCACACAACATTACGCAGCCGATGAAAAGACAACGCCACTCGACTGATTCGGAGTGAAACCTTTGCTGTAAAACTGAAGCTGGTCATAAGCACACTGCCCAGGTATGGAAACTTCTCCACTCTCTCCACAACTGACCCATCACCAATGGGGGAGTTGAGGGGGTGGAGTGTTTGATGGCACAACATACCCAGGCAGGTGCTTCGTTTTGGTGGGGCTGATGGAAAGGCCCCACCTATTAGTGGCACGCTCCAGGTCTAGCAGCAGCACCTCCAACTCCTCCTCTGAGTGAGCAGCAAACACCAGGTCATCAGCATACATAACATGATTAATAGGGAGCCATCCCTCAACCGCCCCCCGGCATTAATCAACCTCCCATTGTATCTGGACCAGATGGAGATTCCTCCGGTACAGCCATGGGAGGCTTCTCGAACTATGTGGTCGATAGAGATGTTAAATAATGTGGAAGCCAGAGGACATCCCTGTCGCACCCCAAGGTGAAGAGGGAGTGGCTTGGACTGCCGGCCACGCAGCTTTACCCGGGCCATGATTGTGAGCAGAGAACAACCCAGAGCCCAGGCCTATTGATGGTATCATAGGCCTTGACCAGGTGAATAAAGCAGATATGTAGGTCCCTACACCTCTGCTTTAGCAAACGGGCAGAAAATATGGCATCTTTGCAGGCTGTCCTTGCCTGAAACCACATTGGGTCTCCACAAGCCTCTCCTCAGCGTGCTGGCAAGGTGATGTTGAATAAATCCTTGCCAGGACCTTTCCCGGGACACTGAGAAGGGAGATGCCCCTGTAGTTGTTACAGTTTGTGCGGTCCCTCTTATTAAAAAGGGAGACGACCAGGGCATCCTTCCAATCCTGAAAAACCCACCCAGTGGTCCAGACTGTTATTATGATACTCTCTGGTTCTTTCGGTACACAAGCGTCCGTCATCAGGTGACGGACACTGGTGTTGCGACCGAAACGTCGTGTTCTTTTATTATCTCTTCTATCTATGTGACTTTACCGAAAGAACCAGAGAGTATGGATTCCTGCAGTCACGAAAGCTTCATATAGGGCAGTCTGTACATAAACACCACCCTCCCTCAGCACTTCGCTTGGGATATCATCTCTGCCCGGTGCTTTTCCTGGTCTCAGACTCTGCAATGCCTTCCGTACTTTCTCAACAGATGACACTTCAGCCAGCCACTCACAGGGTATGACTACTTCTTCCAATATTTGAGGCACGGCAGCCTCAGCAGGGTCATCCCCACTTTGCCCTATGATGTTTTCTCGACTGAAGAATTTCCCTTCCCACAAGATCTCACAAAAATGCTCAGAAAACCTGCAAACCTGTTCCTGGGAGTGAAAGATCAGATTACCATTCTTTCCCTTAAGGATAGTGTGGTGCTGCAAGTTACTTTTTTTATGGAATTGAAGAGTGCTATGTGATCATGGGCTACTGAGGCAGATTCCATCTCCTCAGCAACCCACGACCACCACTCATCCTTGCAGCGCTGCATGGCTCTCCGAACCTCCGAGCGAGGCTGTGGTAAGCCTCCTCATTCACCGACATGGGATGCTGTAGACATGGGTCTGTTGTTTTTTCTCAGCCAGCCAGAACACCTCCATCAGCCAGGGTCTCTGGGGAGGTCGAGACCGTGTAGCCAAAGCAGCCATTGCAGCTGCATGAGCCACAGTCCTAAACCTCGCCAATTTCACCTCAACATCAGGAGGGGGGGGGGGGGGACGATGCCAACCCCAGCTGCAAGCGATGATGACATTCTCACTTGCAACTTTCATCAGCTAGCTGAGACCACCAGAGTGGAAGAATGGCAGCTGCATCTTACAGATGACTATTCGATGGTAAGTGGACAGATAAGCTCCACGGTAGGTCCTGGTGTCAAGCACATTGGCCCGCATCCGCTGTTCCGTCACTACGTAGTCCAGCAGATGTTCTTGCTTGGACCCGGCATGCATCCATGATGTTGTGTGGATGCACCAATGTAGGAACAGCGCCTTGGTAATTACAAGCCCATGGGCTGCACAAAAGTCTAGCAGCCTCCTACCGTTGTTATTGAGCTGATCTGGTCCATGCCTTGCAATCACTCCAGCCCAGGTGCCAGTGTCATGACCCACTCGGGAATTACAGTCACCCAACGGGATGCGAATCCCGAGGAGCCACTTTAGCCAGCACCTGTGACAGGAGGTCATAGAAGGCATCTGACTCCTCGACCTTGCCTGCATCTATCCACTGATGTTCATCTTCAGAGGGGGCATAAGCAACCACCACTATTTCTCGGCTCTTGTTGATCGGGAGGCAAGCCCACAGTAGCCTGGGGCTTGCAGCTTCCCACACCTCACTGACACGCTCCCATGTCCCCTTCATGCTTTTGCTAAGAAGAAGAGCCACTCCCTGTTGTTTGGCAGTCTCCACCACCAAGTAGAGGAATGTCCACCCCTCATGATGAATGGAGCCAGAGCCAGTCCACCAGACCTCCTGAATGCCACAGAGATCCAGGCGGGACTGGTCCAGCTCCCAACAGAGGAGTGGTACCCTTTCCTTCGTAGTGAGTGTTCGGATATTCCACGTGGCCACTCACAGTGTTTTTTTTGCCGTTTCTGGAGGAACATCGAAGGTACGGGATTAGTCTCCTGGCTCTGGCAAATGGAGTTTGGCCAGGAGATTTCATGGACGCCTGTCCCCCCCGGGGCCTCCGGCACAAGCTTAGTTAGATTTTTAACACGTGTTTTTGTGGTACTTGAATTGAACATGGAGGGGTTACCAGCCCCTCACACTCGTCCAGAGCCCCCATTAGCCACTGTGGTGGCTACAAGCGCCATGAGGAGAGAAGCCAATTACACACACACACACGCACGCACGCACGTAGATACAACGCTGCCCGGGAACCACCCGCGGGCGCCCGCCAATTGACCACCACTGACCGGGCATCAGCGCCAGCGTGCAGTGCCCTGCGGCGCTCCGGGCAGCCCAGCGGGACGCGACGCCGCCCACGTGACCGCCAGAGATGGGGGTCACCCGGGGGGCTCCGTCCAGCAGCACCTCCATGAGACGGACGTGCAGCGTCTGGAGCTCCTGCGTGACGCGCACACACGGAGAGGCCGTGTGGCATGCCTCCATCCAGAATCAGAATCTTGATTTAAACTAAAACTATTTATTTAATTTTAGCAGGTAAGGCCCCACTGAGCTGGGCAGCTCTTTTTCAGAAGCGACCTGGCATTCACAAATAAAAGCTCAACGAAGTGGCTTATCATCATCATCATCATGCGGAAATTCATAGCAGCAGACAAATAATGTATCCACTGCTGCTGAATCGGCCGTGTAGCAAAGGTCAAAGTCAACGCGGTGCCACGGTGGTGAGATGTTGACTCCCTTGCCTCCACGTTTAGAATCCACGTCACGTGTTTAGATTATTTGGCTGCTGCTCTTACTTCCCACGTGATGATGAGCAACTTGGTTGAGATATCATTTGTGACAGCCAGGTCGCGTCTGAAAAAAAGGTCTGTAGAAGCACGCGTTTAGAGTATTTAGCCACTGCTATAAATCTACACGTGAAAAACCACTTGGTCGAGCTGTCATTTGTGATGGGAAGTGTCACTTCTGAAAAAGTGCTGCATAGCTTAGTAGTGGGGGTCTCTGCTGGTAGTAAAATATTAATACAAAATAGTTCATGGTTTCAGTTTGAATGGGCATTGGGGCAGAGTGCCCATGATGAGCGTGCGCCACGCAGGGACAGCTGCCACTGGGGGTCCCCCCCCCCTGGCCGCACAGCAGCAGGGTCACTGGAATGGTCGAGGCAGACGCAGATTCTGAGCCCGAAATGTCGAGGTTTTTAAACAGGCACCCCAACCCCCTCCAAGACAATCTATGATTTGACAAACACATTTATTTAGAACTGCTTGTTGTTGTGTTTAGTTTGTTATCCTTCCCCACCGCACCTCGGATTAGCGTGGTTGGCTACGTACAGTGAAAAATAAGTGCAAAGTTCATACTCCACTATACACTACACACTACTATACACTACACTATACACTACTATATACTACACTACATATATACGGCAATACTCTAGAGTATTGTCGTATATAGTGTTGTGTATTGTAGTGTATTGTATAGTAGTGTGTAGTGTAGTGTATAGTAGTGTATAGTGTAGTGTATAGTAGTGTATAGTGTAGTGTATAGTGTAGTGTATAGTGTAGATTCTACACTATACACTACACTATACACTACACTTCACTCAACAAGACACTACACTACTATACACTACACTACTATACACTTGACGACTATACTACATTGAAAATTCACTTCTTTAGAATTGCTTGTTGTTGTTGTGTTTAGATTGTTGTCCTTCCCACCTGCACACCTCTGATTATCAAAAAAACGAAAACCTTCCAATGCCTCTCTGCCTCGGATACATCCTAACTCGCAACACCAAACACACGGCAAGGTCTCAATGGGGGGCTAAACACCCCCACTGCGCCCCGAGCCCCCCCCCCCCCACAGCACTGGGATGAGGAGAGGTAAGAGACGCCAGGTGCGATGATGTGAGCGGCGGACGAGGTGAGGGGCGACGAGGTGAGCGAGCGGTGAGGAGGCGTTTGTCAGCATACCTGGCAGTAGTGGAGTGCCAGCAGCACCTCACCCACGCGGTTGCACAACTGGCAGCTGCATCGGCGTCCACGGTCTTCCTCGTCGCCATCGTCATCGCCATCGCCTCCGCTCTGAAAGAGGTGGGGGGTGGGAACCGTCCGTGAACCATAAACAAGTTTTTTATTTTAAAACCGAAATCGAGGGATACCAGTGCGTGGATTAATAATGTCCATCTATAGTTACTTGGGGAGCGGTGGTGTAGTGGTTAGCGCTACGCTGCACTACACACCCAGGTACCCGAGTTCGATGCCCGCTCACGGCCAACACCAGTAACGATTATCTGGACCGGTCCTGGGCCTCCCCCTAGGTCGATTCAACCTCAAATAACTACCTGGTCTGGTGTGTAAACATCGCTTCTGGAGAGACAGAGGCGGCCGGGCGTGGTGCTGCCCACCCACCCCCTCGTGTGCTGTGCCGGCCTTCACAGGTGCTCGTGAACACCACTTGCCCCAACAGTCTGTTAAGGCTACACGGGGGATCTTTGTCTTTTGTCTTCATATATTCTCCACGTGGCCTTCGGCACGTGGCGCCGTGTTGACGTCACCGGCACTTAGTGGCGAATGGCGGATATTGGTATTCGTCTTGATATTTGCTTGGCAGGATGCATTCACACAGTTTTGAAGATAGAGACCTGAAAACCGTTGCAGGGTGATCCAGGATTTTTTGCCTTCAGATCTTAGGCTAGGTAAGGACCCCCCCCCCCCCCCCCCGGGCATCCCCCCCAGGGGTACCCGGTTTCTAAATGGGTGTTCGTGGACACCTACAAATGTATGGACAACGGATTGGGGGGTTGCAAGGGGTCCCTGAACTCCGTTTGGAACGTTTGGTTTTGGTCAGCGACCTCTCAGTGTCACTTGGCTAAAACCGTGGAGTCTGCCCCCTCCCCACCACACCCTCTGTGGGTTTGGAAGTTTTCAGTCGCAACCTTCGCAGGGTGGTCAAGGATGACCGGCTGCAGGTTTTAGGGTGGGAAGTGGTCGGGGTTTGTTCTGGGTCCAGGGGGTGAATCGGGGTGTTGCCGTCTGTCCCGCCCACCAAACAAATAACTCACAAGGAGTCCAGATATCAAAAACACTTCATGAGCTAAAGGGAGCTGAATGGCCACAGTGGTTCTTGTCCTGCCCACTATACAAAGTACCCACTACACAAAGTCCACATATCATCGGGAAACATCAAAACAAAGTGGTTTGGCACCCTTGATTTTATATATTTAAAAAAGTGCTCTCCATTTTCCAGTTGGTGGTCCCTGTGGCCCCAGAGAAGGATGGCAACGGCCGACTGTGGATTTTGAAGCCAAAATCTTTGGCGGGGTGGTCAGAGACAACCACAGTAAGGTCACTGTGCTAATAGGCCGCTTCCCAGACATCCCCGGAAAGTCCCTGGGTGCAGCAATGGTTGTTCAGTGCCGCACAATGCTCACAACTGATTCAGGGGAGTGAAACTTGCTATGCATTGTGTCTCAGTGTGGTTGCATTCTCTACAGGGTAATCAGGGGGAACATACGGTCTCATTGATGATGATCTCCAAGGCATTACCAACTGCAGAACAGAACTAAGTGCACAATGGGACAGAACTAACTGCATGACAGAAGTAACTGCATAACAGAAGTAACAGCACAAAGGTTTCAGTGGTAAACAACAAACCATACCAACTTTGGGTATATTATTAGATTAATATACCCCACAAGCAACCACACAAACTTCCCCAAGCTCCAAAAATCGTACAGTTAGCTTCAGAACTACACACTATCCAAAACACAATTGTCCTTTTTGAAGGAAAACTATTCACACGAAGTAATACAGTCCTATTCTTGACTAAACAATACCTAAAAAAAACCCTTGGTCCTTTGTAAAGGGAAAAAAACCTCAATTACAAAACTCTTTGCTCCTTTTTCAATTACCAATCTTCCTACAAAATCGCGTCATCCCGTTTCAAGGAGCAATTCAACAGACAATATGGGGGTCCCAAAAAAAACATCCCTCATTGGGTCGTAGCCAGGAGTAAGGGGCCAAGAATCGAGTGAAGAAAGACGCCTACGACTTAAAGCTCAGAATGACAAGAGACGTAACAACCAGAGCCACTGAAACCCCCATCAGCTTGGCAGTGACGTCTGCATGCTGCCAGGGCAAGAGCTTCAACTTATAGAGCATCTGAGAAGCCTACAGCAAGACACGCACCCCTCGAAGAGCTTAGAACAAGTGCCTCGACTTCCAGGGCAGCCGAGACGCCTGAAGCCGGAGAGACACATCTGGAAGACAGGAGGACAAGACAGGCAGCCTCTAGAACCAGAAATTGACAGCAGTTGAAAGGGGCAGCATTCCTCGATGATCCAGACACTCCGTATGAGGCACGTGCCTTGGTCAGTATTGGTGGAATGATGATACTCTGCACCACATGTAGGATCAGAAAGTGTAAGGGGGGAGACAAAAGGCACGTACTGCAGAGCCAGCATGGTAAACCAACTCAAGGCATTGCTGTTGGGCACTCGCCACAATTCTCAACAGATTCTTAGAAACCTCGGCAAATACAACTCTGCTTTCCAAATGGGGCAGACCACTTTTACACCGAAACACATATGTACGGCAAATGCAAGGTTCAAGGTCTACCACAACATTGGCTCCCTGCTGCTTTATCCCAATGAGCAGCACAAGCTCCTTGAAACGTACTTCATGGGAGACGCACAGGAACAGGCACGGTAGCGGCAGAGCAATATTCCGCACCAAATTTTTGATGTGGTCATGGCTCCGCAGGACATGTGGCATGAAAAGAATCCCTATGTCAAGCGTTTACAAAACAGCCATTCAAAACATGACCACAGATGGGTACAAAGTTGTCATTGGAGCAGTCGGGACACCTGCTGGTGAGCGCGAGCGCCGCTTTAATGTTCCGACTACAAATGAGGTTGCCATTCTCATAGTTGCCAATGAATTCCAGAACAGCGATATTGTCTTGCATAAGCAACTCCTGCAGGTGCATATTCTTTCCAAAAAATTGCAGAGAGTAACAGAGCCAATCATCATCTGTAAGTATCCTATTCTGTTTCCCTTGGGGGAGGATGGGTACCACTTCTACGAAATGCAAGGCCCCAAGGTTACTGTCGTGCAATTGTATGCCTTTCGATGATGGTAAGACATACCTGTCAACCATTTATCAATACCGACCATATTACAGACCAGTTCAGATCTTATTGGTCACCCCGTTCCCTTATATATCTCAACGTTCATCCTACAAAGTCCCATCACAAGGGAGAAACACAAACAGACAAATACATTTTATTGCCCGTATTGAAATGACTGTACGCCGTATGGAGCTGAAAACTCTATTTTCCTGTGAAAGAATACGGGGTAAACCATATGGGTTGACAGGTATGGTAAGAGAAGAAGAGTCAAACCACTTGCTTCGATGTGAACCTCTCTTCCAGGGTGGAGAATTATGAACAATTGAGAGATTCCATTGCCAACTATAGAAATCCAGATGACATTGGACAACTGACGATCCTCCCATCCTCCTTTACTGGTGGTCCCAGATGCATGCAAGAGAGGCCACAAGATGCCATGACATATGTCAGAAACTATGTCACTCCAGATCTCTTCATAGCCTTCACCTGCAATCCAAATTGGGCTGAAAAAATATCAGACTTGCTACCTGGGAAAAATCCGGATGATAGGACTGATCTGGAGGCCAGAGGTTTCCATCAAAAACTTCTACTCCTGAACCTCCTGAAACATAACAAAGCCGAAGTCTTGGTGAAGTGCTCTGCTATGTGTACTCGATTGGGTGGCAAAGAATTGGACTGCCTCCTGCACACATTCTGCCTTGGCTCAAAGAAAAACTCAAATCAAACCAGGCTGACTCATGCATAAGTGCCGAGGTTCCAAATGTCAATGAGGATCCCAGCACTTTCCCAGATTGTGTCCAAACACATATTTCATGGTCCATGTAGTACTTGTGAACCGTGCCTCACCATGCACGAAAGATGGCAAAATGTTCCTCCCACACAATTGGGACGATGGTTACCCTCTCTACAGGAGGAGGAGACACCCTCAACATGAGAGTTGTACAGTTAAAAAGGGTTAAGTTGACGATGACAATAAGTGGGTGTTTCCCAACTGCTCACTTCTGTCAAGAATATGCAATGCTCACCTCAATGTCGAATGCTGCACCTCGATAAAGGCAATTAAATGCATATATAAGTATGTCAACAAAGGAAGCGACCGGGTAGTCTTTGCCTTGCAGAGAGGTTGGGCACAAGTAAACGCATACGGTAAAGTAATTTGCCATCAAATGGGGTCACTGCATCAGCAGCAACGAAGCTGCGGAGAGGATTCCGGAGTTTTCAATTTATGAGCGATACCCCATAGTTACACACGTAAGTGTCCTCTTGGGAAATGGTCAACGTATCTTCTCCAATGGTGGCAGTGTCTCAAGAGAGAGCACAGAATCCTCCCATTTCTTCAGCTTTGTAAGCAAAGTTCATTTGCACGGACACTGTTGCATTGGCGGGTGCAGCGGTTCCTGATCATCCTGGAATCTACTCCGACGCGGCACTCGGGGTGCGTTTACACCACGGTCCATCACAGTAACTCAGAATGCTTTTTTCTTAATCTTCGCTTACTTTTGCACTCAGTAACAGACCCAACCTCCTACCAGCACCTGACAAACTGTTAATGGGCATCCTGTGTGGAACATTTCATGAGGCATGCCAGAGGAGGCGGCTTCGCTCAATGCTATCGCCTTTGCTCAAAACCTTGGGGTCACCTTTGAGCCTTCTCCCTCCTTCACCAAGAATACTGCCACGGTAACCCGCACATGGCGCTTTCATGTCTTCAACATCCGTAAAAATTCGCCCCCTTATCTCAAATTCCGCTGCCAAAAAACTCATTTACTCCCTCGTATTTTTCACGTCCCGACTGACTGTAATTCCCTTCTTCTTGGTCTTCCTGCCTACGCCTTCGTTCCCCTCCAGAAAATTCAAAACGCTTCGTCCCGGAAATTTTTTAATCTTCCACATCACACCCGATTCCGTGTGCTCCCCTCGTCCAACTCCATTGATTTCCCATCTACTATACTCTTTGGTTCTTTCGGTAAAGTCATGTAGGTATAAAACTAAATAAATGTATTTTATTTTCTACCTATGTGATTTTACCGAAAGAACCAAAGATTATGGATCCCTGCAGTCACGAAACCTTCAAATCTAGATTTCCCGTCTACGATACTCTTTGGTTATTTCGGTAAAGTCATGTAGGTATAAAACAAAAATAAATGTATTTTATTTTCTACCTACGTGACTTACCGAAACAACCAAAGAGTATGGATCCCTGCAGTCACGAAACCTTCAAATCTAGATTTCCCATCTACGATTGCTGTTTATTCAAATTCCTCGACCTCACGTACAAACTGCCCCATGGTTCTGCCCTGCCCTATCTCACTTCTCTAATGTCGTACTATGTCCCATCGAGGCCCCAGCATTCACAATCTCCATTCTCCCTCACACCGCCCCCCCCTCCCCTCCCCTTCCTGTGCTCAGTCACGTTTCCGCTCCTTCTCCCACATGACTCCCCTCCAATGGAAAAAGCTCCCGCTCCACATCAAACAGGCAACGTCATGAAACCATTTTTCGTTCCTCCCTTAAGACTTATCTTTTTTCAATAGTCGAACCCTCTACTACTTCCTGTCTGCATCCTTAAAACCTTAACCATCCTCAGCCGCTCTCCCTCTACCGCTAATCATCCTCCCTTACCATCCTCCCCCTTCGTAACCTCGCCAGCGCTCCCTTTCCCGATCACCACCCTTTAAAACCCCCATCAGCCAATAACTAATGTACCATTTATAATTATTGTCAAGTGCTTTGACAAAAGCGCTATATACACTTGTAAAGGAGAGCCGACACGAGGCTGCAGGGGTTTCTCTTTTATTGCTTCCCCCAGTCCACACTCGTCCCCAGCCATCTCAATCCCGTTGCCACCAATTCTCCCACTTTTTCCCACCCGTTCTCTCTTATATCTCATCACCTGCTCCCCCCCCCCCTTCCACTGTCACCGTCCCACTCCCCCTTCCTTTTGGTGGGAATCCTTCCCGTGGCCATCACTAACACAATGCTAGATAAGATGACCACTAGAACACTACCCTGGAAGAAGCAGCAGCAGCAGCAATCAGATCTGCTTTCAAAGTGAGAAATCTGTTTGCTGTGCTTATCACAACCTGCTCTCCCTCCAATCCCAGGCTGTTGTGGGAAACTCACAAACACCGCTATATGACCGAGGACATTCTGCATAGGGCTAGACAAGACAGCTCTAATGTAAATTTGCAGTACAATAGTGAGACCTTCAATCAAAGACTAATTTTGATTGAGAACAAGATCATGTCTATGGTCGGGAAATCTCTGCTGCAGTTGCAGCTTGGACTTCCTGTGCCACAAAGAGGTGATGCCGACAGGCTCAGCAGGGAAATGTTGCAGGAGACGTGCTATAATGCCATCCAATTGGCGCAGGAGGTTTCCAAAACTGTACCTCTGTTGTCACAGGATCAGACGAGCAGCCTACACAAAGAATTGTGAATATGGTTGACAGAGACACTTGTGGAATTATCTTCCTGGATGCTCTGATCAATATACTTCTTGCCACAATTAGATCCGAAAAGCACGTTGCCATTGTTGCCGCCTCTTCAGGAATTGCTGCAACTCTTCTGACTGGTGGAAGAACAGCCCACTCAGGTTTTCAATTGTCCTTGGATCTGCACCGATCAGAGAATCCGGTGTGTAACATCAGCAAGAGCAGAGGTTTAGCTCAGGTCCTGCAGAGCTGAAAACTAATTGTTTGGGATGAATGAGCAATGTTCAATCAAGCAGCTTTTGAAGCACTGGATCGCACTCTGCCGGACCTCAGAGACAATAACATGTACTGTATGGGGGCAGTCACATTGATCCTCTCTGGAGATTTTAGACAAACACTGCCAATTGTTCCAAGGGGAAACCTCGCTGCAGATGAAATAAAGGCCCGTTAAAAGAAAACGAATCTCTCGTCTGGTGTTCAGAAATTGAGTCTGACCACAAACCAACGTGTGTGAGACTCCAGGGAGATGTTAATGCAGGAACATTCTCAGACCTCTTGCTGTGAATTGGCAATGGAAATCGCCGAGATGATCAAAGTGGACAGGTGACAATTCCAGCCAATGGTGGCACTGTCGTTAAGACAGGTCGAGAGTTTTTTTAACGTTTTTTTTTCTCCCCCACATACTCAATCACTTCCCGGATTCCACCTATCATAACCGGCTACTGTCTGTGTCAACGAGCCATCCTTGCCCCTAAAAATTATACACTAAGCAGTATCCATTACTACATCCTAAAGGAGCTACCTGGTCAAGAATGGACATACATGTCAAGCGATACTGTTACTGAAACAGGCCAAGGCAGTACATTATCCCACAGAAGTCCTCAACTCATTGCAGCCACCAGGAATGCCACCTCACTAAAGAAAGGTTCCCCTGTCATGCTGCAAAGGAATCTGGATCCTCCCGAACTCTGCAACGGGATCAGCTCTGCGTGAAAAAGCTCCTACCTCGTGTCATTGAGGCAACTATAATGACAGGGTGTGTGCCAAAACAAAATGTCTTTATTGCTTGCATACCACTCATTCCCACCGATGTCCCTTATCAGTTCAAACGACTGCAGTTGCTTGTTCGGCTCTCCTTTGCAATGTCCATCAACCAGTCACAAGGACAGTCGCTGCAGGTTGCAGGGAGGTTCACCTTCTAACTCCCTGTTTCTCCCATGGGCAGCTTAACATAGCATGCTCCAACCTTCTCAAACTTGTGGTTTACCCACAGGCCCTGCAATAAAATAGAATAACTTTGAATGGCCAGGCAATATGTAGAAAACTTAATCATATTTCTTTTCCTCAATTTTGATCCTGCCCCATATGTTGGTACCCATTAATTTATCCCGGGCAATGCTGGGCCCCCCAGCTAGTTTTCAATAACACGAGACCTTCCCAACAGAGATAACGAAACTACTAAACTAGAAACATTGTTTTGTTTTACCAGGTAAGGCCCACTGAGCTATGTAGCTCCTTTTCAGAAGCGACCTGGCCATCACAAATGATAGCTCAGCGAAGCGTTTGATATCATCATCATCGCGTGGAAATGTATAGCGGCACCCATAGACTGACTGAGACCCATACAAAAATTAAACTTTGATTTTACCAGGTAAGGCCTCCTGAGCTATGTAGCTCTTTTTAAAAAGCCACCTGGCTACCATAAATGATAGCTCAACGAAGTGGCTTATCACGTGGGAATTTATAGCAGCATCCAAAATACTCTAAATGCGTGACGTTGATTCTTAACTGTGGAGGGGAAAAAAATCAGAGGACCCGGAGAAAAATCCACACGACAACAGGGAGAGAAATAGAGAGACGCAAACTCCACATATACAACAGGCGCGAGGGGTCGAGATCGAACACACGACCTCCTGTATACCGGGCAAGGTAGTAAACATCTCCCAGCCGCCATTTTATGGACCAGAGGGCAATGATGATGAAGAGTGGGAAGGGAAGAGAATGACAGAGGAGAGGCGGAAATAGCGAGCAGCAGAAGTGAGCTGTGTAGAGGAACGGGGATCTGTTTGCACGTTACGCAGTGATCATGGGGACAGGGGGCTCAGAGTTGGTATGGTCATGCAGGAGTCTCGTGGTTTACTGGACGCTTGAGCCGGTTTAAAGAGAGATATCTATAGTTGAGAGGGGAAGGCTCAGAGTGGGGGTGGTCACACGGGAGTCACGTGGTTTACTGGAGGCCTGAGCTGATGTAGAGACAGAGATCGATGCGTTACGCTTCACTGACCACGACGCTGTAGAGGCTCCGGTCAAGCATTGATGGGTCCATGGGGCTTCTCAACACAGACCGGGTCTGGAACAGCGGCTGCTCCCTCCACGCAATGACGTGCTGGTCAGGTCCTGCACAGGGCAAGTGGCACGTCAGGTGTTAACTCGGGTAGTTACACCGCAGCCAGTCAAATCTCTCATCACTTTATCTCTCTCATCGCTCTATCTCACATCACTTTCACTCTCATAACTTGTTTTTCTGTCTCCCTCGGCGATGCGGCAATCGACTCATCTCAACCAGCTGTACACGATGCACTATTCAAAGTTAAAAATTTCGATGCTATTGTTTGGCGTTTCAACATCACGGAGTAGCACCGATTTCGGATTTATTGGTACCCCAAGTCGCGGAGTTAAGTACACCCCTGGAAAAAAAGTGTCCCAGAAATAACAATATTTATTACCTCGGCCATTTTGTATTATTTGGTACCCCGGGGTAACCGCCAGAGGGATGATTTAGCGCAGACTCCTCCTGCCCGAAACGCATCAGGTCATTAAGCTCTCACTGGTCTCAAACGTTTAACGAAGCTGCGTAGGTGCGGGGTGAGCTCGCTGCTCTGTTCGTAAGTCGATTTGCTCGTAAGTCCAACTTTACTCATGTCGATTCCAAACGTGTAGTACGGCATGTACACTAAGCACGGGGAATGGCTTTAAAAGTTACATAATCTCCTGTAGATGTTCTTCACGTTCTGTAGATGTCGATGCCACTGGTTCTTCACGTTCTGCAGATCTAGATGCCAATGGTCCTTCACGTTCTGCAGAAATAAATGCCACTGGTTCTTCACGTTCTGCAGATGTAGATGCCACTGGTTCTTCACGTTCTGCAGATGTAAATGCCACTGGTTCTTCACGTTCTGCAGATATAGATGCCACTGGTTCTTCACGTTCTGCAGATGTAGATGCCACTGGTTCTTCACGTTCTGCAGATGTAGATGCCACGGGTTCTTCACGTTCTACAGATTTAGATGCCACTGGTTCTTCATGTTCTGCAGATGTAGATGCCACTGGTTCTTTACGTTCTGCAGATGTAGATGCCACTGGTTCTTCACGTTCTGCAGATGTAGATGCCACTGGTTATTCACGTTCTGCAGATGTAGATGCCACTGGTTCTTCACGTTCTGCAGATGTAGATGCCACTGGTTCTTCACGTTCTGCAGATGTAGATGCCACTGGTTCTTCACGTTCTGCAGATGTAGATGCCACTGGTTCTTCACGTTCTGTAGATGTAGATGCCACTGGTTCTTCACGTTCTGCAGATGTAGATGCCACTGGTTCTTCACGTTCTGCAGATGTAGATGCCACAGGTTCTTCACGTTCTGCAGATGTAGATGCCACTGGTTCTTCACGTTCTGCAGACGTAGATGCCACTGGTTCTTCACGTTCTGCAGATGTAGATACCACTGGTTCTTCACGTTCTGCAGACATGGATGCCACTGGTTCTTCACGTTCTGCAGATGTAGATGCCCCTGGTTCTTCACGTTCTGCAGATGTAGATGCCACTGGTTCTTCACTGGCGACACAGACCACGGTGAGGAGGACACAAGCTTGGCCCTGGAGCCCTGGGATTCACAATCCAGGGGCCCACACACGTGGCACCTGTGTGTGTGTCTGTGCTTAAAATGAGGAGGGGGAGTGGCGGTGCTGCGGTTAGCACCGCCACTGCGCTCCGAAACCTGGTGACTGAGGGGGAGGGGGAGGGGGGGTTCGATTCCCGCCTGCGGCCAACGCCGGTGACGATTCTCTCAACCTCCTCCCATCGTCACTGGGGAGACAAAGGCGGTCGGGCGTGGTGCTGGCCACCCATCCCCCTCGTGTGCCGTGTTGGCCTTCACAGGTGCTCGCTAACAGCACTTGCCCCAACAGTCTGTTAAGGCTACACGGGGGATCTTCGTTTATGATAAGGAGGCTTGTGAAGGACGCTATTTGGTCAGTTGGAGGCAGTCGCCCCCCAACAGCAAAGCAGGGCAGAGGAGCGACGCTTACAACAACGAGCGTAGCGCCGGGTGGATACAATACAGAGAGTAGCTAGAGTGGTGAGCAAAGGTGGTGCATCTGCCAGCCATCTCGGTCAGTCAATCCATGGCACTTGGGGGTCTGTCCCGTGACCTCCTCCTGCACCTAGCCTGGCACAGCAGTGAACCCATGGCACATGGGTCTGTCCCGTGACCTCCTCTTGCACCGAGCCTGGAACAGAAGTGAACCAATGGCACCTGGGTCTGTCCCGTGACCTCCGCCTGCACCTAGCCTGGCACAGCAGTGAACCCATGGCACCTGGGTCTGTCCCGTGACCTCCTCCTGCACCTAGCCTGGCACAGCAGTGCACCCATGGCACATGGGTCTGTCCCGTGACCTCCTCTTGCACCGAGCCTGGAACAGAAGTGAACCAATGGCACCTGGGTCTGTCCCGTGACCTCCGCCTGCACCTAGCCTGGCACAGCAGTGAACCCATGGCACCTGGGTCTGTCCCGTGACCTCCTCCTGCACCTAGCCTGGCACAGCAGTGCACCCATGGCACCTGGGTCTGTCCCGTGCCCTCCTGCCAGCAGAGAGCCTTCGGTACTTCACGTGATAGCCTGAAAGTGCACCTGCCCTGGCACAAGCGCCGTGATGTTGTTGTTATGGGGGGGGGGGGGGGGGTGGCCAGCACCACGCCCGACCGCCTTTGTCTCCCTAGCGGCGATGTTTACTACGCACATTTGAGGCCGAGTCGACCTAGGGGAGGAGGCCCAGGACCGGTTCAGATGATCGTCACTGGTGTTGACCGTGAGCGGGAATCGAACTCGGGTCGCTTCGGGTATCGAAGCACAGCTCGCACAACCACCACCACCACCGTCATCACCACCACCACCACCACCATCATCACCACCACCATCACCACCACCATCACCACCACCATCACCATCGTCATCACCACCACCATCATCACCGTCATCACCACCACCACCGTCATCACTACTGCTGCTCACCACAACCATCATCATCACCACCACCACCATCACAACCACCACCATCACAACCACCACCACCACCACCGTCATCACCACCACCACCACCGTCATCACCACCATCACCACCACCACCGTCATCACCGTCATCACCACCACCACCACCGTCATCACTACTGCTGCTCACCACAACCATCATCATCACCACCACCACCATCATCATCACCGTCATCACTACTGCCGCTCACCACCACCACCACCGTCATCACCACCATCACCACTACCGTCATCACCACCATCACCACCACCACCACCATCACCACCATCACCACCATCATCATCACCACCATCACCACCACCACCGTCATCACTACTGCCGCTCACCACCATCATCATCACCACCACCACCACCATCATCACTACTTCCGCTCACCACCACCACCACCGTCACCACTACTGCTGCTCACCATCACCACCACCATCACCACCACCATCACCACCACCACCACCACCGTCATCACTACTGCCGCTCACCACCACCATCATCACCATCACCACCACCACCACCGTCATCACTACTGCCGCTCACTATCATCACCACCATCACCACCACCACCATCATCACCACCACCACCACCGTCATCACTACTGCCGCTCACCACCACCACTACCATCATCACCACCATCACAACCATCATCACCATCACCACCACCATCACCACTACTGCCGCTCACCATCACCACCACCATCACCACCACCACCGTCATCACTACTGCCGCTCACCATCACCACCACCACCACTGTCATCACCACCACCACCATCATCACCATCATCACCACCATCACCATCACCACCACCATCACCATCACCACCACCATCACCACCACCACCGTCATCACTACTGCTGCTTTACCACCACCATCATCACCACCACCGTCACCACCACCACCATCACCATCATCACCATCATCACCACCATCATCACCACCGTCATCACTACTGCCGCTCACCACCACCATCATCACCACCACCATCACCGTCATCACTACTGCTGCTCACCATCACCACCACCACCGTCATCACCACCATCACCACCACCATCACTACTGCCGCTCAACACCACCACCGTCATCACTACTCCCGCTCACCATCACCACCACCATCACCACCATCACCATCATCACCACCATCATCACCACCACCGTCATCACTACTGCTGCTCACCATCACCACCACCACCGTCATCACCACCATCACCACCACCATCACTACTGCCGCTCACCACCACCATCACCACCATCATCACCGTCATCACCACCACCATCACTACTGCCGCTCACCACTACCATCATCACCACCATCACCACCATCATCACCATCACCACCACCGTCACCACTACTGCCGCTCACCACCATCATCACCACCACCATCACCGTCATCACTACTGCTGCTCACCATCACCACCACCACCGTCATCACCACCATCACCACCACCATCACTACTGCCGCTCAACACCACCACCGTCATCACTACTCCCGCTCACCATCACCACCACCATCACCACCATCACCATCATCACCACCATCATCACCACCACCGTCATCACTACTGCTGCTCACCATCACCACCACCGTCATCACCACCATCACCACCACCATCATTACTGCCGCTCACCACCACCACCGTCATCACTACTCCCGCTCACCATCACCACCATCACTACTGCCGCTCACCACCACCATCATCACCGTCATCACCGTCATCACCACCACCATCACTACTGCCGCTCACCACCACCACCATCATCACCATCACCACCATCATCACCACCACCGTCATCACTACTGCTGCTCACCATCACCACCACCACCGTCATCACCACCATCACCACCACCACCACTACTGCCGCTCACCACCACCACCACCACCGTCATCACTACTGCTGCTCACCATCACCACCATCACCACCGTCATCACCGTCATCACCACCATCACCACCACCATCACTACTGCCGCTCACCACCACCACCGTCATCACTACTCCCGCTCACCATCACCACCACCACCATCACCACCGTCATCACCACCACCATCACCACCACCATCACTACTGCCGCTCACCACCACCACCATCATCACCATCATCACCATCACCACCATCACCGTCATCACTACTGCTGCTCACCATCACCACCACCACCACTACTGCCGCTCACCACCACCACCACCATCATCACCGTCATCACCATCACCACCACCGTCATCACTACTGCTGCTCACCATCACCACCACCACCGTCATCACTACTGCTGCTCACCATCACCACCATCACCACCGTCATCACTACTGCTGCTCACCATCACCATCACCACCGTCACCACCACCACCGTCACCATTACTGCTGCTCACCACCACCACCGTCATCATCATCCTCAGTCTCCCAGGCTCGACGCCACAGCCTCTTGCAAAGCGCCCGCAGGATCTTCTTGGCCGCTTTGCGCCACCATCGCGTCAGCCACCTTCTCCAGAAGCTGACCATGGAGGAGGACTCAGACTCAGACGAGGAGGACGATGAGGACGAGAAGGGGAAGGCGGAGAAGAACGAGACCCACGCGCTCCAGATCTGATGTTGGAAACACGCGGAAGCTTCCTCCTCCTCCTCATCCTCCACCACCACCCTGACGGAATGAGGGGATCCCAGCGAGCTGATTGATCCCTCCCAGCGAGCTGATGGACTCCTCCCAGCGAGCTGATTGATCCCTCCCAGCGAGCTGATTGATCCCTCCCAGCGAGCTGATTGATCCCTCCCAGCGAGCTGATTGATCCCTCCCAGCGAGCTGATCGATCCCTCCCAGCGAGCTGATCGATCCCTCCCAGCGAGCTGATCGATCCCTCCCAGCGAGCTGATTGATCCCTCCCAGCGAGCTGATGGACTCCTCCCAGCGAGCTGATTGATTGATCCCAGCGAGCTGATCGATCCCTCCCAGCGAGCTGATCGATCCCTCCCAGCGAGCTGATTGATTGATCCCGCCCAGCGAGCTGATTGATCCCTCCCAGCGAGCTGATTGATTGATCCCTCCCAGCGAGCTGATTGATTGATCCCAGCGAGCTGATTGATCCCTCCCAGCGAGCTGATTGATCCCTCCCAGCGAGCTGATTGATCCCTCCCAGCGAGCTGATTTATCCCTCCCAGTGAGCTGATTGATCCCTCCCAGCGAGCTGATTGATCGATCCCAGCGAGCTGATTGATCCCTCCCAGCGAGCTGATCGATCCCTCCCAGCGAGCTGATCGATCCCTCCCAGCGAGCTGATCGATGGATCCCAGCGAGCTGATTGATCCCTCCCAGCGAGCTGATTGATCCCTCCCAGCGAGCTGATTGATTGATCCCAGCGAGCTGATTGATTGATCCCTCCCAGCGAGCTGATCGATCCCTCCCAGCGAGCTGATTGATCACTCCCAGCGAGCTGATTGATTGATCCCAGCGAGCTGATTGATTGATCCCAGCGAGCTGATTGATCCCTCCCAGCGAGCTGATTGATCCCTCCCAGCGAGCTGATTGATCCCTCCCAGCGAGCTGATCGATCCCTCCCAACGAGTTGATCGATCCCTCCCAGCAAACTGATTGATCCCTCCCAGCGAGCTGATTGATTGATCCCTCCCAATGAGCCGATCGATCCCTCCCAGTGAGCTGATCGATCCCTCCCAGCGAGCTGATTGATTCATCCCTCCCAGCGAGCTGATTGATCCCTCCCAGCTAGCTGATTGATTGATCCCAGCGAGCTGATTGATTGATCCCTCCCAGCGAGCTGATTGATCCCTCCCAGCGAGCTGATTGATTGATCCCAGCGAGCTGATTGATTGATCCCTCCCAGCGAGCTGATCGATCCCTCCCAGCGAGCTGATCGATCCCTCCCAGCGAGCTGATCGATCCCTCCCAGCGAGCTGATTGATCCCTCCCAGCGAGCTGATTGATCCCTCTCAGCGAGCTGATTGATTGATCCCAGCGAGCTGATTGATCCCTCCCAGCGAGCTGATTGATTGATCCCTCCCAGCGAGCTGATTGATCCCTCCCAGCGAGCTGATTGATTGATCCCAGCGAGCTGATTGATCCCTCCCAGCGAGCTGATTGATTGATCCCTCCCAGCGAGCTGATGGATCCCTCCCAGCGATCTGATTGATCGATCCCTCTCAGCGAGCTGATCGATCCCTCCCAACGAGCTGATCGAGCCCTCCCAGCGAGCTGATTGATTGATTCCTCCCAGAGAGCTGATTGATTGATCCCTCCCAGCAAGCTGATTGATTGATCGATCCCAGCGAGCTGATTTATCCCTCCCAGCGAGCTGATTGATTGATTCCTCCCAGCAAGCTGATTGATTGATCGATCCCAGCGAGCTGATTGATCCCTCCCAACGAGCTGATTGATCCCTCCCAGCGAGCTGCTGGCGAGCGGTGGGCACAGGAGCCGTGATGGTGGTGGTGTTGCCCCATTGCACGTCCACCTCGCGTCCTCGTCGTTGTTGCTGAAGCTGAAGAGGGCCGCCGCCGCCGTGCATGGCTTTGTGTGGTGTGTGGGGGGAGTCGTGGGGAGCGGTGGTGCAGCGATTAGCGCTACGCTGCGCTACGAACCCGGCGACCCGGGATCGATTCCCGCTCACGGCCAAAACCGGTGACGATTATCTGAACCGTTCCTGGGCCTCGCCTAGGTAGGCTCGGCCTCAAATGAGTAACTGGTATGGTGTGTAAACATTGCCACTGGGGAGACAAAGGCGGCCGGGCGTGGCGCTGGCCACCCACCCCCTCGCGTGCCGTGCGGCCTCCATAGGTGCTCGCTCACAGCACTTGTGGTGCCGCCGCAGCCGAGCAGCTCCGTCGGGGGCCGTACCCACCGCCGTGAGACCACCACTGGGGGGTGATAACTCCCCCCCCCCCCCCCGCACGAACGCACACACACACCCCGCGCAGAGCCGGGAGGGAAGGTCACCTGGCCGACGGGTTTTTATCCAGAAGCCCATAATGGGATCAAGCTTCGTGGTTTCCTGCGGCCGGGAAATTGGACGATCTCCCCCCGTGGCTGACGTGCACCACGGCGCCGTGACCTGATATGAAAGTTGCGTGGTCACGGCAGAGGCTGTTGAGCCACCCCGAGTGAAACCGCACACACACAAGCACGAGTCAGGAGGCAAAGGGGGTATGGATCGAAATGCCTATGTTAGGATCAGGGATCTAGATAACAAAGGGATAAGAATAGCCGACATCCGAATGGACAGGGCGGCACGGGGCGTGGGAACAGCGATACGCCTTTGTCATAGGTAAAATTATGGACCCCAATAACAACGGGACAGGAGCATTCCGAAATCTGAATGGACAAGGCAGCATGGGGTGCGGAAGCATCCGAATGCCTTTTGTTGTAGGTAAGGTCACGGATCCGAATGTGAAAGAGACGAGAATAACTTGGCCTCTGAATGGACAGGGCAGGCGCGGGTGCAGAAGCATCTGAATGCCTTTTTGGGTGGATAAAATATGGAGGCTTAGCGTAGCGAGGGAGATCTTCTTCTTCAAAATCATCGCGCTCCACGCAGGAGGGAAGTCAGCCGTTCGAGACGTCCGTGTGGCGAACTCCAACGCCGCCAGCTTCAACTCTCTACAGTGACGACTCTCAGCCTCGTCCTCCTACAGCGTTCAGCGCAGCAGAGGGGAGGTAAGAGCGAGTGAGAGAAGTGAGTTCTGAGTGATTTAATCGAGCGTAGAGAGCGGAGCGACAGGCAGAGTAAATTCGGTCTAGAATCCCAGGGAGAATAGGCTGGCATCCGCTGACCCATACAATTACGCGTAGCTTAACGGGTTGCTCACGGTAAATAAAATCGCTAGTGGGGGGATAAAACTGTGTCGTGTGGTCTTTTGGGGGTGTGAAGAGGAGGGTAGAGCGTGCTTGCTGTTTACGTACCTGTACGATTGTTTACAGTGGTGTTCAGCGCGCGCGCACCTACGCGACTATTTCTGGTGGTGCCCAGCGCTCGCGTACCTGCGCAATCGCCTACAGTAGCGCCTAACGCTCGCGCGCCTGTGTGACTGTCTAATAGCGAGGTAGCGATTTAAGCGCCTGGCGTGCGCGTATTCGCGCGGCTGTTTAAACGGCCCTTTAGATCGGAGCGAAGTGATCGCGGCGTGTTTGTTTTCGCTTGAGCGCGTGGAGCGTGGGTGGGAGGGAATCCCGCGTCGGCGCGGCGCTCCTGTTTGTTCACGTGCGGGACGGGGTTTTACTTTGCGAGCGCGCTCACCGCGGCACGTCGCCACTGAACAGCGCAGCGCGTCGCAAGTGTAGGGCCGGCGACCTCACCGATTGAAACATGCCGACGCGGTCAGCAACGAAGTCGGGGGTACAGGGGGGCGAGGAAGTGGGGGCTGGTAGCCCGGACCCCACGGAACACTGCCGGGGGGTAGTGGGACGAATGTAGCGGGGGAGTCGGGAGGCAACAGCCCCGACAATTCGGTGATGGCGGGGGACGTTCGCCCCCACACAGCACCACATCTGCTGCATTGGACTCTCTGAATCACATTTACAGTAGCCTTGATAATAAGCAGAACTGTGCCTGTCTTTTTCTAGACATGTCCAAAGTTTTTTGATACAGTAGACCACAACACCCTGCTTAGTAAACTAAGTTGCCTCGGTTTTTCCGAAAACGCAGTAAAATGGTTACAAAATTACCTCTTTTCTCGCACCCAAACTGTATTCACAGATGGTTGGAGGTCAAACAGTGTTAAGATAACAAAAAGGGTTCCACAGGGTTCCATCCTAGGCCCCCTCTTGTTCTCTCTTTATGTCAATGACTTGGGCACTGACCTGAATCATTCCAGGGAAAATATGTTTGCAGATGACACGATACTGATTACTGCTGGATGCTCTCTGGATGACGTGATTGCTAAGCGCCAGGGTGATTTCAATAAACTACAACATCAGCTAGTTGCACTTAAACTAGTCCTGAATACCTCCAAAATCAAGGTGCAATGCTTCTCACCAGGACTAAAGCAGGAAGCTATTTTTCCCCAATTACATTCCTTAAATAATTATCAAATATAGCAAGTCAAGACCTATAAGTATCTTGGGGTCATCCTGGTTTAAAAACTGAATTTTGAAGATCACATTGATTATATTGTTAAAAAGACAAAAATAAAAATTGGTTTTCTGTATCGACACAAGCACTGCTTCCCCCCCAATGTTCCGTTTGGAATTGATAAAAGCTACCATACTGCCTCTACTTGATTACTGTGGCATCGTGTATAAATCAGCCCCAAGTACTGTACTGAAGAAGCTTGATTCCATCTATCACTCGGCCTTAAGATTTACATTGAACTGCCCATATAGGACTCACCACTGTGATCTCTACATTGGGTCAAACTTAACATCTCTTAATGTTCGACGGCTTGTGCACCAGATCTTATTTATTCACGATGTACTCACAAAAAATCCGCAGACAACCTACTGGATCTCCTCTCTGTTTCAAAGAACAAATTTGACCTCAGGTCTTCGCTCATTTACCAGCTTCACATTCCCTATTGCCGTACAAAAACCGGAGGAAGGGCCTTTGCTATTGATGCCCCCAGGGTCTGGAATGCGATTGCCAATAAACTGCAACTTGAATCGCTACCGATGAGATCTTCTCTCAAAACTGCTCTAGAGGAGTTGTACACCCCTAGCTGCCACTGCTATTCATTGGCGTAAAATAAAATAAAATGTTTTCGCTTCGGATGACACAGCAAAGTATTATCTGTATTTTGATTTAGCGTGCTGATCTTAAAGGTGCATTGAAAAATTTGATACTCCGACTGATGCTTCTGTTGTTGTGGAGTAACTCATGCAGCCAGCTATGGCTCTAGGATTAGGTGTTACATGTTATTTATGTAGTTTATTGTAAAAAAATTCGGTCACAGTTCCTATGATCACTGTTACGTTGCAATTATGGCTTTATTTTTTGGTGATTTCGAAAAGTTTTTTTGGTTTGGACATGTTTGTTTTGTTTGTTGTAGTACGGAGTTAGACTGATGGCCTTAATCTAAGTTGTCTTGTGGTGGTGGTTGTTGTTGTTGTTTGACTTGCATCCCACTGGGATTTTTTGTAACACAGCGTTGGTAATGTACCGTGCTTTTTTTCAGGAATATTTTGCTGTTTTT
The DNA here is from genome assembly GCF_048934315.1 of Petromyzon marinus. Taxonomy (NCBI): domain Eukaryota; kingdom Metazoa; phylum Chordata; class Hyperoartia; order Petromyzontiformes; family Petromyzontidae; genus Petromyzon; species Petromyzon marinus. The sequence goes on along the minus strand of NC_133740.1, from coordinate 4,132,901 downwards.
TTCATGGATTTTCTGTTTGCACAAAGTCACACAGAGTCACTTTAAGATGTTGTTCTTGTTCGTGTTTTTGTTTGTTGTTTGTTGTGGTTGCACCCGATTCAACAGCCGAATGGCCCACAGGGCTATACCAAAATAAATAAATAAATAACCTGAAACTGAACATGGCCGCAGCCCTCCACAATAACCAACAGCGGGTGACGTCACTCCAGATGGGGCACACCCCCACCCACCCCCCTCAATAATCATGAGCTGAACAATTTTTCTATTGAATATTTCAGATTCACTGCAATCTACACCCGTCCTGGGAAGGGCAAAATAGCGGGCACCGTAACATGTATTCGTATAATTGAGCAAACTACCAATCTAGAGGTTAAGCCTCTGATGTAACAGCCGGCTAGCATAGAGGTAAAACCTCTGATATGGCATGACTGCCCGGGTCACCACCAGACCCCCACCCCCTCCCCACCTGTGCCAGCTCAGCTCAATTTTCAAGCCAAAACTGTGTTCGCGCATGCGCACTGCGCTCTCTCGCGACGACCGACGATCCAGGTCCGTTTCAACAACACATTACAATAGTTCATAGTTATCTTCTTTGGTTCTTTCGGTAAAGTCACCACGTAGAATGAGAATAAAATAATAAATTGATAAAATAAAAAAACCGCAATTTATTAATGTATTCTCATTCTACGTGGTGACTTTACCGAAAGAACCAAAGAAGATGAATCCTTGAAAGTCACAAAAGCTTTAAATCGTAGTTCATATTTTAGTTCATAGTTTCATTTATTTGGTATAGCCCTGTGAGCCATTCGGCTCTTGAATCGGGTGCAACCGCAACAAACAAAAAAACATGAACAAGAAAAAACATCTTAAAGTGACTATGTGTGACTGTGCAAACAGACAATACAGGAAAAAAACATCAAAATATTCCTGAAATAGCACCGTACACCAACGCTGTGTGCAAAAATCCCAGTGGGATGCAAGTCAAATAACAACAACAACAACAACCACAAGACAACTAAGATAAAAGCCATCAGTCTAACTCATAGTTCATAGTTCATTTATGTTGGTATAGCCCTGTGAGCCATTCGGCTCTTGAATCGGGTGCAACCGCAACAAACAAAAAAACAAAAACATGAACAAGAAAACATCTTAAAGTGATTAGGTGTGACTGTGCAAACAGAAAATACAGGAAAAAAAATCAAAATATTCCTGAAATAGCACCGTACACCAACGCTGTGTGGAAAAATCCCAGTGGGATGCAAGTCAAAATAACAACAACAACCGCAAGACGACTAAGATTAAGGCCATCAGTCTAACTCCGTACTACAATAAACAAAAACATGGCCAAAACTAAAAAAAAAATCGAAATCACCAAAATAAAAGCCATAAATCCAATGTAACAATGTAACAGTGATCATAGGGACTGTGACCGTCTGTAAAAGATGTGATTCCGGACATACAGTACCCTGGCGTCTACAAACTAAGTTGCCTCTGTGGTAGTAGTTACATTGGAGAAACCAAACGACATGTCTCGGACCGCATTCGAGAACACAAAGCAGACCTGAAACACGGTAGGACCAACAGCTCGGCCGTGGCAGATCATTGTTCTAATTCAGTAGGTTCACATGACATTGACTTCTCCAAGACAGAGGTTCTTTGTAAGCCATCTGGCTACCACGAGAGATTCGTTCATGAGGCTATCCACATATACAAGCAGAGACAATTTCAACCGAGAAGATGGATTCTGGCTTAGCAATAATTGGAAGGATTTGATAAACCATTTCAGGTCTTAATTGATTGATCATTGTTATAATTCAGTAGGCTCACATGGCATTGACTTCTCCAAGACAGAGGTTCTTTGCAAGCCATCTGGCTACCACGAGAGATTCGTTCATGAGGCTATCCACATATACAAGCACAGAGACAATTTCAACCGAGAAGATGGATTCTGGCTTAGCAATCATTGGAAGGATTTGATAAACCATTTCAGGTCTTAATTGATTGTTCACGCTTACGGTGGCTTTCAGACAGCATACATTAATTTTTCGTCTCCCCCCTCCTCTTTTCAGAACATAGATGGACTCGTCCATCTGAATGACTGACAAATCGCTGCGCGTGGCGCTGACGTTTTTTTTATTATAAATAAATACACCGTTTAAAAATAAATAAATTTATGCAAACCGACACACCTGATGACGACCGTTTGTGTTATGGTCGAAACGTCGTGAGAATTTTTTTATTGTTTTATATATATTTTATTATTTTATTGTTTCCCTTCAACGTGACTTTACCGAAAGAGCTAAGAATATGAATTACTGCAGTCACGAAAGCTTTAAATAAAAAAAATATTCGAGGGGGATTAATATTCTTGGTTCTTTCGGTAAAGTCACCACCACGTAGAAGGGAAACAATAAAATAATAGAAATATAAAACAATAAAATAATAGAAATATAAAACAATAAAATAATAGAAATATAAAACAATAGTATTTTGTTTCCCTATCTACGTGGTGGTGACTTTACCGAAAGAACCAAGAATAATAATTTTATTGTTTTACAATAATTTAATTGTTTTATATTTTTATTATTTTATTGTTTCCCCTTCTACGTGGCGGTGACTTTACCGAAAGAACCAAGAATATGAATCCCTGCAGTCACGAAAGCTTTAAATACAAAAAATTTTATTCGAGGGGGCTTCACCGCGCATGCGCAGTGGCGCTGATCGACGAGAGCCGGGGGGGGGAGGGGGATGTCAAATGTAGGGGCGGGGCTGGGGGCGCGTCGATCGTCCCGCGCGTGCGCATTGTGCGCGACCGCCGGGTATTTTGACGGGTGGTGGGTGGGGCTTGGGTGGGGGCGGGGCGTAGCCACCACCGCCATTTCGCGCGCTGTGGAGGAGGCCGCGCTCGCTGTAATGGCGGAGTTCGCGCTGGGCGGTGTGGTGACTCCTCAGGGCGGCGCGGGGATGGCGAACTCGGGAGGAATCAAGAGCGACGCCTTCGCTGACGCCGTTCAACGCGCCAGGATGGTAACGAGAGTCCCTTATTGCCGTTGTTACGATGCGGAGCGTTGTCGTAAAATAATAATAATGTCTTTGCTATCCGTGGCTTGTTTGTGTGGTTTTGTTTTTTTGCCTCGGGCTGACGCTTTAGGCCTAAGCGGCCGCGCGCTTTCTCTCGCGTTGTCGCCGGAAGGCGACGGGAATTGACTCGAAAGTAGAAATCCATAGGATTAAAAAAACAACCCCCCCGTTTGCGTCTTTATTGCGAGACGGTTTTTGTTGTGGTTTTAACTATTCGTGCGTTTGAATGGAAGGCGTCCTAGGTCATGTTCACTACCACCCCATACAACCCTCATGGAGACGGAGCGCTGAAATAGGAGCCAGCGTTTTTTCCCCCAAACAAATCCACGTTGTTACTCGATCGTTTTACTCACTCGTCGTCATGGTCAATCCACTGCTAGATGAAGGCCCCTCAACACTCGCACGACTCCGGCGGCGATATTGACAATCCGCGCAGCAACTTTACGCATCAATCGATTTCACCGCTCCGTGTGCCTCGGCTGGACGTAACCTCGTACACGTTAACACTCGATGGGCGGTCGTTCAAATTAAAATTAAACATCCTCAGGTGTTAAAAACTCGGACGCGGCGTGGAGGAGGAGGGGGGCGGTGTTGAGGCCTATAGTGCTGGCCTAGCGAAGCCTGAGGTGGACAGCAAAATACGATTAAAAGTTAAAACGTGTAAATAATTTCATCCGTCTGAGACGTGGTTCGGTCCCGCGTGTGTTTATTGTATTAAAATAGTTGATTTTGGATTTTAAAATAAAAAAAAAGTTGGCCTAGGCGGTGTGGCCTTGTGGTGTCGCCGTGCGAGGCCCCCAACGTCGTCGGCCATCATTCAACAGGGAACTGAGAGTCGGCTCCTCGTAAAGTTCTTACGTGGTGGTGGTGACTCTACCGAAAGAACCAAAGAAGATGAATCCTTGAAAGTCACGAAAGCTTTAGGTCGAAACCTTGTAAAGTTGTTGCCAATCGCTGTCGATTTCACTGCTGGATGAGGCCCCCCTCCCCCCACACACGAGTCCTCATCGTCCCTCGCGAGCCACAACCCCGTAACGTACCGGACAAATCCACTTGGCCCAGATGACAGTAATCTCTGTCCCGTGTGTGTGTGCGCCAGTGAGCGAGTAAAATAAAATAAAAAAACCCCGTAAAATTAAGATCGGCAGTCGGTCTCAGTACAGTTGTGTGTTCGGATCGAGAGTCGTAACTTCAACCGCCTCGCAATAGATGGCGGGTCGTGGCATCTACATCTGCAGAACTTGAAGAACCAGCGGCATCTACAGGAGATTGTACAACTTTTAAAGCCATTCCCCATTTTTTTAATGTGTACTTGCCGTACAATGTTTGGAATAGGAGTAAAGTTGGACTTACGAACATACCTCCGTCACCTAATGCCTTTGTAAGTAGAGCAGTCCCGATATTGCTGGTTCACTCGCACGAGCCTCTATGCACCATCACGCGCTTCATATGTGGCTCGCACACGGCAGCAGCAACCTGCCGCAACGAGTACACTCTTAAAGTTGGTGCCATCACGGTTTCTGAGTTGTAATAGATGAGAGTTGACAAGTTTCTTAAATTGTGCGTGGCTTGTGGGAACTTGGGGTTGGGGAGGATTCCAAATTAAAGCAGTGTATGTATTTGTACGTGAGATTGAAAACTCATTTATTTAGAGATGCTTTTTGTGTTTAGTTGTCCTTTCCCCCGCACCTCCGATTAGCGCGGGTTGCTACCTACGGTGCGAAAAGTTCAACATACTGCACTATACACCATGCACACTACACTGTCCACTAAAATACACTGCACTACTATACTAAATTGAAAACGAATTTCCTTACAACTGCTTTTTTGTATTTAGTTTGTTGACTTTCCTCCATATCCTGAAGTTCAGCATACATGCACGTTGAACTCATTTTTGCTCCGTGCGTAGCCAACCTTCGTGATTATCGGAGGTGTGGGTAAAGACAAGTGTTGTGACCTACAGTATGTTGAGCGAGTGTGTTGTGAGCTGCAGACTGTCGGGAGGCCAGGTCAAAATGAGAGGAGGAATCGATAAGCGAAGTTCACATGAACCGTCGCCATCGTAGCTGTAGAACGGCATTCTTCACAAATTGTTTTGCCGATAGGACATCGGTGTGAGATCCGTCACGCATTTGAAACCATTGGGGTTTGACAGCACAACAACGATGAAGGGTGGGGGGGTGTTCACATTTGTCTTGTCGAGGGGGTCGCACTAAAGTCCACCAGGGGTCCCACGCCGGTATCTCGCGTTGGCCTTGCTATGAAGGCCACTTCTGAGTAGAAGCACGGTAACTTCATGGTGGGGGGGTGGGGGATCCTTTGTTTGCGGCTGCAGGTTGCGGCAAAGATCGGCGTGGAGGCGAGCACGGGCCCGCCGGCCAACACCGCCGTGGGAGTGCTGCCTCCCCCCGCCGTCGAGACTGCCAATATGTTTCCCTTTGTGGCGCAGAAGCGGCCCATGGTGGAGGACGCGGGTAAGGAGGGAATGGCCAGCCGTGATTTAACCCGATGATGAATTCCCAGCTCGGTCAGCAACTTGCATGGAGAGGCTTTCCTCCTGCTGCTATCTCCACGTGTGTATGCTGAGCTTCTTTTGCACCGTACCTAGCCAACTGTGCTACTCTGAAGCACTTTGGGTTGACCAAGCATCTGCTCAGAGGGGAAAGTGTCTTAAGAGTCGAGAGGTGGCATTTTTGTATTCTTGTTACACTGACCCGCCCCGATTGGACACCTGAGAAAAAGAGCTTTATAGCTCATCGGATTCCCCCAGTATAAATAAAGATTCAGATCTTTATCAATTATTATGATTGTGTTACTTTTCAGCCAAGTGTGTTTTCAGTTAAACGCAAAGTTAGCCTGACGTGTGGGTTTGTTTTTGCAGATGGACCGGAGTGTAAAAAGTTTGCTGCGAAAAATGACCGTAAGGCAGTTTTTTTTGTTTGTTTAAAGTTTCCCCATTTCATGCAGTGGAGGCAAAAACCATCACGACTTTAAATGTTCACAATTGTCTTCATCATTGCAATCATTTCCAGAAAAAAAGTTGGTATTATTTGAGTGGTTTTTTTCCCCTGACCTTTTTTCTCTCTTTCCCCCCCAGCCATCGGTGCCCAGCTTGCGGCAATGGTTGCGCAACAAAGGTGCATTGATTTTACACGCTTTTTATTAACTCACTCTGTTGTTGTATCCTCAAATTTTGTAACTCAATTTTTACCCACTCCCCAATGTGGTATCGACTGCAAACTTGATATACTTATGTCGTACAGATGACAATACTATATTCTATCATAAAAAAAAATATTAAAGATATTTTAGTACATTATTTTTTATATGTTATGTTTTCGGCTTGGCTCTAATTGCCCACGGTAAACTGACGTTGGCTGTAAATAACCACGGTTCCTTACGTTATGGCAAGCTTCGGGGCCACTTCCTGGAGTCGTGGAGTTCTGCCATTACTAGTACGGTACATTTCATTAAAGCGTGTTTTAAAAAATATATATATATTACTGATTTTACTTGTTATCCTGCCCCACGGTAGGATGGAGATGTTAAATACCTCGCCTGATATCCAGGAGGTTGTGGGTTTGATCCCAACCCTGACGACGCCTGCTGTATATTTGGAGTTTGCGTTTTTTTTCTCCGTGTCCTCTGGTTTTTCCAACCACATTTCGTATTTGCTATAAATTTCCACATGATAAGCCACTTTGTTGAGCTATCATTTGTGGCCAGGTCGCTACTGAAAGAGATACATATAGCTCAGTGGGCCTTACCTGGTAAAATAGAAAAAAGATTAGTTTAAAGTTAAGTAAGATTAAATAATAACCCTTTGACGTAATTTGCAGGAATAGATCGTTGTCTGCCAGTATTTTAACAAGTTGAACATTAGAACGAGGAAGAAAATCATACATATGTATAGATTCCGTCAGGCTTTCTAACATGCGTTCTCACTAGTTTTTTATTCACTATAATGACGCCACGCATCATTGGGGAGGAGCGGAGGTGTGTACGTGGCATGTGAGGTCCCAAATAACGATGCAACATTAAAGTAATATTTCAATAACATTGCATATTTTTTTAAGAGTGATTGTGGCCCTGTGTTCGAGGCAGATGGACAGAGCTAACGCATGAACAATTTCAGCCTTAAATTTTGATTTAAAGCTTTCGTGACTGCAGTAATTCATATTCTTAGTTTTTTCGGTAAAGTCACGTTGAAGAGAAACAACAAAATAACAAAATATATATAAAACAACAAAAAATTCTCACGACGTTTCGACCATAACTCAAACGGTCATCATCGGTAAAGTCACGTTGAAGAGAAACAACAAAATAACAAAATATATATAAAACAATAAAAAATTCTCACGACGTTTCGACCATAACTCAAACGGTCATCATCAGGTGTTCATCACGGTCATCATCAGGTGATGAACACCTGATGATGACCGTTTGAGTTATGGTCGAAACGTTGTGAGAATTTTTTATTGTTTTATATATATTTTGTTATTTTGTTGTTTCTCTTCAACGTGACTTTACCGAAAAAACTAAGAATATAATTTCAGCCTTTTTGGAAAGCATAAAAATTATCGATGGCTGTATTTTATTATTTTGACTGTCTATATCTGACCACAGTTTGTTAAGAAGGGGGACTCTTTTTGTCGATTTTATTGGCAGGTCACAAGTGACAGAAGAATTTAAAGTGCCGGACAGAATGGTGGGACTCAGTGAGTATCGCCTCTTCCGTTATCACTCCCCACTCACCACCACTGTCTACGCGGCTCTACAGCCGGGATAGCCAATTGTTTTATTGATCGATTACCAATTATCAGTTGGATTTTTCAGCTACTGGAATAATATGAAAAGAGTTGGGGGGGGGGGGGAGTAAAAGTATTGGCCTCAGGTGTGATGCTGGATTCCCATCCCATTACCTCCCAGTAATGGATGGTGCTGAATGGTGGTGCATCACACTGAATGTGGCTTATGGGTGGGGAGGTTCCTGCCTTTGGGATGTGGGGCCTGCCGCTATATTTTTAAACGAGCTTGACTGCCAGAATTTTTTTGCCACTTGATCGACTAATCGTTCTGTCTTTAGTGCTTCTTCCTGGTGGAACAAGGGGCGGTGACCATGGCCCAGTGCTATACATTTCCACGTGATAAGCCAGTTTGTTGAGCTATCATCTGTGGCCAGGTCACTTCTAAAAAAGCTAATAGCTCAGTGGGCTTTACCTGGTAAGATAAAAAAATAGTTCCGTTTTATTTGTACATATATTTTTTTCTTTGTTTACGTTTCCTATAAGATGCACTCCTGTCGTGTTTTTGTATTTTTTGTTGTAAAGTTCTGACCGGCCCCGATTGCACTTCTGTGAAAAAGAGCTGTATAGCTTATAGGATTCCTCCAGGAAAAAAATTACATTCTAATTATTTCCGTTATGTTGCATTGGTTCGTGGTTCAAATATGGCAGACCACCATGGTTATTACTGCGGGTGTAGTCACTATAAAATACAATGCACCGCCTCTTTCAGAGTGGATGTTCCCTGCCTTCATTTAAGATGAAGATACCATCGTGTACCGGCATCACGGTCAACATTTGAACATTTACCTGCCAAATACGCAATTTGGATTCCACAAAGCAACTCTGCGAAACTAGTGCCGGTTTGGAAATAGCAACTTCATGATATCCTTGCATGATAGCGCTCAAACTAATAAAGATTTATTTGATTAAAATCTATGAAATTGGATGGTCAGGAGGTATTTTTAAAAAACTAAAATTTTATCCTAGGCAACACGAATGTTTATCAAGACCTGCCTACACTGCAGTCTGTAACCCCTACCCAGTCCTTAAAACCCCACCAATCTTCCCAAATCCCCAGCCCTTAATCCCCAACTAACCCTGTGCTGTCTGCTTGCTCCTTGTAGTCATCGGCAGGGGAGGTGAAAACATTTCCAAGCTACAGAATGAGTCGGGCTGCAAGATTCAGATCTCACCTGGTGAGTGGGGGGGGGGGGGTCACGGTTTCTCCGTACCTCTGCCTGCGTATCCGTGCTGTGGTGGGCTAGGGAGGCTTACACATTTGATGACTTGCGAGTTAAAATAGATCCTTGCACTTGCGATACACCAGCTAACAAACCATGGAAATGAGATAGCAAAACATTTGATGAAATAAAAAAAATTGTAAAGTGCTACCCCCATAGAGCGCCGATTTGTTATAGCGCTGTGTGTGGGAGAGTTTCTACTTAAAAAAAAAACTTTAAATGAACAAAATATCGAAAAAATCGCTTTGGAATGAACATGTTGTGCTGGCTGAGGAAAACGTACCCACCCCCCCCCCCCCACACGATTCAGCTATCATGGTTCACAGTTGAGATGACTTGAAAAAGATGTAAAATTAATAAATGGCAGAACAGGGACTCTTATACTTACGAACATTCTACTTATGAACTTGCAGAGATTCGAACAAACCTGTGTCCCCCGTATGTCTAGTTGCCTGGTTGGACAGAGTTGTAAGTTCAACGGCCACGCAATAGATGGCGGTGGTGGCATCTACATCTGCAGAACGTGAAGAACCAGTGGCATCTGCAGAACGTGAAGAACCAATGGCATCTACATCTGCAGAACGTGAAGAACCAGTGGCATCTACATCTGTAGAACGTGAAGAACCAGTGGCATCTACATCTGCAGAACGTGAAGAACCAGTGGCATCTACATCTGCAGAACGTGAAGAACCAGTGGCATCTACATCTGCAGAACGTGAAAAACCAGTGGCATCTACATCTGCAGAACGTGAAAAACCAGTGGCATCTAGATCTGCAGAACGTGAAGAACCAGTGGCATCTACATCTGCAGAACGTGAAGAACCAGTGGCATCTACATCTGCAGGAGATTATGCATCCTTTAAAGCCATTCCCCGTGTTTAGTGTGCATGCTGTACAAGTTTAGAATCGACAGGAGTAAAGTTACGAACAAATAGACTTACGAACAGACCTATGGAACATAACTTTTTTTGGTAAGTAGAGGAGTCTGTACGGTATTTGTTTAGCCAGGAGAACTCAGGTCACCAGGATAGAGTCTCAGGCTCCACTTCAAAGTAACCTCACCACACAAAAATGTAGATTTGAGGGCATCACTAAGATCATCACAGAGGCCCTGGAGCTCTTATCGGAGAATGACCCAGATTGGGAGTGCAGCAGCTCCTCCAACCTGGTCTCCCTCCGCTAACTTGGAAGAATACAGTAGAATGCACGCTTGAGTACATACATAATACCGTTGTAATATATTTTAAAAATACAGTTTATATCAGTTATTATTAGCTCTGTTACCAATACCCCAATGAAGATCTTGTTTATTTCTAGCACGAAAAAATTAATGCTGTCTTGAAGGCACCCCCATATATACAGTAGTTTAATTACCCCCTTTAGCGCCAATTCGATTATCGCTCACTACAGAAAACGCATCTTGAGCGCAAAGCTAGGTTTGCCTGTATTAGGATAATGCACAGAAACGTCGCCCCCCCCCCCCATTGCAAACACTTTGCAGGACCCTTTGGAAAAAGCCTTGAGACTCTAAATCTTCCCCTGGGTAAACAAGTGAAGTGATAAGATAGTCCTAAATTCCGTCTCATCCCTACTACGTTCATATTGTGGCTGTCACTGCTCTAAAATGTGTGAAAGTATATCTAGTTTCTCTGCTTACGTGCTTAGAAAGGTGATTTATCTACATTGGTGGCCCCGAGTCATTCGTGGAAATTTCACATTCCCTCGGAATGGGCCAGCCTACAAAAAACAAATACAGTTGATCATCGATTATCCGGCGCTGCGCGATTATCTGGTGGTCCCGGGCTGCTCCGGCAAAACCGCGATCGGCACAATGCGCGTGACAAAAAAAGTAGCTACGCTTGATTTCGGTGTTAAATATACACTACATACAACTTAATGAAAATTCTGCAAGTATATACATCACCCCATGCAGAGGCTTTGCACGGTACAGTCAATACAGTACCTTTTAAAGTAGGATTTATATTTGTGTCATTTGTATGTTTATTTATGCCAATTTCATATAGTAAACAAAATTAAAACAAAATACCATATAACAACACCTAAAAACATAATGTCATACAAGAATGTGCAAAAATAAGCAATTATAAATAATGATGATTAGTGATTATCCTGCGTTTTTGAAAATCCGCTGCCCCCCCTCCTCCCCCTGATTCGCTGGATGATTATCATCGATGTTCTACTTTAATCTTAACTTCCTCAATGTGAGGTATCCAATTCACAGACCCCTGCAGCCCCCTGTAGGAATGATTGGAGGGTGAACCCCCCCAACAGGGAGGGAACGGCTCGGCCGGCATTGGTTGTGAGTGCACTGTTGTCTCTCGCCGCCGCTGAACTGGTCTTTGTGTTTTTCGTATTTCTCCACGGTCTTCCTAGACAGCGGAGGCAAACCGGAGCGTCCCTGCTCCCTCACTGGAACGCCAGAAGCCATCAGGTGAAGACGCATGACCCCACGCACACCCATGACGGGCACGATGACCCCTCTTGGCCATCGGCACAGCCCGCAAAAGCAGACGGCACTTATCCTGTGCATATTGTAATAATTGTTGGTAAATGAGTATGCATATGTGCGTTGAACTTCGTTCGCACCGTACGTAGCCAGCCCGGCCAATCGGCGGTGCGGGGGAAGGACAGCATTTGGCATTAGCGCTGTTCCTGTAGTGCGATGCTGTCGCGAAGGAAGGTGTGCGGTGTTTCCTCAGCCTGCGCTAGTTTCACAGTCGGGGTGTGATGGTGCCGACTGCGATCCCAGTTGAGTCGTTTGCGGATCATTTTGTTACATTTCAACGTACTGGCGGTACACCGGTGGTGCGTGGTATAATAATAATAATAAAAAATTCGCAATAATTATTGATTTTTCCCTCGATTCGCAACCCCGGTCAGAAAATCTTGTGGGGTGGTCAGCGTGCCTCAAAGTCAGTTCTCGTGATGTCGGAAGCAGTCGGAAGACGGAACGTTTACTTGAGCGGCTGAACACCAATCTTCACAGTCTGTTGCCGTATAGCAGCACCCAGCGCTGATGACGATTGGCTGGCTCCGTGTTCCAAAGATCAAGATTTTACTCGTGCGGTAGACTTGGTCGGACGGTCCGTCGATTCATTTCCGGAATAATTTCTTGGCGGACGGTGGCATTGCAAAGATGTACGACTGCTCATTGGTGGTATCACCACGGCACGTTCGAACGGACAAGCGGCTGCTGCTGAATCTTTAGGCAACTTCTGATGCAGATTTCTGCAGCGCCACTCAACGGGCAACAGCGACCTCGAGAGACTGTCACGAGGACCCGGTGTGTTGTTATGCTGCTGCTGTTGCTGCTGCTGCACCCGGTGTGGTATTGCCAATTATGTCCATTTGGCAAATTGACCCTGACGCCGGCACACAGAATCACCTCTTATGAAATGAAGTCTCGGGATCGCTTTGAAGCAAAGTGATGTCCCATTGCCCTCTGGCTGATTGGCCTCTCGGATAACTAGATAGTGTGTGTCCAGCAGGGGTTTAATGATTGCATAGATTCCTCCATCAGTTCATCTGCCCTGTGCTGCTGCTGGATGAAATCCCAAGCAACCCATCACGTCCATTCAGCACCTACCCATGAACCGTAATCAATGTTCCCAGCTCCATGGTGGACTTTCTCTCGAACGCGTTTTGTTCCTTGCTAGCCACTGTTATTTTTGACAAATTGGTCTATCATCCATTGCCCAAGCTTATTTAAGTTTCCTTCAGTATTTATATTATTAGCCTGCAAATGTTCTCCAGTCCATATGTTCATCTTTCCAAGCGTGCTGTTCTTTTAATGCTTCTTTGCGTATTTTTTTAGTTCTATAGTTTTCATCTGTGGCCATGTTTCTGATCGGTTTGTCATACCAGTTCTGACATACGTATGGGGTGTCACTGTGGCAAGATGTTAACTACCTCGCCTGGTATACAGGAGGTCGTGGGTTCGATCCCGACCTTGTCTGTATATTTGGAGTTTTCATGTTCTCCCCGTTGTCGCGTGAATGTTTCTCCATGTCCTCCCGGTTTTTCCCCCACCATTTAGAATCCATGTGCGTTTAGAGCATTTGGCTGTGATACATTTCCACATAAGCCACTTCGTTGAGCTGTCATTTGTGAGATAGCTAGGTGACTTTTGAAAAGCAGCTACAGAGCTCCGTGGTCCATTACCTGTTAAAATAAAAATAGTTACATTTTTAGGTAGTACCCACTGATTAAAAACTATTTTCAGCAAATCAGAATCAGATCAGGATATTTGCTTATGCTGGAGGAATCCGATAAGCTATAAAGCTATTTTTCACAAATTTCTAGAAGGGGCACGGTCAGAACGTTATAACTACAAACACCACAGTACAAAGTACAGGAAAAGCAAACAAATTGCCCAAAAAACATACAAATAAAACTTTAACCTACCAGTCGAAGCCCGCTGAGGTATTAACTCGGATGTCTGCTCCATCCTCACTGTCCTTCCCCCACCTCTCCCATACAAACAGGGATGCCAAGCGCCTCATTGAGCAGATCATTGAGCGCGCGCGGGATGGCCCCGGCTCTCAGGGCGACCACAACAACAACGGTGGTGGTGGTGGCGGCGGCGGCGGCAGCATTGGGGGCGGTATTGGGGGCAGCGGTGGCAACGGCCCGCCGGCTTCGGCGGCACCGCCGGCACCCTCGTTCCAGGAGCTCATGATTCCCGCGGGCAAGGTTGGGCTGGTGATCGGCAAAGGTGGCGAGACCATCAAGCACCTGCAGGTGCGTTGGGGGGTGCGATGGGGAGTGAGAGAGCGATGCGCGTGTGCACTGGTTTTGAAGTTAAACTTAGCGTTATTCACTTGTCTGGATGCAGTGTTTAATTTTAGTCGGCGTTTGTTTTAGTCTCGTCAATGCCAACCCTTTTGAATTTTAGTGGAGCCTCATGGTCTCTATATTGCTTTGCTAGTCATTCTCCTCGTCTGGGTTGACTAAAGCAGTCAAACATTTAGTCCACTTGCTTATTTAATGGTGGTGCGGGGCACACAATCCCCCCTCTCCCCCCAAGCTCCAGCGTGTACAAAACTATTTGGCTACGTGTTGCGACGGGTAATGCAAGATCTGACCGCGTCCGCTCGCTGCTCGCTGAGCTGCATTGGCTTCCGGTTGCCGAGTATGTTGTAAGGTCGCACTCGGTACACACAAAGTGCTTGCCACAAGTTAACCACGATACCTCGCTGAGCTCGTCAAGGAGCATAAATCGTCACACGAACTCCGGTCATCCTTGCAGCAGCGGCTTTTAGCAAACCATGAAACAAAGACAGTCACGGCATCGCGCGCTTTCAGATGCGCTTCTGCGGCAGTCTGGAACGCTCTGCGGCAGTCTGGAACGCTCTTCCGATATTAGGAAGCCACTGGAGCTTTACACTTTTAAATCGATCACGTCGATTGAAAAGTCCTTTGTTTACAACTGATTTTTGTGTTTAGTTTGTCCTTCCCCCTCATCTCCACTTAGCACGGTTGGCTACGTATGGTGTGAAAGAAGTTCTACATGCATCTTTTACATACATTCCACTACATCACTTCCATGGGTTGTTGTGTAATACAAAGGGTTGTACTGGGGAGTATGTGTTAATGCTTTGTACGTGTATAACTGTACGTACAGGTGTTGGAGTGCGCGCCAAAGTTAATGTTGCTATGGCTCACTGATGATTGCCAAGAACACGAAAACTGGTGCTGATGCCGAAATAACAATTGCGCGTGTGTACTTGTATGTACATGCAGGAGCGTGCGGGGGTGAGGATGATCATGATCCAGGATGGACCCATGCCCACAGGCGTCGACAAGCCACTTAGGATAATGGGGGAGCCTTACAAAGTTCAGGTATACGGCTAGCCCAAGGTTGATGTAGCCTCGTCGGTTCGTATTCCATCGTTGGCCGTTGAGATGGGCTCTTGTCCCCATTGTTACTACTTTTGTGTTGCTCGCCTTCACAGTGGAATGATGTGCCGGCATCCGTCAATACGGCAAGAGGACAATAAATGTTTGTAGCGTTTTGTATATTGTGTAATTCGTGCGAATGGCATCTTAAAACGCTGTGTAGAACGTTCACGCGACACAGATTTCGCAGGGAGGCACAGGTAAACCGCAGACAGGTGGGAAGGCAGACTGTTCCAGAACCGGTGTGAACAATTCCCAAAGCTCTTGCCCTATTTTTGGATGTCTGGTCAACACCATTTTCATAACACACGGAGAACCTAGAGAAACCCACAAGGTAACACTCAGTACCCTGCTGCACGAATGTAAATTAATCCTCTTGCTGTATCGCCCTCTCCTGGCAAGCCTGGACATTGTGACCTCGATGGCCACGGGGAGGGGGAGGGACTTTCCCAGTTCAACAACCCCTCGCTGTCCCCCCCCTACCAGTCCTGAATTATAGCGGTGCAGCGTACCCACCAGTTGATGATGAAAGTAAAGCTTTCAGTAGTCGTGATAACATCTCTTAATGCTTCGCCGGCTCGGCTCACATGATGGTAGGGGAAAAGGGGTAGTGGGGAGTTGTCGGACCAGCTTGCAAAAACTGTGCTGTTGTTTGTGTGCATTATTTTTGACTTGGCAGCGCTGTTTACTGGCCATGTTCCTGATGAGTCCTTTAACCTGCTTGTCCACCCACCCTGACCCACCCTTACCCACTCGCTCACCCTTATCCACCCACCCTTACCCACCCACCCTTACCTACCCACCCTTACCTACCCACCCTTACCTACCTACCCACACTTATATATCCACCCTTACCCACAGCAAGCGAAGGACATCGTGCTGGAGCTGCTGAGAGACAAGGATGACTTTGCACCCGGGGACTTCACCAACCGAGGGGGAGACAATGTGGAGGTGAGATCGGGAAAGCCACCACAAGAGCCGTGGGGTGATGCAGTTGGCACGGCTTGCGCCTCGGCAAAATGTGCCGGGGTTTTAATTCCCGACATGCGCCTTGTCCGTGTTGAGTTCATATGTGCATCCCCTATTTTGGAATGGGTTTACCTTCGGGTACCCATAGCTAAAACAACCCTCCCCATATAGGAATAGGTTTTACCCTTGTAACTGGCACAAAAAACTGACACCTTTATTCAAGGCATGTTTGCAATAACCACAACACAAGCAGTCAAAATGCAAACAAAAATGACAACTCTGATAATAATATGCACTGTCCTTGAATTTGATTGGTCCACACCCGAAGACAGCTTTTCTTAGAGCCATTGGTGTTGGACCAGAAGATGCCAAAAGGCGTACGTACGCCAATGGAGACTAGGCTCTAAGAAAAGCTGTCTCGGGTGTGGACCAATCAAATTCAAGGACAGTGCATATTATTATCAGAGTTGTCATTTTTGTTTGCATTTTGACTGCTTGTGTTGTGGTTATTGCAAACATGATGCCTTGAATAAAGGTGTCAGTTTTTGTGCCAGTTAAAAGGGTAAAACCTATTCCTATATCTTGTTACTGGCAAAGGAGGTCTCAATGTAAAAAAACCCTCCCCATCTCTCTAAAACCTATCTCTTCAACCAAAAATCTTAATGGAATTTATCTAGCGCATTAACCAAGGCGCTTTACAGATAATTAACAACGGTACAACAACGTGTGTGAATGTAACGGTGGAGGTGAGGTGAATGAAATAGATGAGAGGCGAATCTGTGATGCGTGGATTTGGTGAAAGGGAAATGATGATGAATGGAATTGGGAATGAGTGATAGCCATGTTCTGACGATATTAATTGGTTCCACGAAAACTGTCGTTAATTGAAATTATCGCTAGTCGAATATAGGAAATACATGCTAAAGGTTTAATTTGTTCCAAGGCAATCGGACGTTGACTTTTTTCACTCTAAAAACATAGTCTATTATATATTTAAACATGCAATTTTAATAAATACACGTTTTAAGAGCATTAAAGCATTCGTATTAATAGAAACGAGGATAAATAATGGATGAATAGAGCGTAACAACGTGCATGAATAGAGCATAAAATAAAAAAAATTCTTACCTTGGGCTGAGAAGGATGCATGGCTTAAATGGGTTCAGTCCACTTTGGAGCGCTCCGATTGGCCGAGGTTGGCGGCCGCGTGATATCGTAAACGTATAATTACTCAAAAATGTATCGCGAGTAGAAACAATGGGGGGGGGAGGGGGGGGGGGATCCTGTGTGAGGCGGATCGCCAGTCGAAATATCGTCAATTGGTGGCAGCGTAAACCGACGGGACCATTATCTGTGCGAGCGTTTGTGTGCTACCATGGTGGTGAGCGTGTGGTGCACCGGGGAGCGTTACTCCACGAACCCGGCGACCCGTGTTAGATATCCCTAGGCCAACTCTGCTTCAGGTGAGGACCCGGAGCGGGCGCGCACGCTTTGCCATTCTGGAGACAAAAGGCAGCTGGACGTGGTGCTGGCCACCCAACCCCCCCCCCACTCATGTGCCATCCTGGCCTACATTGGTGCTGCTATTGAGTAACAGCACTTTTTGCCCCAACAGTCTTGTTACAGGCTATAATGGTTGGGGGGGCCGGGGGATCTTTGTCTTTGTGCCACCAGGTCCCTGTGCCCAAGTTTGCCGTGGGTGTCGTTATTGGCAAGAGCGGTGACATGATCAAGAAGATTCAGAACGAGGCCGGAGTTCGCATCCAGTTCAAGCCAGGTGAGTTCAAGCTCCCCTGTAGGCCAAGTCGTGTTTAACAATAACCTAATAATGTTTTTATGGGCATCCCGGTGGCTAGGAGATGTTTACTGCCTCGCCTGGTATACATTTACCTGGCAACCCCTTTATAGTTCCTACCTTATTACAGACCAATTCGGACATTATTGGTCACCCCGTGCCCTTATAAATCTCAACGTTCATCCTATAAAGTCCCATCACAAGGGAGAAACACAAACACATTTTTTTGCCCCTATTGAAACGGCTGTACGCCGTATGGACCCGAAAACTCAATTTCCCTGTACAAGAATACAGGTAAAATGTATAGGTTGACAGGTATGTATACAGGAGGTCCTGGGTTCGATCCCGACCCTGACGCCTGCTGAATAGTTGGAGTGTGCGGTGTGTCTCCCCGTGGTAGGGTGGATTTTTCTCCAGGTCCTCCGGTCTTTCCACATTTAGAATCGACATGCATTTAAAGTATTTGGCTCCTTCAAATTTCCACCTGATAGCCCACTTCCGTTGAGCTGCTATCATTTGTAATAGCCAGGTCACTTCTGAAAGAGAGCTAAATTGCTCAGCGAGCTTTACCTGGTAAAATAAAAAGTTTATAGTTTTTTTTATAGTTCTTCTTTATTGTACTCCATTCGTTCTGCGTGGGGTTTCTTCCTGGTTCTCTGGTTTCCTATAGCTAAAAAAAAACAGGACAATGTAACTGGGATTGTCCAAACGTCCAAAGCTTGTGATGTCTGCAAAATTGGATAAAAAAAACAGGTTCAAGCATTCCGCGCTCGTTCATTTTAAGCTCCCTTAACAGCTCCCTCCCTCCCACCCCCCTCCCCTCCCTCAGATGACTCCTCGTCCCCTGATAAGATGGCTGCCATTATGGGCCCCCCCGAGTGCTGCCAGCATGCGGCGCAGATGATCAACGACCTCATCCAGAGCGTGCAGGTGAGGTGGACGTCGCTTTTCTCCTGGCCGCTAACCCACCGCGCATCCCGCAACACGCACAAGCAGCCTGTCCCCACGCATGGTTAAAGATGACAAGTGCAGCCCTGCGGTGGCTTGCTCGCCACCGCTGGGAGATGGGCGACCAGCAGAGCTGACTACCAAAGAGAGCCCTCTCTTGAGGGTTCTTTGGTCTACTTTTCCACGCTGGCCACACATTTTTATAAATGTACCCACATTTAACCCCGCCACATGTAACCTGCCGGCCATGTATATGCTGCTGAATGGAAAGAGGCAGGGGAGGATCAAAATATAATGTGCACCATTATTTCCAACTGCATCGCCGGGAGATAAAATATAACTGGCGATTTCTGCATTGCAAGTCCAGCGTGGTAACCATTCCATCACGGCGGCTTCCCATGGATTGTTTATGGGTATATTGTCGCTGCTCGAAGACCTCGCCATCCAAATCCATAGATATCTTCAGCAGGAAACGGACTTAAAATCAAGCTGCATACAAGAAAATAAAAACTCTTAGAGAAATTCAGGTTTCCCTCGCTTAATGCGGTAGATGCTTCCGAGTAGCGCATACAGTACGCAACAGTGTTGTCCCACGTCCGACCGCACAGCCGCACAATGAGTGTGCATTCAAATTGCTCGACCAAAATTTTGGGTAAAAATAGGTTCGCCGCATACGCACGAAGTTCCACAAACCAAACCCAGCATAAGGCGTGGCACGGTGGCTAGAAGATGTTAACTACCTCGCCTGGTATGCAGGACGTTGTGGATTCGATCCCGACCCTGACACCTGCTGTGTATTTGTAGTTTGCGTGTTCTCCCCGTGGTCGCGTGGATTTTTCTCCAGGTCATCTGGTTTCCCCCCCCCCCCCCCCGCATTTAGAATAAAACATGCGTTTTAGAGTATTTGGCTACGATAAATTTACACTTGATAGGTCACTTTCGTTGAGCTATCATTTGTGGCAGTCCAGATCACTCCTGAAAGAGAGCGACCCACAGCTCCAATGGCGGAGCCAGGATTTTCAGGTAGGGGGGGTAGGCAACCCCACCACCAATGATAAATGATAGAGGAGTTGTTAGTCAGTAAGGACTTGTCCCTTTTTATTCGACGCGTGTGCGGCGATGGCGCCAGCCATCGATCGAGGGTCGAATTCGAACCGCGTTGGGTGATCGGCATCGCGCTCGCTGAAGGTGAATGCCTTCAGGGAAGTCGTGTACTGTAGACGCAACTGCGCACAATTCTGAGTCGCTTATTACCGCTTTGCCGTTACTTATTGCCAATTATGGACTCGGACTATTGTCCTATCATCTCAAAGAGTCCCTGGCACGTAATAATAATATGCTACACAGTGGCAGTGGGGGTCGCAAAATGCCGATTTATTACTAATGAACCCCAATGATCTGATCGATTTCGATCGGATCATTGGGGGGGCACGTGCCACCCCCCCCCCCCCCCACACACACACAGTGGGCCTTAGCTGGTAAAATACAATTGTGTGTTTTTTTTGTTCTGGTTCATTAAACGAGTGAGACCTGTAGTTCAATAAACGAGGGACTACTCGCGAAACGGTTTCCCTGTGTGTACACAGAACGGGCCACCGGGCGGACCTGGAGGAATGGGTCGTGGCCGGGGCAGGGGCGGCGGCGGCGGTGGCGGCGGTGGCTTTGGACGCAACGAGTGGATGGGTCCCCCCGGGGGAATGCACGACCAATTCAACCTCACAGTGCCCACCAACAAAGTGGGGCTCATCATCGGCAGAGGTGAGAGTCGTTCGATCCCAACCCCCGGGGACCCCCCCCCCCCCCCACTTTATTTCACGCTCACTCGTGTAGCACGCAAAGGAGGAAAAAAATGTCCTTGGGACACGAATAAAGCAGCAATCTTTAACAGGTTTTTTTTTGGGGGGTTCGTTTGCCTAAGTGTGAACGTGTTAAAAACCCGCCACCACCCAACAGCCAATTAGTAAGGTTTGTCATGTAAACAAAACATGCCAATTAGTTCAGCACTAACCGGTTGTGTGTTGAAGAGTAAATCCACTGCAATATTTACAATTTGATTACCGTGACGCTTCGCATCATCAGGCGACAGCCATATTTGTGGAGAAATCGGCCTGCTTCAGTCTTAAATAACGTCGAAGAGTAAAACCTTGGATTGCAAGCATAATTGGTTCCGGAAACGTGTTTGTAATCCAAAGCACTCGTATATCAGTTGTGATCACGTGACGCTCGGCAGACAGCGTATACACGTACGCTACTACTCGTATTGCAAGACCTCTCGCTCGTTTATCAAATTGACATTTATTTAATATTTTTGCTCGTATTGCAAAACACTCGCAGACCAAGTTACTCACAATCCAAGGTTTTACTGTACTCGAATTGTAAATGGTTGTGGGTTTACTCTCCAAAACACCGGTGTGCGGAAGTAGTAACAAAATGGCACGTTTTGTTTACTGGCAAACCTTACTAATTGGCTTTGTTGGGTGGTGGCGGGTTTAACGACACATTTATATTTATGCAATCTAATCCAAAAAAACCTCTGGATAATATTGGTCGCGAAAGCCGACGTTTAAATCAACGAGTTGGTTCTCACCGCTTAATTGATTGAGTGTACGTTGAACTTCTTTCGTAGCGAACCGTGCTAACCGGAGGTGTAAGAATTGTGCTTCAACTTGGCCGCATTGAGCTCAAATAACAATAATTGATGCATTAAATGCCTGTACACATAAAAAAATGTATTCATTCGGCTATGTCGGGGTGGTGGAGGATCTACCGACACGTTTGGCTAGATCAGCGGGGGGTCGGAAACCAAAATGACAAGAGACATTTTTTGGAATTTGGTGTGTTGGAGTGCTGTGGTTTTCCCACCTGATGATGATTGTTTGTGTTGCAATCGAAACGTCGTGATTTATTTTATATTATACCTACGTGGCATTACCGAAAATCAAAGAGTATGGAGAGTAAACCCACAATATTTACAATTTCGCTGATATTACATCCTGCGTCATCGGGCGATTTTGCCAGAACACCGGTAGGCTGAAATAGTAACTAATTAGCACGTTTTGTTTACGTGACAAACCTTACTGGTTGGCTGTCGGGTGATGGCGGGGTTAACGACACATTTATACTTACACGATCTAACCCAAAAACCTTTGCTATGAATACCTGCAAATTATTCGATTGGCATTACACATACGGTAGCAATCATTGGCCCCCTATTTGCAGACTAACCCTGCAGGTCTGGTGCCGAGTCGCCTTGTGGCGATGCTGTGGGTAGGAGATGTTAACTGCCTCGCCTGGTATATAGGAGGTCGTAGGTTCGATCCCAACCCTGATGCATGCTGTATATATAAAGTTTGTATGTTCTCCCCGTGGTTGCGTGAATTTTTCGCCGGGTCCTCTGGTTTTTCCCTCCACATTTATAAATGTGCAGTTACAGTCTTTGGCTGCTTTACATTTCCACATAAGCCAATTCGTTGAACTATCATTTGTGGCCAGGTGACTTCTGAAAAAGAACTGTATACCTCAGGTGGGCCTTACCTGGTAAAAATCATTTTTGATAGAATGTGTGGGATGGGATGTGTACAGCACACTGAGATGCACCCTCATCAAGGGCCACTCTTATCAGACACAAATAATTATTTAAGTAGTTGCAAGTTGCTTACTTTGGTTGTGCAATTGGTTACTTCGCTGTGGGCTATGCTGAAGGGAAGGGCCTTTTTGGTTTATTATTTATCTCTTGTGTGTGCCGGTTCCTCGACACCCGGAAACCCCCTCTGCCAGGTGGAGAGACAATTAGGAATATCAACCAGACGTCGGGTGCCCGCGTGGAGCTCCAGAGGAACGAGCCTCCCAACGCTGACCCCAACTTCAAGATGTTCATCCTGCGCGGGTCCCCGCAGCAGATCGACCATGCGCGCCACATGATCGACAGCATCATCCACGGGGTGAGCGCTGGTAGGGCATGGGAGTGCGCTAGTTAGGGATCTTATTGCGCTATGTTTACCCAGGAATGGTTTTTGAGTTTCAAGACTTTTCAGGAAGGTCCTGCCAAGTTTTAGAAGTCGTCGCGGGGGGGGGGGGAGGAGGGTTGATGTTTGTGATATGTTATCCTGATTGTGAGTAAGTTACAGGTACTTCTTTAGCATTTGGATGTTTTTTGACCAATACCAGTTACATTGTGTTTTTATCTATGGATGGAAACCCATGCAAAACGAGGGGTGGACGATACAAACTCCACACACTAAAACAACCGCCATTCTCCACAACATGGCGATGACGTCACCCACGTTGCTTGTGTGCTAGGCTAGGTGCACCTTGAGGCCACGTGAAGTGCGAAAGGCCAGATGACAGGCGGTCATGTGACGTCCCAGGTGCCATGGATTGACCGACTTGCAATGACTGACTGATGCAATAACAACAACCGCCATTCGCCACTGAGTGGCGGTGACGTCACCACGGCGCTTGTGCCAGGCTAAGTGCACTTTAAGGCCACGTGAAGTGTCGAATGCCCGCTGGCAGGAGGTCACGGGACAGACCCAGGTGCCATGGGTTGACTGACTCAGATGACTGACCGATACACCACCTCTGCTATGTACTGTTTTTAGCTTGCTGCGTTTTAGCCATCCAACACTCAGCTCGTTGTTTCGAGCGTCTTTCCCTCAGCCATACAGTGTTGTAGGGATTTGGCCAGGAGACGTCATAGACTCCTGTTCCCCCCCCCCCCCCACCGAGGTCTCTTGCAGAAGCTTATTTTGACGTGTTTACTGTGGCTATTTGTTAATGTTGTTAAGGTGAAGGGGTTACACGCCCCACACACTAACCACATAGACGGACACGTACACAGATACCCCCTGCTCAACACAGACACATGCAATACCCCCTGCTCAACACAGACATACAATACACAACCTGCTCACGCTCTCTTCAGCCTCGCCACACGCACCCCTTGCTCACACCCCTATTGACACCTCAATCTCACCACACTCACTCTCCCTCCACACTACGTCTCGCACATACTGTGCACAGCATATTACACTACGCCGGACCACGCTACAATATTTACCACACTACTGTACACCGCCACTCGACCCATACAGTACAATACACTACCCGAGTGTACTGTATTCTACGTATAAATGTAAAAAAAAAAACATGCACACACAAATACACAAGCGCATCTGTTGGCATGCCTAAAACATGCTAACGCACACTAACACACAAGCAAAAAGCACAGCAGAAACGTTTAAAAAATAAGAACGCGAGCCAACAATCACAAAAAAAACCCACGCTCGCTCACAAAACAGCCAACAGAACGGGGAAGACGTAGAGACGCCGCACGGAAAGGTGCCGGATTTGGTAATCCAACCCAGGCCCTTCTAGCTACAAGTGTCATCACTGCGGCACCCTGCCGACAACGTTAGATTTTGGGAAGTGGCGTGTAAGTGGGTGACGGGTGTCGAGTTACCCGTAGGGGGGGGTGAGGCATTAGGGCTGGATCAGATGTGAGTGTGTTTTAACGTGTTTTTTTGAGTGTGTGTGTAACACGGTCCACTCGGCCTCAAATGTGTACCTGGTGCAGTGTGTAAACATTGCCGCTAGGAAGACAAAGGCGGTCGGGCGTGGTGCTGCCCACCCCAACCCCCTTCGTGTGCTGTGCCGGCCTTCATAGGTGTTCCCTGAGCATTTGCCCCAACAGTCTGTTAAGACTTTTTGGGGGTTGTCTTTTTTTGTGTCACGTAATTAATTGTTTTTTTGTTGCCGCAGGGCCCGCCTGGCCCGCCAGGTGCACCTGTAGGCCCAGCTCCCTACCCTCATCCCGGCCCATACCCCGGCCCACCTGGTCCCCCAGGCCCTCACGGGCCATATGGACCCCCACCCCAACAGTGAGTGTGAAGCTTTTGCATCCACACAGCCACTTTGATCATATGTTTGAATGCACCATTGCGATAAAAAAACTCGACAGAGCTGGCAATAACACCACCGCCTTCAACTTAAAAATATATAATCAACAACGTTTTGGGCTATGACTCTTCATAGCATTATTTTGGGCTATGACTCTTCTTCATAGCATAAGAATAGAGACGAGAGTGATAATAGTAGTAATTAGAGGCTGCAATACACCGTGAAACCTGTTAAGACTAAATTATAACAATACTTCCCGATGAACAGTTTTAAATTGGCTTATTAAGTTACGGGCAACCCTTCAATGAACAAAATTGTATTATTACACAAACTCATTTGTATTAAAAGTAAACTTATTAAATGCCACTGGCACATGGCGTTATGAGTTACAATGTTCCTGTGATATCTACTTAACGCAAAATCATCATTAACATTCACTAATGAATTCCTCGGCCTCGATTATCATTTCAACAGGATAAAAAAGGCTTACAAGAAATGTTAGGATCTAAGCTTTCACATGTTTTAACAAGCAGCGTAGATTAATTTTATCGGAGACGATTTACAAACTGTTTTTGGTTCGGTGCCTTATTAGCCCCTTGCTGTTCAGTTTTACACCAAATAAATATCTGTTGCTGTCAGCACCATCCAGTATCGGTACAGCCTTGTCACCTGGGGTCAACAGAGAATTCTGCTCAGAGAGGGGAAAGTGGCTGTTAAGAGTCCAGGGTCTTGTGGTTGTGAGCGCTAAGCTGGCACCACAGATCCCTGGGTTCGGATCCTGTCAGCTTCTTGTGATTAAACCGGGTTCTCCAGTGCAGTGAGAAGTTTTTGATGGCCTCAGCCTGGTCAGCACATCGTATGTTGAAATTACCATGGCGATCCTACTAAATGTTGTTGTATCTGTCTCGCTGAGACACGATGCTATCTCTTGCTGAGAAATATGAAGGGAATGTTATATTTTTTTCTTGTTGATCCTTATTTACAAACTTCATAAACACAAATTGGCAACGAATATGTCTCGAAGAAAAGTAGCCACCAAACTCCTTGACAAACCGATTTAGAGATACGTTTTATTTGAAAACCCCACGTTAGATGTAGCCCCTTTCACTTGAGTATTTGGCGGATTTGTGAAAATACTGCACGGGGTAATTCAAACGCTGCTCCTCGTACTGATCGTGGCGTGTTCTTCGATTGCACTTCCACAGTGGTCCCCCTCCTCCACAGCCGTACCCCAACCCTCAAGGCTGGCCCGGCCAGTATCAGCCTTGGCAGCAACCAGGCGCTCCTCCAGATCCGAGTAAGTTTACCCCTTAGGTCGACTCGGCCTCAAATGAGTACCTGGTGTGGTGTGTAAACATCACCGCTGGTGAGACAAAGGCGGCCGGGCGTGGTGTTGGCCACCCACCTCCCTCGTGTGCCTTGACGGCCTTCAAAGGTGTTCACTCATAGCAGTTGCCCCCCAACAGTCTGATCAGGCTACATGGTGTATCTTTGTTTTGTTTGTATTGCTTCACAGTCAACCCATGGCACCTGGGTCTGTTCTGTGACCTACCAGCAGGCGTTTTGACACTTGATGTGGCCTTAAAGTACACAGCCTGGCACCCGTGCCATGGTGACGTTACCGCCACTTAGTGGCGAATGGTGGTTGTTGTTGCTCCACATGATAGCCTCAAAGTGCACTTAGTTTGGCACAAGCACTTTCCTTGATGATATTAGTCCACCACCACTTAGTGGAGAATGGAGGTTGTTATTGGAGTGTGCACGGCAGATTGCGGATGCACTCACTACCACTGCTGCATTAACTGGCAGCCCAAAAAGTCCACGCTTTATCTCTGCATTACAGTGGCCCACTTTAACATCTTTACCATACCTCCGCACTCACTGCACCACAACCACAAAATCTCACGGTCCTGCGATGCAACTTTCTGGCACATGGCACATGAACTGTTCTCTCGACTCCATCTCCTCCGTGGACGTCCTCTCGGGCACTGTCCATGCCTTGGCTGCCAGCGCGTTTAATTTTCTTAACCATCGCCCAGCATCATTTAATAACCATGACGTTGTCCTGCCAAAGACCACATGCATTTCTTAATGGTTCAGATTATGTCATGAACTTGAGTATTTAATTTTTCTTTTGTTCTTTTTGTCCTTGTCTGTGTAATTCCAAGCATGCATCTCCCTGTTTCTTTGCACAACTTTTCAGATTTTGTTAAATGCTTCGTTGATGACCATGTTTCTGAAACCATATGTGTCCTGGCGGGCGTGACTGTCAACCCCCTACACAATCTTATACTATCCCCTGCCTTAGTATTGCCACCTCTATACATGCCCTTATCATACTCTCTTCTCTCCTCCACTCCTCTCACCCCCCCCCCCTCCGCAGACAAAGCGGCGGCGGATGCAAATGCAGCGGCGTGGGCGGCATACTACGCACAGTACTACCAGCAACAGCCCGGCCAGCAGCCCCCGCCAGCCCAGCCGGTGCCGGCCGTGCCTCCTGTTCCACAAGCTCCCCCTGTGCAGGGTAACAGAACCACTTCTGCGCTGGAGCACTCGATTCACTCTACAGGCGTCTGTGTGTGTGTGTGTGTGCACGTTTAGCCGTTACCGCGCTGTGCTGTGAGAATCCAGCCCACCCGAGTTCCATTCCCGTTCATGGCCAACACCGGTGACGCTTACCTGAACCGGTCATGGGCCTCCCCGAGGTCGACTCGGCCTCAAATGAGAACCTGGTGCGATGTGTAAACATCGCCACTAGGGAGACAAAGGCAGCCGGAAGTGGTGCCGGCCACCTTTTACCCCCTTGTGTGCTGTGCTGGCCTTCATAGGTGCTCCTCGCAAACAGCACTTGCCCTAACATCATTTTAAGGCTATACGGGGGGGGGGGGGCGGGGATCCTTCGTCTTTGTGTCTGCTTGTGTGTTGACCGGGCTTGTCTGTGTGCATGCTGATTGTGCATTTTTGTGAATTCACATATATGCTGTGCTTTTAATTTGTGTTTGCATGCCTGTGTCCTTGTTTGTGTATATTATGTGCATTAGCACATGCATATGTTTGCATATGTTTGGGGAACGGTGGCATAGTGTTTAGCGCACTGCCGTGAACCCGATTACTAGGCCGATGCTAATATTCGTGGCAATTATTTAAACTGGTTCTGTGTCTCCCCTTGGGTTTATATAGCATTTGTATCAGGTCCCCTTTGTACTTCGTGTGTAAAGATCATTTGGAAATGCAAAGGTGGCTGGGCATATTGCTGGCAACTTCACAGCCATAAAGACGGTCATTGCATTGCGCACTTTCGGATGTGCTTCTGCAGCTGTTCTGGAACGTTCTTCTGATATTAGGAAGCCACTGGAGCTATGCACTTTAAACTAATCTAGATTGATAAACTCATCTCTTTAGAACAGTTGTGTTTATTTTGTTGTCCTTTCCACCCCACGCCTCCAATTAGCCCGGTTGGCGACGTACAGTGCAAAAAATGTTTAACATACATACACGTATGCCTACCTGCCTTTCTCGCTGCTTGCTAGCGGCACTTTCCCAACCATTCTCCCAAAGTCCACACCGTGATATTTTTTTCTCATTTTTTTCTCATTGTCTGCGTTTGTCTGCTTGAGTGTATTTGCCTTTGTGTGTGCCCACATGCCGCGCTTGGCTTAAGATGAATACAGTCCGGTCTTCTGTAATGCGGCAGTAGATTCGTTCCTTCAGAACACACCGCGTTATGGAAAAATTGGGTTACAATAAATATATTATAGGGTAAAGCACAGTCTGCGATAACACGTGAGATCCCATCGCAGGCTGAGCAAATACTGAGGCGCGTGGGTAGCAACTAGAAGCATCCAGCATCATCCTAATGCCTTGCGCGATTATGATGATGATGCTATGCCGAGGCAGCCGCTGTATGACCGCCTATTCCTACTTGCGCGTGACGTAATTCCATTCGCTCGATCGCGTTATATGTACAATTCGCATCCGTCTTTTAACAAAAAGCGTTCTCCAATTACATTCATCGCGTTGTATGCAATTCGCGTCATTGTGCGAGGATGGACTGTACTTGGTGTGTGTGACAGAGTATTGACGCATGGTCACTGGGCAAAGGAAAAGAGGCCGCCATCTTATCGCTGGCTGTATTGGCATCGGTGGCATTGACAAACTCCTCCACCTTCTTGCCTGTTATAAATGCTTGTCCTTAACAGCTGATCCGAACCAAAACCCTGGCCAAGCTGCCCAGCCCGATTACACCAAGGCATGGGAGGAATACTACAAAAAAGTCGGTAAGTAAAAGCGATGACCAGTTGGCTGTGTTTTAGTGTTGGGGGGGGGGTGGGTGCTATTGAGTTGTTGCAACACCAAGGAGGCTCGGATACGCTGAGGCGGTGACTTGGCCCCGCTGTAGCATGCGGTTCAAATCCGGATTGCCACCCTGGCCACGACCGTGGGTGTATTAACCATAAATACCGCTTCACAGTGGATGGGTGAGATCCCATGACTTCATTCGGAATGAATAGGCCATCGTGTGCCAGCATCATGGTCCATGCTAACAAAAAAGTCCTTGCAAATTACTCATTAAGGTTACATGTGGCAACATAGCTCCCCACTGACTGTATCCGTCTGTGAAACATAGCGCCCTTGCGATATTCCCGCGCTATAGGAATGGTGCTTCTACCAAATGTTTAAAATGTATTATGAGCCGTTATGATTTACTGAGCCAACACTGCCGAGATGCTGTCCAGGAATGTACGAACGTGATGAATTATGTCCACGGGACTCTTTTTTTTGTCAGCATCAAAGTTGGGAAAAATAAGAATAGTTTTGAGGAGTTACGAATGAAGATGCACGCTTGGGAACCTTTGTCAGGAACTGAAATTCGGTTTGGTTAAATTCACTTGCTGAAGAAGGCACACCCTGCACGTGCGAGAAACGTCAAAACATCGTTCCAAACGACGCGCGGTACAACCTGAGAAGACATCGGAGAGCTACGCTTAACAATGAAGACGACGCTTCAGGAGACGGTGATGGAGGGGGCAGTCACAAGAGTTGATCTAAAATTTCAACAGGGCAGATCGCGTAAGCATTAATGTGTCATTAACCCACCCGATAATGCCGGATGTAATTACTCAAATTGTGGATGTTGTCGATTTGCTTTTCAACACGCAACCGATGGGCTGTTTTGTTTACGTGACAAACCTTACTTGGTTGGCTGTCGGGTGGTGGTGGATTAATTGCAAAACTTTATACTTACGCACTCCAACCCAAAAAAAACCTATCAATATTAGCTGCTCTTTTACAAAAGGCCTTTGATTCTTCGAGCGGAGAGCACTTGACGGGAAGTGGGAGAGGTAAGATAAGGGGGGGGGCTGAGATAGGCAGAGGCAAATGCTTGGATTGCTTTTAAGGTGAGAGGGAGATCTTGGAGTTGAGAATATGATGGGAGCCATTGGATGGATCTGGGGGGGTATTGGGGAGATGTAAACTCTGTTATTGGTTCGATGGGAGTGGTGGTTTATGGCATTGTGAATTATTTGGTTCATTGGCAAAGGTAGCATTGTTATTAATTTGTGTCGGCAGCATTCTTAATCATTTGTTGGCAGGAGGAGCAGGCTATGCATTAGTCGTTCCTGACAACAGCAGTAAGAGCCGGGTTTAGTTTGGCTCTAGCAGTGCCATTGTTTGCAGTGTTGGCTGTAAGCCTTGCTTGACACCGTCTGTGTGTGTGTGTGCGCGCGCGCGAATGCATCCCACAGGCCAGGCTGGCGCTGGCCAGACTGACTATACGAAAGCCTGGGAAGAGTACTACAAAAAGCAGGGTAAGTTTGCTGATTTCTAGCCATCACCAACCACTCTCCTCTGGGTCCACAATGACCAGGGTGTTCAGCGCCAGGCTTTAACCCGAAGCTGAGTGTCTTGTTCTTTTGGATGGTTCATAATGGCCACGTTAGCCACAAAGGCCTGTGAGGTCTCAGGTTTCAGCCTTTTGATTGGGTTTTCTTGTTTGGAGGAGTCTAATGGCTAAACATCATCTTCACATATGCTCTTCATTAGCTACATAACTATGCATGAATACATGTATTAATATATGTTATTATGCAAATGATACCTGCACAAAATATTGCCTATGATATCCATCTATTACATGCGTATGATATATGAATGACCCCTCTAGGCCAATGAAGCCATGACAACTTAACAAACGAGACGAAGTTTGAGTGGTCTTCTGCACGTAGCAGAAGCATTCGAAACAGTTACTCATTGGGGTTGCCAGACTTATAGCATGGTGTGAACCATTACACCACCAATATAACTCGTATCATAAAAATCTTCATACTACTAAGTGTGTGTAGTTATTATATAGGGGTGCCATGGTGGTGAGATGTTAACTTCCTCACCTGGTATACAGGAGGTTGTGGGTTTGATCCCAATCCTGACGTCTGTATATTTTGAGTTTGTATGTTCTCTCCTTGGTCGTGTGGACTTTTCTCCGTGTCGTACAGTTTTTCCCTCCACGTTTTAGAAACACGCTTTTAAAGTATGTTGCTGCTATAAATTTCCACGTGATAAGCCACTTCGTTGAGCTATCATTTGTGACCAGGTTGCTTCTGACAGAGCTATTTAGCTCAGTGGGCCACGTACCCCCCCTTTACTTGACCCAACGTGGTTCTGAGATATAAATGTACGAATAACGAGCATCATTATTTTAACCAATTGTCCATTTTGTGAGGTATCCGAAGTAGCTCATAACTGCAAGCGATTTGTGGGTACCGTCTAATGCATTATAAAGAGCGGTGATGTGGTCCATGGGTAGCTCCATTGACGCTTGTTCATCTTCTTTGGTTCTTTCGGTAAAGTCACGTAGAATGAGAATAAAATAATAAATTGATAAAATAACACAATAATATTCTCACGACGTTTCGGCCACAACACAAGCGGCCTTCATCAGGTGAAGGGACGAGACTGTCTGTTAGGACAGCGCTGGAGTGAAAAAAAGCCACTTTCAGGTCACGACCTTTAAGCTGTGTCAGAAGAAACGTCGTGAGAATATTATTGTGTTATTTTATTTTATCAATTTATTATTTTATTCTCATTCTACATGGTGACTTTACCGAAAGAACCAACGAAGATGAATCCTTGCAGTCACGAAAGCTTTAAATCGAAATTTGACGCTTGTTCCATATGCTTCACGGTTTAAATTCAGCAGGCCCATCCCCTGGTAATCGTCCGTGGGTGTATATTAACCTCAACATTCGTCTGCCCTCCCGCCTCATTGCGGACGTTCCAAAATGACCGTGGACATCCCCATATATATAAAATATACATTTGTGAGCCTGTTCAAAATGTTTAGCATACTTCCCGACATGCAACAAACTTTGAATTTGGCATCTGGGTACTTTCCAGACTGTACACCATGCAAAAATTATAAAAATAGACTTTTGTATTTTTTGGGGGGGTCGGGGGGGGGGGTGCAATAATGCATATATTTAGCACGGCAAGTGAGCAGTGCCATACAAATGTGTCGCAGGTCTAAGGTGTTCTTCGCGCAGCATTGCTTTATTATTTCAGTCGTTTACTGCCGTACGCACCCTGAAAGTTGTGCGTGTCTGCAGCAAGCGCGTGTACGTGTGTAGCTATGGTTAGCGCGTGTGTGTGGGGGAGCGGTAGTGTAGCGGTTAGCGCTACGCTGCGCTACGAACCCGGCGACCCGAGTTCGATTCCCGCTCACGGTCACCACCGGTGACGATTATTTGAACCGGTCCTGGGCCCTCCCCTAGGTCGACTCAGCCTCAAACGAATAACTCGTGTGGTTGTGTGTGAACATCGCCACTCGGGGGGCAAAGGCGGCCGGGCGTGGTGAATCCAAGTCCCGGGCGAAGCCGGGAAGTAAAGCTAGTAATTCATGAGGAGAAGTCCATTGTGTGTGTGTGCCAGTGTTGTTTTGTACGTTCATCGCCTCCCCTCCCCCCCCCACCCCGTTCCATCCAAATTGAGCAAATTCGAAAAATATACGCCACCGCAAATGAATCGGTTGGGATATACACGCGGCAACATTTCCCCAGGGCTGCGAAACTACCGCAGGACTGCGCGCTGAAACGTCGGAAGCGCGCGCTGAACGTGTAACCGCATAATTAAGTTGCGTGCGGGTTTTTTTTCCGCCCCCCCCGCTACCTCCACAACAGGCCAGGCCGCCCAGGCGGCCCAGGCGGCCCAGGCGGCCCAGGCGGCCCAGGCGGCGCAGTCGGCGCCACCGGTGGCCGCTCCGCAGCCGGACTATTCGGCGGCCTGGGCCGAGTACTACAGGCAGCAGGCATCCTACTACGGGCAGGGACAGCTCCAGGGCCCGCCCGGCTCCGCGCCCGTCGCAGGCCCGCCCGGTGTCGCCGCCGCCGCCCCCTCGTCGCCGGCCAATCAGCAGCCTCCGCCGCCCGGCCAGCAGGCACCACCGGTAACCGCGGGCGTCTGGTAGCAGCAGCAGCAGGTGTAACGGCGGCAGTGTTGTAATAACCACCTTCAGCAGTGTCATCAGTAAGGTGTAGTAGAAGCAGCAGCAGCAAATGTAGCAGCAGTATCATTTGTTAATGCATCAGCAATAGACGCAGCAGCAGCAGTTTAATGCAGCAGTATCGTAATCTGAATCTTTACTTAGACTGGAGGAATCCGATGAGCTATGATATCATAAGTCGATGGAGCAGAAATAGATGTAGAAGCGGCAGAAATAAGTAGTATTTAAAATTTTTTTATAAACACGCTTTGAAATGTACCGTACTAGTAATGGAAGGACTCCAGGAAGTGGCCCCGAAGCTTGCCATAGCGTAAGGGACCGTGGACAATTAGACCCAAGCCGAAACATAACATATAAAAAATAATGTTTTGAAATATATGTTTTATATTTTCTGACAGAATCTAGTATTGTCATCAGTATGACATAAGTATATCAAGTTTGCAGTAGATACCGCATTGGGAAGTGGGTAAAAATTGAGTTGCAAGATTTGAGGATACAACAACAACAGACGGAGTGAGTTAAATAAAAGCGTGTAAAATAGATGTAGCTGCATTGTCATCAATGTTGCAGCAGCAGTGTAATAACCATCTTCAGCAGTGTCATCAATAGGTGCAGCAGCAAAATAATAAACAGCTTCAATGAGGGCACATCCTACAAGCAGCAGGTGTCACCAGTAGCTGTAGCAACAATGGAATCAATATCCACAGCTTCACTTGTGTATCAGCGTCGTCGCCAGATGGAGCAGAAACAGATGCCGTTTTAGCAGCAGCAGCAGCAGCAAAATAATTATTTGCAGCAGTAAAACAGTGATACCTCTCTCTATACGCAGGGGATGTGTTCCTGGAGCTTAATTCGTATCCCGAAACGTCGTATGTTGAATAACGTATAACGTTAATGATATGAAGATGTGTTCCCATCCTCTCGTAGCTTACCATTTAATACTATAAACACTTAATACATTTCCATTCATATGGTAAACAAAAACTTTATACTAAAAATAATATTATATTTTATACTGTACTGTATTTAAACTAAAAGCTGACATAAATAATAGAAACACCATGTACTGTAAGATAAATTCAAATTAACCGGTGTAGTCTTGGGTGCAGTCACAAAGTTGCATTGCCCACCAAACGTAACTTGGTGGGAGTAGCTGCGTGTCTTTTGGCCGAGAGAATGTAAACACTCAGCGACCCATTGTGATGTGCAGCGCTATTACAACTTATTCTTATATCGTACTGTCGATGGACAGTTGTACGAGTTATTTCATTCAGTGCATTTAATATTTAACTTTATTTGCTACCATGTAATATAATGGTAACATATCCAAGGTTCGTTATACTGAACCTTCGCATATATGGATTATTTGCATATCGAGGTATTACTGCAGTGGTGTTTTTGAGTCGATGTTAATCAGCCGTGTCACCAGTAGCAACATCAGCCATATCATCAATAGCTGGTAACAGTAGCAGCATCCGTAGTCGTATGGCAGTAATATCCACTCGCCAGCGCCCTTGTAATGAGGCAGCAGCAGCAGCTGCTGCATCATTAGCAGCGGTAAACCCTTGGCAGGCGAGCGGCACCAGCGGTTAAATTAGCAACGTCAACAGAAATAGTTGCATTGTGGCGACTGTTCCTAGTGCTCGCCAGAAGCGCTGTAATATGCGTTGGGTGGCAACAGCAGCAGCAACATCAACGCCTACACCATCATTATGGGACCTCTCTTACAGTTGTTGGCACTCAAGATTCTTAACCTTTCCCCTTGGTCCCCCCCCCCCCTCCGTTGCTAAATGTGTGGTGGTGCCCTTGACAGGCATGTGCAGGTGGTGTTGCCGTGGCCATTTGCCGCGCATGTTGAATTATGTTCTTTTTGTGCTGTTCGTTCATTTGAGAGGGTCGGGAGGCAAAGGGTGGGGTTGTGTTTTAAGGTAGGGTGCTGCAAGGGCTGCCAGTGCAGACACAGCACGAGGGCCGTGGCACATTTTCTATGTTCTCCCCTTGTCCAGCATGAGTTTTCTTCCGTAGCTAAACAAAAAAAACCGCGTATAATGCAATTGGTAGTGGTGAAAACATGCCGATACTAAAAACAAAATCCTGCAAAAATGACAGTTGATCATCGATTATCCGGCTTCCAACATTATCCGGCAGTCCCGGGAAAAAAACCTTTCCAAAGGCTGTAACCAGTCCGGCGATCGTCAACCACATGTTGCTGAAACAAGAGCGTAGTAGTACGTACGTACATCGCCCCGTGATGCAGGCTCTTTGAGATTTAAGTAGTGAGCACGGTACAGTAAATACAGTGACTTTTTATAGTAGTCAATCTTGATTTGAAGCTTTCGTGACTGCAGGAATCCTTACTCTTTGTTTTTTTTCGGTAAAGTCACGTAGGTAGAAAAAATAATAATGGATCGCGACGTTTCGATCGCAACACAAAGCGGCCGTCATCAGGTGTGAAATAAGCACAGCAGCAGGACTGCCGTCGTAGGAGAAAGAGCTGCTGCCCAAACCAAGGGTAAGTGGGCGATTAGCGTGTCAGTGTGAGATGGCCCACACCACCGTGAGGCGTGCCAGTAAGATATTTATTTTTGTCTTTGTTTATTACGCCAATTTCACATAATTGACAAATGTAAACACGAAAAAACACAGCATCTAAATACATGTTCGTTTAACACGTATCTGTGTGCACAATATGCTTTTTTTAAATACTGTAGTGATTAGTGCTTATCTGCCGTTTTTGAAAATCCGGTACCTCCTTTCCCCGCTGAAGCTGCCGGGTAATTCAGTAGATCATCGATTGTAATCGATGATCTAATGAACTCCATTGGGATTTATACATCACAATATTATTTCCCTACTTTTCAAAGGCTTGGCAGGATACCGTTTGAAAAAGAGACTTAAGAATCGGGCTTGTTCCTGGGTTCAAACAAGTGCGAAAGCCTTCAGGATTGTCTTTGTGCGTTTTTATGGAGATGCTATTAACATTCGCTTACAGGCAGTGGCTGGAAATTATTTGCAAATGCATGAGCAGGACACAGCCGGTGTAATTTGCCATCAGCGTCCGATGGCAAATGATCAAGGGCAAAGGAGGACGTCGCAGTGTCAACAGTAGCTTTTGCTTGTAACAGCATGTCGTGTGGCAACAGTTGACCTAGCAAGAGAAGTTAACCCGTGTGTGCGTGATATGATCAGGTGGTGCGAGAGTGTGTGTGAGTGAGTGTGTGTGTGCAGAATTTGGAGCAGATGGAGATGCCAAGGGCCACACTGTCCCCCCCCCCTCCCCCCCGTGTCTCCTCGCTGTGTCTCCCGCATTGACTACGCTGCATTAATGGCGTGTGCCTGTGTGTGTGTGTTCGTGTTGTGCAGGGCCAGTAGATTTTGGGGGCGTTGCTGTTGGCTGGTGTGCACGCCGTTGGGGGATTGCAGTTTTATACAAAAAATAGAAAGTGTAAAAAAAACAAACACCACCACACCTACACGCTTCACCATGCTGGGGGCCCCTCTCCTCCCTCTCATCCCCTTCTCTGTAGAAAACATCTGTTTGAATAAAAATGCAGTCGGGGGCAGCCTTATCACAACACCGTTGATTTTCAATTCCTAGCTTTTGCTTCGTTCTCCTGTTATCGGCATTATGCTCGGTGAACCAGTTGAGCAGCGTTAGGTTATTTTTTTTTTTGGTCATGGGGAAGGGACAATTAAGGGGGGCAAATCGTGTGTAGTGTGAGATAATGCTGCTTGCCTGTTCTTAGCAATAGGGTTAAGAGGCAGCCCCATCCCTCACCTTAAGTTTGTCTCCCCCGTTTTGGTGGTCGCCTCTCCCCCCCCCCCGTGAACTCGCCGTGTGATCCCCAAAACCCAAATCTCTTTTGGCAGTCGGCAGTGTTTTTTTACTGCAGTGCGAGGCACCGTCAAACGCGGTGTAAATTTGTGTGCATAGGTTTTTCACGCTAACACTGTGTAGCTCCCCCTCCACGCCCATCGACGCATTGCCGGGTTGTGTTTACCCCGTTGCTGTTTGGAAACCCGTCGTCGTCCCCCCCGCCCTCCGTGCTTTTATTCGGTTCTTGATAGAAGCTTCTCCCCCGTCAAGTAGAGCAAAAGCGGACGGACGTCGTGCCAACAGCACCGCGCATGGTTGTACAACTACCGACGGTGCAACGTCGTTTGAGACTATGCATCGTGTGACCTGTTAGTGCGCCCCAGGCCCCCCCCCCCCCCCCCCAACACAGTGACGGCAGCACTGGGTCGTCAGGCACGGATTTTTGAACCTTGGTTAAGAGTTGATTTTCTTCTTATTAAACATTCCAACTGAAATCCCGTTTTTAGTAATACGCAACGCGCGCAGTATGCACACGCGCCCGCATGGGACACGCTGCATTGCTTAATGCCACTGCATTTGCAGTCCAGAGGGGTCGATCTCCGATCTCCCGACTCGGCGATTAGGCAGGTCTGCGTGTGGGTGGAGTAAAGTTGCGCGGGTTACTCCCCCACCTCTTCCCCAAGACGGTGTTGCCAGCGTTGAGGAGTAGACCCAAATTACACCCGGTGGGGAAGGTGTCTCCTCTCTCTCTCTCTCTCCCCCTTTTTGCCAGCAAAGGTAGCAGCAGGAAATTGCAGGACCGCACGTTTTAGCTTTTTTTTAATGCAAACTTTGTTGAGCAACAGAGTAGCCACACACGGGTGTGCCACACGTCGTGGTAATTCCACACGGTAACAACACGGGGAGTTCTTTGGAGATTTTTTTTTGTATCTAGGGTGTTATTTTCTTTCTGATTTATTTTCATTTCTTCCCCCCCCCCTCCACGTCCTCGTCCATCCAGCACCACCACCTCAACCTTTGACATTTTATACGGTGGGACAACAGTTTCAGGAATGGCGCCATGGAAGTGGGGGGGGGGGGTGGTGGCAGTCACACCGCGCACGCCATTTCTTGACAGCGGCAGCACTGGTCACACAGACAGTGGCTGGGGAGGCTCCGTAGCAAAAAAAAAAAACCAGAATGTGACACGACTGTGTGTACGATGCGTTTTATGTC
The DNA here is from genome assembly GCF_048934315.1 of Petromyzon marinus. Taxonomy (NCBI): domain Eukaryota; kingdom Metazoa; phylum Chordata; class Hyperoartia; order Petromyzontiformes; family Petromyzontidae; genus Petromyzon; species Petromyzon marinus. The sequence goes on along the minus strand of NC_133740.1, from coordinate 4,094,734 downwards.
GTTGAATAAATGTTTGTCCCAAAACAAACCCCGGTTTTAACCCCCCCCCCCCGAGTCGTCGGTGCTCCTTGGCGGTGCTGCGACTGTGTGAAGTTGCGGAGTGTTGCTTGACCCCCCCCCCCGCCCACCACCCCCTGCTCCGTGCAGCGTGTTTGCATTCTATTAAAGTGAGGTCTCTCCCGTTTTCGCCTTTCTCTGCAGCGTGTTTTAAGTCATTTCCAGTGCGTGTCTCCTGCCGTGCGATGTGCCCTTGTGCCCCCTTCCGAGGCCGTTTTAACGCATCAAAGGTCTTTTTTTTTTCCATGCCGCTGCCCACCGGTTGTAAAATTGGCCTCAAAAGTTTTTACCTCGTGTATGTTTGCGAGCTTTTTAAGATTCCTACTAAGCTTTTGTTTGCCTTGTCTAGTCTAAACATGGCTTGAGCATCATATATGCAGCGCGTCTGTGTGCGCGCGTGTGTGAGCACAATTTATTAGGGTGCTTAAATTTAACTCGATTGGCGAAACATGCGTAAGTGTTGGTGATCTCAGGCGTAGACATTTTATCACCAAATCGGTCGTAAAACTGGATTAACAGATGTTCTCCTTTACAAGGACAATGGGATGCCTTGTACAGAGCCGCAAGAGCCTCCTCGTGCCGAACTGCTGCAGGACAATATTTGGAGCACTTTATTTATCTTTGTGCGCGTAAATATGTTGTGTGGCTTATCTGTGAGCTATGCGAAGCCACCCCACCCTACCCAGCGAAAGGAGCCTATGTGTTAAACTAAAGGTTTCCGAGGGCGTTAATTAACGAGAGAAATACCCATTGTGTCCACTAGCATTGGGCTATCCTCTTGGATATTAACTCGTGGTCCTACAAGTAGAATAATGTACAACAATTGGCTTGTCTTTGTACAGCTTACGATTGCTCTCGTCCATGGGCTCGAGGAGAAATGGGGTGGCAGCTTGAGTTGGCAAAATTCATTCTTGCCGATTCCTCTGTGTAGACAATCGAATCGTGGTGGGCCCAACTAAATGTGTAAAGGTTGTGGAGCATTTAATTAACTGTCATTGGTCATGTGAAGGAACTAGTAACAATAATTACATTGGTCCTCATGTTTCAGATAATACAAACAGTGAATTCCCCTAATCTGAATAGTGGACACCAGATTGAAATTCATTTATTTAAATGTAACATGTAAAAACACTCATGTAGGAAATTATCAAAAGCAACGTGTGTTTCGTCTCCTGCTCAGCAACATCTAACAAACTATGCGGTCCTCATGCCGAAACGTACATTGAAAAAGCTTTATATTATGTTACACATTGCAAAGTGATTCTCTGTTCGAACCCCGCCCGTGTGCCGCGAGTGTTTTTCCAGTGGAGGCAACGTGCTTGAAACAGGAGATGATGCCCCCCCCCCCTTCCTCCTCTCCCTCACCCCCACAATGGGTTATCAGGGACTCTGTAGCCACAACTATAGTGCAGGCTTTTGGCCTCTTTCCAGGTAAACTAAAAATAAACTTTCTTATTTTACCAGGTAAGGCCCCCCCTGAGCTGCTATGTTTCGCTTTCAGAAGCGACCTGGCTATCACAAACGATAGCAGCCCAACGTCGTGGGCTTATCGTCGCTTGAATATCTATAGCAGCGGCCAATTGCTCTTTAAACGCGTGATGTTGACTTAATGTGGAGGGAAAAACCGGAGGACCCGGAGAACAATCCAGACGGCCGCAGGGAGAACAGGCGTCGGGGTCCATGACCTCTGTATAAACCAGGCAAGGGAGATAACGTCTCGCCACTGTGGCTCTCAAAATTTAGCTATGCGACATCCATCCAATGTTTGTGTGAACTTTCACGCACCGTACATAGCCGACCATACGAATTAATTGGGAGATCCGATGTTTTACTCTCTGCCGCGCTAAAATCCGTCTTGTCGCTCCGCTTTTTTGAGCGTCGAGCTGGGTTGCAGTCATCGGCGAATCTCTTGCAGTTTTTAGTTCACGCCGGCGAGTAATTTGTGTCTGTCGTTAACTTTTAAGCCCCATTCACGTCTTTGGAGTAGTTGACGGGTCGCTCTGCGTCCCCTTTAACGTTTTGAAAACATTGACGGCGTTAAAGGTGGTTATGTGTCGCGGCCGCTGATTGCGGTTGTCCAATATCTCCAGTTTTAATTAATGCCTCGGACTTAGTGTAAAGCGACGGACTTTTTTTTTAACACGCTGTGTTGCATATTTAGATCATTGTTAACCGAAGTTCCATGCTTATTGAATGCATTTTGATGCCATTTTGTAGAACCATTGACATGTTGGCGTTATTTTCAGACGTTTTGATGACTAATTTCTCGACAATGTCATTGTGCTTTGAGTATAATGCCATGCTTGTGACTGATTAAAAGTGGTAGTAGTTTGCTTAATAGTTTGAATTAGTGACAGTATTGTTTTGCGTGCAATTAATTGAGCAAAATGCTATAGTTTTTGTGCATTTTTACGTACCACTGCTTGCATTAATTAGCCCTTTTGTATAAAGTGTCTTGCCCAGTCAATTTTACATTAGATATATTCACATTTAATATTACCTAGTTATTGCTGAAGTCAACAGTGTATCAATGCTTTGATTACTAACTAGAGTCTTTATTTTCTGTTTTTATTTCGTGTTTTTTTTAGGGAGGTGAGTATCATAGCTTGATTTACCCCCCACAGTGTTTAAATTTGGTAACAAAGGCCACCTAATGCTTTTGTTTATGTGCTCTTAAATTGATGACATGCATTCGATAATTTGCTGTTTTAATGCAGGACAGTTTTTGAAACGTATGCATGTGCACTTAAAATTTCAGATTTTGTTTACAATATTTTGGAATCCTGTTCATTTTTCAATATAATGAATGCATATATACAGCATGAAGTGCAATCATAGTTACTATGTATGCTTTCTCTTCTCCGGAGAGTTTAATTTTGACGAATGTAATATTTTCCAAAGTCTTTCAAATGCATAGTGCTAATTTTGTGAGAACAGTAGTACGTTGTTTCAATGCCTATGAAAGTAGATATTGTTACACTAGAGAAATGCTGTCGTCAGCGGAAATCGTACAGATTAGTTTAATGCTGTTGCCTGTGATCGGTGTAAGTAAAACATTTTTACGCAAAGTATATCTTAAAGAAAAGTCGAATTCCAGTAACTGCATATTTTTTTTGCGTCAGTACAATTCCTCTCAATTGGTCTCTTCAATTCCATTTTTAGGCTGTTTTCTCAAGTTTCTCTCAAGGTGAGTTGTGGTCACCTGGTTGACGTTTTTTGTTAACAAATGTTAGCTTGTAATCATTTGCCGTCACGCAGCGTATGACTTGATAAACGGTTTTGCCGTGACGTCAGCCGATGGTGCTGTGTCTCATGCCATTGCCTAAGTGGTCTGTGCGGCCAAAGACAACTGAAATTGCTATGTTTCAGTTTGACGCCAAGTCGAAACGCTTTTAACGTATTTCAGAGAGATGTTTTTCTTAGATCTTGTCCAGTTTTGTTGATTTACCTTTGAGCCACCTATGCGTCAAGGTGAGAATGATGTGTGCCGTTAAAAGCATGACCGCTCGGTTGAGCATAGTTACTCTCGTTAAGTTTCGGCAGGTCGTGTTTTGATGTCCTGCAATTTAACGTCACGTTAGAATATCGCCGTTTTGCCGATGTTACCGTAGAGACTGCAAAAGCGTTGCTTTTCACGTGCGCCAAGTACAAAGAGGTTTTTTTGTTTGTTAAATTTAATCGAAAATTTTAAGATCGCTCATCGTTGTGAATGCATATGAGCGGTGTTGGCTTGTTCCCCCTCTCCCCCCCCCCCCAAACCCTCCGCATTGCTCTTAAAAAAAAGAACCTGGTTCAATTAACGAGCATTTTAAAGCAAGTGATAAAGAGTGGCTTCGGGTCAGCGTGGTGATTGGTGGTGGTGGTGGTGCTGCTGTGGTGTCGAGTCGCGATGGCACAGCGAGCGTTGTTGTTCTGGCACAGATGTTGCAGTAGCTTTCCAATCTTGGAGCCGTCCCCCCCCCCCATAGGGAGTTCTGTGAGTATGGACTCGACAAAATGTCAATTTGCAAATCTGTGAAAAAAAGTTAATCGTCACAATCGTGCATTTCTAACACCGCCGCCTTAATGTTTATGCCGCATCGTCGTAACAGTGTGCATTGAATCTTGCCGTTGTAGTCTATGTAGTGTATCTTTTAACAGTTGCAATTATCCAGTGACTAATTGAACATTTAATATCTGTAATGTATGATTCTAAAAAAAGTCTTTGCAGTTACAATGTGCAATACAGCTGTTGCCATTTTTACGTATTATTGAAGTTCTGTTGCAGTATTTTCCAATTAATTGCGCTGATTTTATATTTTATGCTTGTCTTAAGTATATAAAATGTTAGATCTTCAAAGTAATGTCCAGTTCTTTCCGGTTTAAAATATCTTGTTAGTCTAGAAAATGCTAACTTTCCACAGCAAATATGTTTTTAATATGCTTACAGTAATGCAAGTGTTTATTTTTTATCAATGTTATTTGTAGTGTTTATTTTAAAAAAATAACTATTGACAAATGCCTTGTGCATATACGCCCCCGAAAAGTTGGTAAACGGAAAAAAAAGTTGTGATTATTTCTTCCTTAACTACTGTGTGCATTTCAATGCCTCCTCCTCCTTTCCCCAAGCCCTCGTACCCCAGGGGGACCAATCCCACGTGCCCAACAAGTTAGTAATTGTCAGTGCTTGGCATATGCATTGCCCGGTTCTCTTTGAGTTTTAAATGTGCCAGTTAACAAAATTAATTGGAATTTTACAACCAAAATTGATAGCAGTCTTTCTGGCTGCGACCTGTTCTGTTCGTGTCTGCGAGTTTTTTTTTTTAAACTTGGCGGAGATTGTTAATTTTGCAGTTTAAAAGCAATGAATCGTTTGCATTTGTGCTACTGGATTGAAAGTCTTAATGTTTATTTAGTTTCACAGTGCTTTTGAAACTCCTCGCAGAGCTAGAGCCATTTTAACGTCTTTTAAGTTGCGTTAATAGTTTGATGTAGTGTGTGCATGTTGAGCTATGGGTATTTGGTTGGATATTTCACATTGCAGTATTTTAAGTTTTTGTCATACATGATGTGTATACATGTGTAATATATACGTGTGTGTGTGCTACCAGTAAGTGCAAGTTTTGACAGATGCGCCATACTTTTGTACCGACCGAAAGCGAAATAGTGGCCGGGGCAGCAGCTGCTGCTATCATGTTCAAAACGCCCTTTGACATTCCCTTCTCGTGCCTTAGACTAACGCCGTTTTAACAAGCGAGATCCTCGGGCAACGCGGCACGGGGAATTTCGCGACGCGTGTAAGTAAACGCGTAGCTTCAGCGGGTCTCTCCCAAGCACGCCCCTCCAGGAGATGGCCACGGCCAATTCGGTTCCGTCACTTGCCGCACCTCGGCTTGTAAAGGGCAAACTCGCTCTTGGTTTCTGGTCACCACCATATCGGGCTTTAAGGCTCCCCCCCCCGCCAGTCATCCCCGTGGTTGACAATGGTCTGGGCACCACTCCAATGCTTAGTCTCCGAGCTGCCCGTATATTTTTTCAAAGTGGAATCGTGAATACGGAGCCACACACAAGAAGAAGACCCCCTTTGGTTTACAGTGGAGTGTTAGTATCGTCATCATCATCACCACCTCGTTTTCTCTCCCATGCGTTTTCAGGTTTTATCGGCACTATCTCCCGACGCTTGTTTCTCTCTGCACGCTTGGGCAGCTCCTCCTTTTGAAATTGAATGACTGATAAGGCTCCCATTGCGCGCTGAGTGAAATCTCGGTGCCGAACTCCAAAAAGCATCGATAGCTATACAGCACAACCCATGGGAACCTACGTGGCACAGCAGCAGCATTAGAGATTTCACAACGCACAGGTGTTGCAGCATTGCATGTACACAGCTCAAAGGAGAATTGCTTGCGGCCGTGTCATTTTCGATCACCAACAACGTGCGGCCATTCCAACCGCACAGCAGTGACACACAGCTGTAGACCGGTTGTTTTCATAAGGACTCGTACGGTAAAGGCCATCGGATGTTCCCCGATTGCCATATATGTATATGCCACTGGAAGCATCGCGTGGAGAGGGCTTGTCTTTACACCATTGGGGGTGGGGGGGGTGGGACCATTACCACTGCCAGTGAATGATGTTAGGCACCTACCTGCCTTGGCAGCATGGTTTGGTGCCTTTATAGTGATATGCTTATACAGCAAGCTTGCCGACAGGCTAATATAACCATTTGTGCGGCAGCATTTTCCTCTGGAAAGGTGCGGTGTAGTTTTATTCTGTGGCGGTGTGGGATTTTTCTCGGCACACAAATGAAAAACTCTCTAAAAAGGGAGAATTGGCAGCAGCCTCACAAAGTATTAAGGCGTTTTTTGGCACCTTTTAAGGGTCCAACTGCATCACCGATGACTGCAAAGACAAAGATCCCCCCCCTGTATAACCTAAACAGACTGACGGGGCAAGTGCTGTTAGCGAGGAGCAGTAGCTGTGAAGCTTGGCATGGGTACACTGATGGGTGGGTGCCCAGCAACCACGCCCGACCACGTTTCTCCAGTGGCGATGTTTGCTACACACCGCATCGGGTACTCATTTGAGGCCGAGTCTCGACCTAGGGGAGGTCCTGGGCCGGTTCATATTATCGTCGCTGATGTTGGCTATGAGCGTGAATCGAACCCAGGTTACCGGCTTCGTAGCACCGTGTGCTTACCGCTACACCACAACCACTTCCCATACCCATTATTGCACACGCAGACGCGTGCATAAAACATATCTTTAAAAAAAAACTCGAGCGTGGAAATTAGACTGAGGGGTCCATGTATCCTGCGTCCACTGGTGGATCTTTCACTATCCTGTAGCAGGAGACCAAAATCACTTCATGCGAACCAAAATTCCCACAGCGACACAAATTATCCACCAAGCCAATGCAATCCTCGGCGGAGTCACCTTCACTTGCGTATGGCCACTGCGCCCATTTGTTTGTTGTAAATGCAGTTCCAGCCCAGTGAGGTGTACACAGTCTGTTCTATAACGCCACGTGTCATTTTCATAACGCAAATTGGATATAGACAATGTGATGAATGTAATTGGGGAACACGGTTTTTGTAACACGGATGCGAATTGGATATATAACGCAATCTGAGCTAACGGAACCACGTCGCGCAAGTATAAATAAGTGGCCGTGCAGCGGCTGCCTTGGGGTAGCATCATCGCAGGAGACATAGGGATACTGCTGGATACATCTAGATTCTCCCCACCGGGCGCCCGCTTTACCCCCTATATTATCACAATATTTTTCCGGTGTTCTTCAGGTACATAACCACCGCCACGTTATAGGAGAATAACGGTGTTTTGGGTTAGATTGCACAAGTATTTTTGTGTCATTAACCCACCGCTACCCAGCAGCCCATTAGTAAGTTTTGTCATGTAAACAAAGTTAACTACAGCCCACCGGTGTGTTTGGGAGTAAATCGACAACGTTGTCTAGACCAACATTTTAACTCGCCGTAATTAATTAACCCCCGTGACGGTTCTAAAACACAAGAAAGGTAAGCTCGTGAGTGTGCGCGCTAGCGTCATACGTAAAACTGAACGATTGTGAGACATTACCTGCAAATTACTGAATTAAAATCTACTTAGCGCCCCCACCCCCTCTCTCCACCCCCTACTGGCAGACAATATCCATCTGTGAACAACGCCTTGTCTTATAAAAATGGCGCAAATGCCAAATGTACCTAATTATTATTTGTGCCGATTACACTTAAGCGGTGGTTAATTAGGTTTCGCGAGAGAGAGAGAAAACGCATTTCACGTCATGGTATGGGCCTAAAAATCCCAAAGCTGAAACGTATCCACAGGTAACTCTGTTACACAGCAACCATCGCTCCCTTATTGCAACAAAAACAAACCTGGAAGGACCCCCCTGACAATGAGAAAAAAACCGTATTTATCTTAAATGTAATAAGACCTCCACTCAAAGGGCTATTGAAACATTTTACACTAAAATAAAATGCAAATAATTCAATGTCTTTGCAGTAATAAAATCACCTCTTAAACACACCGAGCCCCCCCCCCCCCCCATAGCGTGCCAAATCACTGCCAGCAAGGCATTCCAAATCTTTTGGGGGAGCTCTCGGGAAGCCCCCCCCCGCCCCCCCAGGGTCGAGCGCAAGAGCTGAGGCTGGGAGAGTAGTACGGCCTGCTCTGAAGAGCGGTGAAGCTTTCCTTGGGTAAACTAGCGGTAGAATAATTATCACTCGCGGTGGTAAATGCACCTTGGATGAACGTTGGAAGTTCTCTTTCCCGCATTACGCGATTCCACCCTTGCACGGTTACTTCATCGCCTCGTCTACCTCCAGTGGAACTTTATCTCCCACTCGCCCTCCCCACTTTTAAGTGTTTCTGCATTGTCTGTGTGAGACCAACAGGACTGTTCCTTTATTTTTTGAGTCTGCAGGTCGGCTTGTGGAAGTATTTGTGTGTAGCGTCAACTATGTCCTTCCCGCTTCTACACTTGCCAACACAACTTTTATTGCCACTTTAAAAAAACAAAATGACTTCAATTTTGAAATGCTTAGGAGTCATTGGGGGTAAAAAAAAACCAAAGTTTTTGCCCAGAAACGCTCATGTACAAGGTTGGTGGAATACATACAAATATTTCGAGATAACTGCAGTTAAAATTATTTAAATGCATGAACACAATTTCAAACAAGTCGCGCAACACTTTTGCGTTTACGTTATTTTATCCAAAATTGTTAAAGGGATGAGTCGTATACACGATGGCATGTTAACAAAAAATGCTGACTGAAATTTTTCCGTTTGATATTGATCACCGAATTTCAATTTATAAAGTTGCATTTGAAGTGAATATGGATAACTGCACAAATATGGACAGTGTTAGGAAGTCCTTTTACGATATCATTTACTCGCAGCTTTACCAGTTAATTGAACACGTTGGCTGAATTTGAATGTTTCGAGTCTTAAATGCAATAATTCAAATGCTTAAATGAACTAACTGCCTAGGACATGGAAATCATTCTCCTTTGTATGTCTGTCCATGTGTGAAATCAATAAATTGGGGACCGACGATTATTTTTTTCTCTCGATCTGTTTTGCTCTGGAGCTGTCGATGCACTGTGGCACATTCCTGTAGCGGCGTGCAGCAATGTGGTTTATGTGAAGAAAAGGCAGCCTTCCACAAGCCAGGAAAACCCAGACTTGTGTGTGTGTGTTTTGCACTGTCCGTTAGCCAACCGTGCTCATTGGAGGACAACTAAACAACAAAGCAGTTCTAAAGAAATTAGTTTTCAATCTCGTTGATTTGAAAGTGCATCGCTGCAGTGGCTTGATAGGGTGGTGGTGGTATGTCCGTATTTTCGCACTACATAGCCAACCGTGCTTAACGCAGTTGTGGGGGAAGGACATCAAAAGCGTTTATAAAATGAGTTGTCAATCTCGTTGATTTAAAAGTGCATAGCTCCAGCAACTTGCTAATTTTGCAAGAGCGTTCCAGACAGCCGAAGAAGCTTATCCGACAGCTCCCGAGTTATGTGGTGACCGCCGTCTTTGTTTGACGGTTAGCCGAAAGCCACTGCTGCTGCTGCTGTGCCTGCGAGGATGACCGGCGTTTGCGTGATGGTTTACGCTCCTTGAGATCGGCGAGGTATCGTGGTTAATTTGTGGCAGGCACTTTGTATGATGATTGCGACCTTATCACGTATTTGTTTCGATTTAAAGCTTTCGTGACTGCAATGATTCATCTTCTTTGGTTCTTTCGGTAAAGTCACGTAGAATGAGACTAAAATAATAAATTGATAAAATAAAATAACACAATAATATTCTCACGACGTTTCGGCCACAACACAAGCGGCCTTCATCAGGTGAAGGGACGAGACTGTCTGGTAGTCACTCCAGCGCTGTCCTACCAGACAGTCTCGTCCCTTCACCTGATGAAGGCTGCTTGTGTTGTGGCCGAAACGTCGTGAGAATATTATTGTGTTATTTTATCAATTTATTATTTTATTCTCATTCTACGTGACTTTACCGAAAGAACCAAAGAAGACTTATTTGTTTGGCAACCGGTAGCTGATGCAGCTCAGGTGAGCACTGTATGGTCCATGGTTGGGATCTGGTCTTAAGGCAGCAAGTATGTCTTGTGTATTCATTCAAGTTAAGTTCTCGATGTGCAAGTTTGTCTTTTCAATATTAAAGCAAAAGATGCACACCTGTGATGCACCACTACTACTAGTAGAAGGGAGCCTCTATTAAAACAACTGAGCTACATTGAGCTCTTTCAGAAGCGACCTGGCAATCACAAATTGATAGCTCACCGAAGTGGTTTATCGCGTGGAAATTTATTGCAGCCAAATACTCTAAACGCGTGTTTCTAAATGGAGGCGGAAAACCCGGAGGCCCCAGAGAAAAATCCACGCGACCACATGGAGAGAGGCATGTTGAAGTCCAAATATACAGCAGGCGTTGTCAGGATCGAACTCACGATCTCCTGTATACCAGGCGAGGTAGTTAACATCTAGCCACTGTGACCTCAAGAGCAACGGTTCCCAAACTGGGGCGTGGAACCACCTATGGGTCGCAGAACAAGACCGTGAAATGAACATTGTTCGTTTATAAATTAATCAAAACAATGAACCGACGTTTCTTTAATTCAGAAATCCGAAACAGCATTTCTCCGCAACTCTGGATTTCGCCTGACGAGGCTGGCCGAAATGTCTACGGTACTCTTACAACTCGTGTGTGCTGAACTGGTAACTAATTTGGCATGTTTTGTTTACGTGACAAACCTTACTTTCTAGCCATAACGGTGGCAAGGAGATGTTAACTCCATTGCCTTGTATGCAGGAGGTCGTGGGTTTCGATCCTGACGCCTGTATATTTGGAGTTTGCACGTTCTCCCTGTGGTCGCGTGGAATTTTCTCTGGGTTTTCTGGCCACATTTTACATATTTCAAACCTAAAATGTTATTAGTACTGAATGTTAAATGTATATAATAATACATTTAACAAAATAACCTGATGAAACATGACACAAACGTGAAGCTCAACATTTATTCATCATGATTCTACATTCAATAACCATGTGTGAAAGTATATGAACCTTTAGATTTAGTAACTGATGATACCCCATATTCTTGGTTCTTTCGGTAAAGTCACGTAGAAGTGAAAACGCTGTGGTTTTCACACCTGATGATGATTGCTTGTGTTGCAATCGAAACGTCGTGAGAATTTTAATGTTTTATTTTTATTATTTTATTGTTTCCCTTCTACGTGACTTACCGAAAGAACCAAGAATATGAATCCCTGCAGTCACGAAAGCTTTAAATTGATGATTACCCCCTTGAGCAGCAATAACTGCAACTAAACATTTCCTGTGTCCGTTGGTCAATCTCTCACATGGGAATTGAGGAATTTTGGCCCATTCCTCCTTACAGAACTCCTTCGACTCGGTGACATTTCAGGGTTGCCTTCCCATGGACGGCTCGCTTCAGGTCCTGCCACAACGTTTCGATGGGGTTTAGGTCCGGACTTTTGACTCGGCCATTATAAAACGCAGAATTTCTTCTGCAGCCATTCTTTCGTAGATCTGCTTGTATGTTTAGGCTCATTGTCGTGCTGCAAGACCCACTGCCGGTTCAGCTTCAGCTCACGGACGGGGATGGCCTGACGTTATTCTCTAGAATCCTCTGATACAATGCAGAATGCATGGTTGTGTCGACGAATGATAAGACGGCAAAACAGCTGCAAACTATGACACTCCCGCCAGCATGCTTTGCGGTTGGGATGAAGTTATGTTTGAAAGCAATGTGTTTTTTTGCCAAACAATGTTTCTCATCGAGGCCAAAAAGTTCTACCTTTGACTCGTCTGTCCAGAGAAATATTGTTTTTAGAAGTCTGTGGATTCTCTAATGTGCTCTTTGGCAAACAACAGCCAAACATCAATGTTCTTTTTGGCGAGCAGTTGTTTTCGCTTTGCCATCCTTCCATGAACACCATTGCTATTAGTTATTTTTCCGATAGTCGAGTCATGGACACTCGCATTAACCAAAGCGAGAGTGGCCTGTAAATCATTGAATGTTTTTCTGAGGGTATTTTTGTGACTCTTGGATGATGTTCCTGGAGAGATTTTGGTAGGACGACCCGCTCCTGCGTAGCGATTGTGGTCTTGAACGTTCTCCATTTGTAGATTGTCTTGACGGTGGAGTGGTGGAGCCCCAAATCTTTAGAAATGGTTTTGTAATCTTTCCTGGACTAATGAGCATCAATTGTTTTTTTCTCTGAGGACCTCATTTATTGTGATCCTTAGCATTACCCGTTTCCACACAACCTGTATGGTGAAGACCAAACTCACAAAGTTCCTGATCTTCATATTGGGTGGGGCCTCCCAAACTCACCCCTGAAGGTCTACCTAATTAGTTAAACACCTGATTTTAATTATTCCCTTAATTGAGCTAATGAAACGAGGCGTTCACTTTCTGACATACACTGCACCTTAATTACGCGTTGAATTCATCGTTTTGTTTCAAAATGCATGGAATTTGTTAACATTAACACTTGGATATTTAAGAAAAGGACATCATGGTAAGACTAGAATTTCCATGATTACCATTGGGATTCACACTTTTTTTCAGCACTTGAGAAACATGCGTTAGAGTATTTGCTGCTCTACATTTACACATGATAAGCCACTTCGTTTGGGCTGTGACTTGTGATAGCCAGGTCGCTTCTGAAAAAGAGCATATAGTTCTGTAGTTTAATATTTACGTGACATAAACCATTAAACAAAAAAACTTACATGATGGATATTGGTCGCGAAAGTCTACTGCAACGTGTTGAACCAACACAACAGTGCAGGAAAAAGATCACTCGACTTGCATGAATTAGAAACGTCGCAACAAAGCAGTGCCCAGCCACGTACAACAAGTGTGTTAGAAGGGTTGGAAGCAGAGAGTGAGAGACTGCGACCCTCAAAGAGAATGGCGCTGCCCTCCTCCGTGGTCACCACCACCACCCCCCGGACAAATCGCTGGCGACAGCGGAGACACCGCTACTGGGATGGCAGCGAGAACGGTTCATGCGAACGCTGTCGCAGGAGGTCACGCGTTTGGCACAGCAGTCCTTCGCTGACCATGCGTGATGAATGAATACACTGCACTATAAACTACTATACACTAAGCTATACACTAAACTAAACTGAGCTGTGTAGCTCCTGGCTATCACAAATGATAGCAGATCAACGAAAGTGGCCTATCATGTGTATAGTGTAGGACACATTCCACGTCAGTGGTTCTGAACCTTTACTGCTACCTGCGAAAGGGCATCTCGCACCGCCAGGGGGTGCCTGGACACCAGGTTGAGAACCACTGGTCTACACTATGCACTACTATACACTACCATATACACTACACCTATACACTATACACTACACACCTATACACTTCCATATACACTACACCTATACACTACCATATACACTACACCTATACACTACACACCTATACACTACCATATACACTACACCTATACACTACTAGACACCACTACACACCTATACACTATACACCACCTATACACTATGCACTACTAGACACTACACACCTATGCACTATACACTACCATATACACTACACCTATACACTAGACACTACACTATACACATCCATACACACTACACCTATACACTACTTGACACTACCATATACACTACGCCTATACACTACTAGACACTACACACCTATAAATTATACACTACACCTATACACTATACCTATCTACTAGACACTACCATATACACTACACCTATACACTACACTACACACCTATACACCATACACTACCATATACACTACACCTATACACTATACACTACTATACACACGCTACTATACACTACCCCTATACACTACACTACTAGACACTATACACTACTATAGTATACTACACTACTATACACTACCCTATACACTACACTACTATACACTACGAGACACTATACACGACACCTATACACTATACTATACACTACCATATATACTACACTACTATACACTACGAGACACTATAAACTACACTACTATACACCACCTATACACTACTATACACTACCATATACACTACACTACAAGACACTATACACTACCCTATACACTACTCCTATACACTACACTATTATACACTATACACTACTATACACTACACACCTATACACTACTATACACTACACTATACACTACATTATACACATACACTATACACTACATTATACACATACACTACATTATACACTACACTATTATACAATATATTATACACTATACACTACATTATACACTACACTATTATACAATATATTATACACTACATTATACACATACACTATTATACACTACATTATACACGTATACACTACATTATACACATACACTTATACACTACATTATACACATACACTATTATACACTAAGCTCCGCTATACATTACACTGTCCACTACATTATACACACACTATACATTACACTACACTATACACTACGCTATGGTTGTTGGCGGTGGACGTTCCCTCGGGGAATGGCGCCGCCCTCCCCCGTAATTCGTGGACGAACAAACCCCTGGAAATGCCGGTGCTGGGATGGCAGCGAGAGCGGTTCATGTGAACGCTGTCGCAAAGAGGTCACGCGGTTTGTGCGCCAACGCAAACCCCAAATATGCAGCAGCAGCAGGCATCGTCAGGGTTGGGATCGAACCTACAACCCCCTCCATACCAGGCGAGGCAGTTAACATCTAGCCACCGTGATCGTTAAAGCCGCCACCACTCCCCGACAGCCAATCGGTAACGGTTTGCATCACGTAAGGGGCCGTCCATAAATGACGTAACGGACGATTTTTGGACCTCCCCCCTTCGTCACACGGCGTCACAAAAAGTGAGACCCCCCCCCCTCAAGTATGACGTCACGAAGCTTTGCCCCCTCCCCCCAAAAAATATCTGAAACATGCTTCAAATCGCTTTAACCATTGTCATTGTAGTGCGTAGTTCATGTGGCGCTGTACTGGTGTTGTAGGAGAAAACATTTATTAAAAAGTCTATTTAATTAAGTAGGATGTGTTGTCTATATTTTTTTGAAGTTGTGCATTTTGATGTGACGTCACATTTCTTAATCCCCCCCCATCGTCACACATCGTCACAAATGTCCGACTCCCCCTCGGTGCGTCACGTCATTTATGGACAGCCCCTAAATAAAACATGCCAATTAGTGACTGCTTCAGCACACACCGTGTTGTGCGTTGGGAGAGTAACCCCAGGACAACATTCACAATTTGAGTCCTGTCTTTAAATCCAGCATCATCGGGGGCGATTTTAGCCAGAATTGTAACAACAACAAAAAACCTCTCCTCTCCATGCACACAAACCACACTCTCCATCATCGCGATCAGACCCCCAGTGCTGTCTACACAGTTCCAGCAGCAGCAGGAGTGGTAGTAATTGAGTGCATGTGGTATAAGCCGTGTCATATTTGTATTGTATGTGTAGTGTAGTGAGTTCTGGAGATGTCGGAGACTGATCTTGGGAGGCGACACTTTTATTCACAATACTTTGGCAATACACTCAGGGCGACGGCCCTTCTAACACCACTGCCTTGGGACGTACTGCCTCCGGGCTAGCGTGCCCTAACACGGGGCTACAGCTCTGGGTCCTCCGGCTACGGGTGCCTGGGGGAGGCTACTCTAACCCGACCTAGCCAAGGTGGCCCGCTCGGACCCCGGCCCTCACAAGGACGTCGGGCCGGGGGTTCCCAGGGTCTCGCCACTGGGCCACGCAGAGTCCCGGCCCTTACAAGGGCAGCGGGGCTAGGGGTCCCAGGGTACTATCTAGCCGGTCTTCTTGCTTCTGTCTTCGACTGGCCCCGGACCCTTCCTGGGGTCCGGCTTTTATACCCAGCACCGGTGCGTCAGCCCTGGCCCCGCCCACCTTCCAGAGAGTTCCAGAGGGGGGCTCCGGGAGATCCCAGGACACCCCGCAGCCCCCTCCTACTGGGAGGGGCCCCGGGGGATCCGAGGACACCCGGGGCTCGGGATATTGCGACTGCCCCTGCTGGGACTGCGTCTGCCCCTACAGGTAGGTGGACATAAAATTGGACATCGCCCGTTTATGTCGCTACGCATGTTTATGTGTATAGCGCGAGGCTATCACGAAAGGATAGGCGCTGCTGTGTTTGGTTCGGAGGGCGAAGTTGTTTTGCTGCTGTAGTTTGTTTTTTACACACTTTTATCGAACTTGCCCTCTTGCCTGTTTATATACTTTCAAATTTTTGATGCTTAATATCTTCTTCGGATCTACCAAGCGACTAATGAGTTGAAATTTAATTACAAAAACCAGTCCAGCTCCCGCCGATCTGAGCCCTTTCGTGTTTTATTTTGTACATGATTGTAATTGATACTCTTACATTCCACCCCCCCCCCCCCCAAATTTTAAATAATTTTAGATATGTTTCATTTGCTTTATGCAAGCCACCAACTTTTATATGGCACATGAAAAATTCGTTTAATTCTGAGACTCAAAAGAATGTATGTTCTACTTTTGAGTGCAAATAAGAGTGTGCATTGAAAACCTTCCTGTTTTTACAAAACAAAATGAATGTCTGAAAATGTTGAGCGTGACACAGAGCAATGGAATGCCCCCCTAACTCTTGCCAATGCCTTCGGGGCGATATCGAATTTGATATATTTATTGAAATGAATTCAATTGCGCCGTGAGTGGACACGTGGCATTTCACCGCTCGCATTGAGAGAATGCCTGGAATTGGTTTCTGCCCGTGCCTCCGATCAAGCTGCCCACAAGCCACTGCCCGCCGCACCCCCCGTCACATCACGTTTTTTTTTTGTCAAATTGAGTTCCGTTATGATTATATATTTTGCAGCTGCAGTCGATCGCCGATTATCCGGTGGCTTCGTGGAGGTGGGGGACGCCAGATTTTTTTTTTTATAACGCCGAATAATCACGACCAATAATTATTTGAAACTAAGGGTTGTTCGGTGGCACCTGCGGCGCCCCTCACAACTATTTTACGGCCTTCGGCCAGGAAAGTCACCCAAAAAAATTGCACACGAACGACGCATTCACGCAAGCACCCGATGCTCCGTTTTGAAGTTTCAAAATGAAACATCTTTGAATTGTACTATGTTTTGAATTAGATCATTTCCTTTCCTTCATTAAAAGCTTATATCATTTCACATCTGGAAGACTTAATTGAAAAGGACATTTTGTGTGAATTTTGTCTCGTCGTTAAGTAGATGGCCTTGCTTGGGGTGTTCGGTTCGATGCGGACTTTCGCCTGTTTGGGATTGCGGGATCGAGACAAGGCGACGTGGAGCTGCTGGCCGTGCGAGAAGACCGCCGTCTGCAGATTAATTCCAACGTAATCGAACGTCTGTCCCTGCACCTCCGTCGTTCATGCAGGGGGTGCGTAGGTTTGCAGCGCCCCCTGCATGAAAACGACGGAAAGTGTGCAACGTTCATCACAGATAGAAAAAGTTGCGCGCTTACATAAGAGTATAGCACAAGTTTGCACAGTCTTACATGGCATTATGTTTGTAGGCGTTGTGTGTGTCTAAGTTTTTTTTAGTGTTTTTTATTGTTTACTTTGTCAAAATTGGCACGAATGAACATACAAATAGACGAATATAAATATCCTACTTAAAAAAAAGTTTCCGTATTTACTGTACCATACCACTCCAATCTCGAAGCCTCTGCACTATGGGGTGATGTATTTACGTGGAGTATTTGCATTGTTGAGTGAAGGGTATAATTGTACCGTGTGTAATATTTGACACTGAAATCAAGCGAATGTACCAGGTCTGCCCTGTTCACTTTCCTCCCGTCGGCTAAATAGACAGCAACAATAAACAAAATGAAGTTCGGAGACGATGAGTGGTGACTCTGCGGTGTGCTCTGCGTTCTGGAGAAGTGCGGCGACTCGATGTCTCAACACCCGGGGGAGGGGGTTGTGAATCGGCAAAAACTTTATTCCAGAAGGGCAAATTGTGTGAATTGCGATCAGAGACAACCTCCACGTCACAAGAGCCATCAGAGACACTCCTACACGTCACAAGAGCCATCAGAGACACTCCTACACGTCACAAGAGCCATCAGAGACACTCCTACACGTCACAATAGCCATCAGAGACACCCCTACACGTCACAATAGCCATCAGAGACACCCCTACACGTCACAAGAGCAATCAGAGACACCCCTACACGTCACAAGAGCCATCAGAGACACCCCTACACGTCACAATAGCCATCAGAGACACCCCTACACGTCACAAGAGCCATCAGAGACACGCCTACACGTCACAATAGCCATCAGAGACAACCCTACACGTCACAAGAGCCATCAGAGACAACCCTACACGTCACAAGAGCCATCAGAGACACTCCTACACGTCACAATAGCCATCAGAGACACCCCTACACGTCACAATAGCCATCAGAGACACCCCTACACGTCACAAGAGCAATCAGAGACACCCCTACACGTCACAAGAGCCATCAGAGACACCCCTACACGTCACAATAGCCATCAGAGACACCCCTACACGTCACAAGAGCCATCAGAGACACGCCTAGACGTCACAATAGCCATCAGAGACACCCCTACACGTCACAAGAGCCATCAGAGACACTCCTACACGTCACAATAGCGATCAGAGACAACCCTACACGTCACAAGAGCCATCAGAGACACCCCTACACGTCACAATAGCCACCAGAGACACCCCTACACGTCACAATAGCCACCAGAGACACCCCTACACGTCACAAGAGCCATCAGAGACACCCCTACACGTCACAATAGCCACCAGAGACACCCCTACACGTCACAAGAGCCATCAGAGACACCCCTACACGTCACAAGCGCCATCAGAGACAACCCTACACGTCCCAATAGCCACCAGAGACACCCCTACACGTCACAAGAGCCATCAGAGACACCCCTACACGTCACAAGAGCCATCAGAGACACCTCTACACGTCACAAGAGCCATCAGAGACACCCCTACGCGTCACAAGAGCCATCAGAGACAACCCTACATGTCACAAGAGCCACCAGAGACACCCCTACACGTCACTACACGTCACAATAGCCATCAGAGACACCCCTACACGTGACAAGACCGATCAGAGACACCCCTATACGTCACAAGAGCCATCAGAGACACCTCTACACGTCACAAGAGCCATCAGAGACACCCCTACACGTCACAATAGACATCAGAGACACCCCTACACGTCACAAGAGCGATCAGAGACACCCCTACACGTGACAAGACCGATCAGAGACAACCCTATACGTCACAAGAGCCATCAGAGACACCCCTACACGTCACAATAGCCATCAGAGACACCCCTACACGTCACAATAGCCATCAGAGACAACCCGAACACGTCACAAGAGCCATCAGAGACAACCCTACACGTCACAATAGCCATCAGAGACACCCCTACACGTCACAATAGCCATCAGAGACACCCCTACACGTCACAAGAGCCATCAGAGACAACCCTACACGTCACAAAAGCCATCAGAGACACCCCTACACGTCACGAGAGCGATCAGAGACACCCCTACACGTGACAAGACCGATCAGAGACAACCCTATACGTCACAAGAGCCATCAGAGACAACCCTACACGTCACAAGAGCCATCAGAGACACCCCTACACGTCACAAGAGCCATCAGAGACACCCCTACACGTGACAAGACCGATCAGAGACAACCCTATACGTCACAAGAACCATCAGAGACACCCCTACACGTCACAATAGCCATCAGAGACAACCCTACACGTCACAATAACGATCAGAGACAACCCTACACGTCACAATAGCGATCAGAGACACCCCTACACGTCACAAGAGCCATCAGAGACACCCCTACACGTGACAAGACCGATCAGAGAGAACCCTACACGTCACAAGAGCCATCAGAGACACCCCTACACGTCACAAGATCCATCAGAGACAACCCTACACGTCACAAGAGCCATCAGAGACAACTCTACACGTCACAAGAGCCATCAGAGACAAGCCTACACGTCACAAGAGCCATCAGAGACACCCCTACATGCCACAAGAGCGACCAGAGACAACCCTATACGTCACAATAGCTATCAGAGACAACCCTACACGTCACAAGAGCCACCAGAGACAACCCTATACGTCACAATAGCTATCAGAGACACTCCTACACGTCACAAGAGCCATCAGAGACAACCCTACACGTCACAAGAGCCATCAGAGACAACCCTACACGTCACAAGATCCATCAGAGACACCCCTACACGTCACAATAGCCATCAGAGACACCCCTACACGTCACAAGAGCCATCAGAGACAACCCTACACGTCACAATAGCCATCAGAGACAACCCTACACGTCACAAGAGCCATCAGAGACAACCCTACACGTCACAATAGCCACCGGAGATAACCCTACACGTCACAAGAGCGACCAGAGACAACCCTACACGTCACAAGAGCCATCAGAGACACCCCTACACGTCACAATAGCCATCAGAGACAACTCTACACGTCACAATAGCCATCAGAGACACCCCTACACGTCACAAGAGCCATCAGAGACAACCCTACACGTCACAATAGCCATCAGAGACAACCCTACACGTCACAAGAGCCATCAGAGACAACCCTACACGTCACAAGAGCCATCAGAGACAACCCTACACGTCACAAAAGCCATCAGAGACAACCCTACACGTCACAAGAGCCATCAGAGACAACCCTACACGTCACAAGAGCCATCAGAGACAACCCTACACGTCACAATAGTCATCAGAGACACCCCTACACGTGACAAGACCGATCAGAGACACCCCTACACGTCACAAGAGCCATCAGAGACAACCCTACACGTCACAAGAGCCATCAGAGACACCCCTACACGTCACAAGAGCCATCAGAGACACCCCTACACGTCACAAGAACGATCAGAGACAAGCCTACACGTCACAAGAGCCATCAGAGACACCCCTACACGTCACAAGAGCGACCAGCGACACCCCTACACGTCACAAGACCCATCAGAGACACTCCTACACGTCACAATAGCTATCAGAGACAACCCTACACGTCACAAGAGCCACCAGAGACAACCCTATACGTCACAATAGCTATCAGAGACACTCCTACACGTCACAAGAGCCACCAGAGACAACCCTACACGTCACAATGGCCATCAGAGACAACCCTACACGTCACAAGAGCCATCAGAGACAACCCTACACGTCACAAGAGCCATCAGAGACACCCCTACACGTCACAATAGCCATCAGAGACACCCCTACACGTCACAAGAGCCATCAGAGACAACCCTACACGTCACAATAGCCATCAGAGACAACCCTACACGTCACAAGAGCCATCAGAGACAACCCTACACGTCACAATAGCCACCAGAGACAACCCTACACGTCACAATAGCCATCAGAGACAACCCTACACGTCACAAGAGCCATCAGAGACAACCCTACACGTCACAATAGCCACCAGAGACAACCCTACACGTCACAATAGCCATCAGAGACAACCCTACACGTCACAAGAGCCATCAGAGACACCCTTACACGTCACAAGAGCCATCAGAGACACCCCTACACGTCACAAGAGCCATCAGAGACAACCCTTCACGTCACAAGAGCCATCAGAGACAACCCTACACGTCACAAGAGCCATCAGAGACAACCCTACACGTCACAATAGCCACCAGAGACAACCCTACACGTCACAATAGCCATCAGAGACAACCCTACACGTCACAAGAGCCATCAGAGACAACCCTACACGTCACAATAGCCATCAGAGACAACCCATACACGTCACAAGAGGGACCAGAGACAACCCTACACGTCACAATAGCCATCAGAGACAACCCTACACGTTACAAGAGCCATCAGAGACAACCCTACACGTCACAAGAGCCATCAGAGACAACCCTACACGTCACACGAGCCATCAGAGACAACCCTACACGTCACAAGAGCCATCAGAGACACCCCTACACGTCACAAGAGCCATCAGATACACACCTACACATCACAATAGCCATCAGAGACAACCCTACACGTCACAAGAGCCATCAGAGACAACCCTGCACGTCACAAGAGCCATCAGAGACACCCCTACACGTCACACGAGCCATCAGAGACACCCCTACACGTCACAAGAGCCATCACAGACACTCCTACACGTCACAAGAGCCATCAGAGACAACCCTACACGTCACAATAGCGATCAGTGACACCCCTACACGTCACAATAGCGATCAGAGACACCCCTACACGTCACAACTCAGCAGCTGAATTCCTCGGTCCAGAAGATTGCCTCCACATTTCTAATTGGTCTGTGCCTCGGACTCGACTGTGCACGTGGGGGCTCAGAGTCCAATCAATGATCTCCATGTGCCCGATCTTAAATAATAATAACGCACCAGGCTACCCGTAGCTGTGCGAAATGGGCTCTTAAATTCCCAAATGCTACAGTGCACAATTAAATGCGTGTGATTCATCACAGGTGGTTTCGGGAGGGGCATAGCTTTGTGACGTCATATTTGAAGGTGGGGTCTGACTTTTTGTGACGCCGTGTGACGGGGGTCGGGTCAAAAATCGTCCAAAATCGCGTGACGTCATTTATGGACGCCCCCCAAGGAGCGCACAACAACAACAACTGCCATTCGTCACTAAGTGGCGGTGACGGCGCTTGTGCCAGGCTATGTGCACGTTAAGGCCACGTGAAGTGTCGAACACCCGCTGACAGGAGGTCACGGGACAGACCCAGGTCCCACGGGTTGACTGAGATGACCGGCCGATGTACCACCAGTACACCCCGACTGTGCCAACTTGCTGTGTTTTAGCCACCCGGCACTCTGCTTCTCGTCGTGCGCGTCGCTCCTCTGCCCTCCGCGCACACATACACAGCCCTGCTTTGCGTCGTGCCATAGATTTGAGGCACCCATCTATCTATAGGGAAGCCAACCGTGCGATCCCGAGGAGTCCCTTTGCACCTCTTACGTAGCCACGCAGCACGCTGGACATTCCCCGTGCCGGGTTCACGTTTAGCAAGAAGTGTCGGAACGCGGAGCTGTCCTCAAATAGAGCATCCGAAAATGTAGTTGCACGAAAGCTACTTCGTGCACTCCGGTACTGGCGTCAAATTTAAATATCATGAGCAGCGGGAGGGATGCAAGTCAGGCATTCAACTGGTGCTCCACGGTGGCTAGATGTTAACTACCTCGCCTGGTATACAGGAGGTCGTGGGTTCGATCCCACCCCCTGACGCCTGCTGTATATTTGGAGTTTGCGTGTCTCTCATCATCATCACGTGGCGAGGAGATGTGAGCTGCCTTACGGGGTATACAGGAGGTCGTGGGTTCTGTCCCACCCCCTGACGCCTGCTGTATATTTGGAGTTTGCGTGTCTCTCTCATCATCATCACGGTGGCGAGGAGATGTGAGCTGCCTTACGGGGTATACAGGAGGTCGTGGGTTCCATCCCACCCCCTGACGCCTGCTGTATATTTGGAGTTTGCACGTTCTCCCCGTGGTCGTGTGGATGTTTTTTCTGGGTGCTTCGGTTTTCCCCTCCACATTTCGAACCAACATCACGGGTTTAGAGCATCTGGCTGCTGATATACATTTCCACGTGATGATGGTGATGACGATAAGCCCACGACGTTGGGCTGCTATCGTTTGTGATTGCCAGGTCGCTTCGGAAAAAGAGCGACATAGCAGCTGAGTGGGCCGTTACCTGGTAAAATAAACACGTAATTTGCAGTTTATATCATTGGGGAAAGAATCACGTTAAAAGATATCTCCTCTCCAGGCAGGCTAATACTTATCGGTCAAGCATTGAGCCTTCATGATAGCCTCCTTCTCATTGCGCCAGTAATAATGGTGAGAATATTAAACGTACAAGGACTCCTCTATTTACGAACATTCGACTTTTTCAGAGAAACAAACATATGTCCAGTTGCCTGTTTGAACCGAGTCGCAAGTTCAACAGCCGCGCAATAGATGGCGGTGGTGTCATCTACATTTTCAGAACGTGAAGAACCAGTGGCATCTACATCTACAGGAGATTATACAACTTTTAAAGCCATTCCCCGTACAACACTTTTGAAATAGACGGGAGTGAAGTTTATCTGCAGAACACGAAAAACCAGTGGCATCTACATCTGCAGAACGTGAAGAACCAGTGGCATCTACATCTGCAGAACGTGGAGAACCAGTGGCATCTACATCTGCAGAACGTGAAGAACCAGTGGCATCTACATCTGCAGAACGTGAAAAACCAGTGGCATCTACATCTGCAGAACGTGAAGAACCAGTGGGATCTACATCTGCAGAACACGAAGAACCAGTGGGATCTACATCTGCAGAACGTGAAGAACCAGTGGCATCTACATCTGCAGAACGTAAAGACCCAGTGGCATCTACATCGACAAAACGTGAAGAACCAGTGGGATCTACATCTGCAGAACGTAAAGACCCAGTGGCATCTACATCGACAGAACGTGAAGAACCAGTGGGATCTACATCTACAGGAGATTATACAACTTTTTAAGCCATTCCCCGTGTTTAGTGTACACGCCGTACAACACGTTTGGAATGGACAGGAGTAACATTGGACTTACGAACAGACCTCTGGAACCTAACTCGTTCCTAAGTAGAGGAGTTCCCATACTCAATCTGGTCGAGGGGACGCACATTGTGCACGGTCAACCAAGGCGAAGGGTGATTCTCTCGGCTGTTTTTTTTTGTAAATTTATTCAGGATGTACAAAATGCTGTAACACGAACGCAACATGTCACCGTTTGACGAGTGCGGCATAGGTTGGCACAGCCAGACCTAGACTTGAGATTCACGTGCGTAACAACAACAACAACAGAGACAAAATGTTCTCCAGATAAAAACAATAACATCTGGTGAGTGTCATTAAATAAAGCAGCTCATTGCGTCCCCAGTGTTTTGCTAACGAGGGTTCAGCTATGCAGCCAGACGATGGCGTGCGTGGGTGGTTCGGCATTCGAAATGAGGGCCTCAACTTTGTTCTGTCCACCGACATCGGCAGTGTTCTAAGCAAACCACGTGATCCAGTTTAACGGATCATGAAAACAAAAATGTACCCGACCAGCGCCTGGCTCTGTGCGGTCAACAACATCCATCGGCAAAGCCGCGGCTTCTCGCTAACCGTGGAACAAACATGGTAGTCGCTGCATCGAGTGGCGCTTTCAGATGCGCTTCTGCGGCCGTCTGAAAACGCTCTTCCGTACGATATTAGGAAGCCCCTGGAGCAATGCACTTTTAAATCATCACCTAAATTGACAAACTCCTTTATTTTCTTAGAACTGCTTTTTGTGTTTAGTCCGATTAGCACGGTTGGCTACGTATGGTGGCGCGGAAGACGTTCGACATACATACATACACATCCAAGATCGTGGTGCCACTGACGATTGTGTGTGAAAACGGGGCAATGGAAATTAACATTTACACCGCATTTAAATGCAACGTTTAACCTCATGATGCTGCACAAGATTAGCGTGCTGTGTGGGAACAGTGGTCTCGAACCTTCAATGGAAGAAAAAACGGTCTCGAACTTAGACTCAAACAGGTCTGTGTGAGTGTGTGTGTGTGGGGAGGGGGTGGAGTTTGCCGAGAGAGGGGGTGAACCATAATGTAAGTGTTTGAGTTAAATCGCGTAAATATAAACGTGTCATTAAACTCGCCACCACCCGACACAGCCAATTAGCAAGGTTTGTCACGTGAACAAAACGTGCCAATTAGTTGCAACATTTCCAATTCGAGTGCAACGTTTCGCCAGTAATTACAACCAGCATCATCAGCTATGCAGCCAGAGGCGACAGCCAGATCTTCAAATGCAATGCACCTCCATTATGGAGAGGGGGTGGAGTTCCAACCGACAGAAGCGAGCTCCCCATTCAGTGGTGGGTGGGGTTCGCAAAGGGGGTTTTGGGAGGGCACTGTTACAGGATACAATGAATCCGCGACAGAATGAATTCTAAATTATGTTAATGCATAAGAAAGCCAATCAGCGTCAAGGTTGCGGCCTAGTGTGGGCTTTTTCGGTCCACAAAATCGTCACTTTAGATCCAGATATCATGTAACAGGAATCACTTTAACGATTTAAAATATCGTACTAAAACTGTCCCAGCTTCATCCACGCTCACATACACACAGGTATGCAAACTATCACAGCTTGATCTATGCTTGATCGGTGCTCAATCGGTGCTCGAGCACAGATAAAGCGTATGATATTTTTAATACATGTGTGTGTTCGAGTAAGGATCAATCTTTGTATCGTAACAAAAATCTGTAGATTCCTGTTTAAGTATATTCCTTATATGGTCCTCAACATTAACATAAGGTATCATTAATTCTGTCACGGATTCATTTTGTCCTGTTACAACTGCTTGCAAAGGCAAGGCCATGAAGAAAGCTGCCGTCTCTGGTGTAGGCCAATCAGTGTCAAATACAATACATTATAATTATTAGAACCATGTATGTTCGCATGTTCATCACAAGTACTGTGTTTACTTAATGCAAACTTGATGATGCCTTGCAATAGGTGTGTGTCTATTTAGTGTTTGAACATCTTAACGGTGGCTGTGAGATGTTAACTACCTCGCCTGGCCTACAGGAGGTCATGGGTTCGATCCCGACCCTGACACCTGCAGTATATTTGGAGTTTGCGTCTCTCTCATCATCATCACCACGGTGGCTATGAGATGTTAACTACCTCGCCTGCTATACAGGAGGTCGTGGGTTCGACCCCGACCCTGACCCCTGCTGCTGTATATTTGGAGTTTGCGTCTCTCTCCCTGCAGACGCGTGGATTTTTCTCCAGGTCCTCCGATTTTGTCCTTCCACATTTATAAACAACACGCATTTAGAGTAAATTTGGCTGCTATAAATTTCCTGTTTTACTGCCAGAAAGGGCATATGACGCCGGTTCTTATTTTTATCATCATCTTTTTGATACTGGGAGGAAACGAAAGATCCCGTACATACATTACAAGTTGTACTGCTGTGCAAAGCTGCCTGTGACTCAGTAATGCCCAAACAAAGTATTTGTCAGGCTTAACGGGGTGGTTCTTTGCCTCGACAATGATCGGGTTCATTTAATCATTGGTTGGTTATCGACAATCTCCCAATGACAACTCGTTTTTTTGTGGCATTGCCACATCCCCCGCTTTCACCGTTGTCTCGCCGACTTTCGTCGGGCTGCTGTTTGTGTGTGCGTGTGTGTGTGTGCGAGCGTGTGTGAGCGTGCGTGTGTGCGTGTGTGAGCGTGTGTGTGTGCGTGTGTGAGCGAGTGTCAACACAAGCGACATTTGGATCACCGCCCGCGGTGTCCTGACTTGCACAAAGACAAAGATCCCCCATGTAGCCTTAACAGACTGTTTGGGCAAGTGCTGTCAGCGAGTAGCACCGATGAAGGCTGGCACAGCACACGAGGACGTGGGTGACCAGTGCCACGCCCGGCCGCCTTTGTCTCCCCAGTGGTGATGTTTACACACCGCACCAGGTACTCATTTGAGGCTGAGTCGACCTAGGGGAAAGCCGAGAACCGGTTCAGATTAATCGTCACCGGTGTCGGTGGCCGTTAGCGGGAATCCAACGTCGGGTCCCCGGGCTGGTAGTGCGGCAGAGCGCCAACCGCCTACACTACCGCTACCCACACGCACACACATACACGTGCGTGTTCCTAAAGCGGCCGAGAGCTACGGAGGTTCCCGTTCCTCCCGTGACGACGATAACGGCGACGGTCGACCTCTGTTTGTTGTTCATCTCTTGTGAGGCCAAAGCCAAACCAAACATTTTTCCACGCCCCACCGCCACCTCCGCAGAAATTGTCTGAGCCACAGTGGCGAGGCAGAGCCGGGGCGTTTCTTCGCAAACGGGGGGGAATGTTGTACATGCGTTCAGATCCTCGCCCCCCCCCCCCCCCCCCCAGAATCCACCAATGATGATGAACCTCGATTGAAGCCACGAATCCGGTTGTCATTCGAGAAGAAGAGGCGTGGTGTTTCCCCACGCACCGCAGGAATGCGATGGACTTTTTTCCACCACCAGGCTCGGGACTACCCAATGGATAGTGCATGGGCCCGAGGCTCTCAGCTTCAGGACGCTTGGGGGACCTCACAAGTGCACTTGGCCTGGCGCAGGCACTGTGGTGAGCGTCACCGCGACACTTGGTGGCGAATGGTGGCTGTTTGTTGGTGTTGTTCGTGTTGCATCAGTGGGGTGGGGAGCGGTTGCAGCGGTGAGCGCGTTGTGCAAAGAAACCCCGGCGACCCGAGTTCGATTCCCGCGCACGGCCAACACCGTGTGACCATTATCTGAACCGGTTCTGGGCCTCCCCGAGGTCGACTCAGCCTCAAGCGAGTACCTGGTGCGGTGTGCAGTAAACATCGCCACTGAGGGAGACAAAGGCGACCGGGCGTGGCGTTGGCCAACCCACCCCCTCCTGCGCCATTCTGGCCATCACAGGCGCTGCTGCTGCTGCTCACTACTTGCGCCGACAGTCTGTTGCAGGCTACACGGGGGATCTTTGACGTTGTGGCGTTTCGTCAGCGTCACCACCGTGCCGCGAGCACGTTCCGGGAGGCGAGTTCGCTCGCCCAAGACCGAGGAGCGGGGAAAAACGAAAAAGAGTCGTGTAAAAAAATAAACCTCTGAAAAGTTCAATCGCGGCTCCCTCCCTCGGCTTGAACGCGACGGCCCCAGCCGTGATGCATCGCGGCTGGGTGCCGTTCCCGCCCAGAACGACAGTTCGAAACAATGACGATGCTCCCCAGGTCCTGCAACGCCCACGCTCAGGCGGCATCGTCGTCGTCGCGGCGGCCGGCCCGGCCCGACAGCCGGGCGTAGAGCGGCGAGAGCAGGAAGCGGGGGTACGAGTCGCGCTCCATGAGGCCGTAGATCCGCTTCTGCGCCGGCTCGAACGCCCCCGGAGCCGCCCCCGGGAGCCCGGCTTCCGTGGCGTCCCTCGTCAGGCAGTCGAGGTTGACCTGTGGGAGCGTGGGATCAACGGTGACATTGAAATGTTGCAGAGACAATCCTCGCCCTTTGTGTTCCGCTCGCCTGTTTGGTTGTCCTTGGCTACGTACGGTGGTGCAAAAGAAGTTGAATGTACAGTGAAACCTTGGATTGCGAGTAACTTGGCCTGCGAGCGTTTTGCAAGACGAGCAAACATTTAAAATGAATATTAATTTGATAAACGAGCGAGGGTCTTGCAATACGAGTAGTAGCACGTGTCTACGCTTTGTACTGCCGAGCGTCACGTGATCACAACTGATACACGAGTGCTTTGGGTTACAAAACACGTTTCCGGAAAGAATCATGCTCGCAATCCAAGGTTTTACTGTGTATACATCCAATTGAGAGTTAAAGGCGCCACGATGGCTATTGGATGTGTTCGATCCCGACCCTGACGATGCCTGCTGCTGTATATTTGGAGTTTGCTTTTCTCTCTATCATCATCGTCATTCCGGTGCCTAGGAGATGTTAACTACCTCGCCTGGTATACAGGAGGTCGTGGGTTTGATCCAGACCCTGACGTTTGCTGTATATTTGAAGTTTGCGTGTGTCTCTCTCTCTCCCCATGGCCGAATAGATTTTTTCTCCATGTTTTTCTCTCCACATTTACAAACATGCATTTAGAGTTATAAATATATACATTTCCACGTGATGAGCCACTTTGTTGAGCGATCATTTGTGGTCAGGTCTACATAGCTCAGTAGGCCTTTCCTGATAAAATACAAATAGTTTAAATCGAAATTTAAATCGAAGTTTAAAAGTAGTTTAAACGAGTGAAAACATTTCAAATCTCCATAACAAAACAAAGACAGGGATGGTAGTGCAGAACAGCGCTAACCGCTTACACCACCACTCCCCACAAGAAAAGACAAACAGACTGTTGGGGCAAGTGCTGTTCGCGAGCACCTATGAAGGCTGGCATGGCACACGAGGGGGTGGGTGGCCAGCACCACGCCCGGCCGTTTTTGTCTTCCCAGTGGCAATGTTTTTCACATCGTACCGGCTACTCATTTGAGGCCGAGTCGACCTAGGGGAGGCCGTGAATCGGTTCAGAAAATCGTCACTGGTTTTGGCCGTGAGCGGGAATCGAACTTGGGTCACGGGGCTTCGTAGCGCAGTGTAGCGCTAGCCACGACACCACCGCTCCCCACATCAAAACACACAGCAGTGGACA
This sequence comes from Petromyzon marinus, assembly GCF_048934315.1. Taxonomy (NCBI): domain Eukaryota; kingdom Metazoa; phylum Chordata; class Hyperoartia; order Petromyzontiformes; family Petromyzontidae; genus Petromyzon; species Petromyzon marinus. Next base: position 4,064,392 of record NC_133740.1, on the reverse strand, counting down.
GTGAGATTTTAAGCCATCGCGTTCTGACGTACATAAGTAGTCATCTTTGAATAAGGGACACTGTTTGGAATGTTGCCTATGATACAATATTTATATATACACTTTTTTTTCTTCTTAAGGAGGTGTCATTGATGAACGCGTTGTGTTTGTTACATAAGAAGGTTGGACCCGGGAATGCATTCCATAAATGTAAAACGTGGCCAGGCACACACCAAAAGGCAAACATCCCCCGTGTAGCCTTAACAGACTGTTGGGGCAAGTGCTGTTCGCGAGCACCTAATGAAGGCTGGCATGGCACACGAGGGGGTGGGTGGCCAGCACCACGCCCGACCGCCTTTGTCTCCCCCAGTGGCAATGTTTTTACACACCGCACCAGGTACTCATTTGAGCCTGAGTCGACCTAGGCGAGGCCCAGGACCGGTTCAGATAATCGTCGCTGGTTTCGATCGTGAGCGGGAATAGAACTCCGGTGGCCGGGGGTTCGTAGCGCAGCGTAGCGCTAACTGCTGCACCACCACTCCGCACACACACGCACACACACACACGTACACACACGCACACACGTACACACACGCACACACACGTACGCACACGCACGTACGCACACGCACGTACACACACGCACACACACGCACGCACGCAGAGTCCTGACTCTTATTTGGCTCACCTCCTTGGGAGCGTGGTTGGCAATGAACTGCGAGTAGATCTTGCGTGCCTGCGCCAGGCGCTTGGACTCGGCCTTCATGCGCTTGAACTCCTCGCACGCCAGCCAGAACTCCAGGTTCTCCTCGCTGAACTCCGTACGCAGGAAAGCGAGGAATGCCACCCGCCCATCTGTGGAAGGAAAAAAATTAAACCGCGGCCCCCGGAAGATGAGAGAGAAGACGAAAAAAAAAGACGACAGCTCTTTAAATCGTTTCGCTCGCCGCCAAGCTGAGACATTCCGAACGCGCGCGATAATCGCCCGTCGACCTAAAGTCCTCCCGCGGGAACGCGTCAGAATCTCGGAAGCCAAGCGGGGTTGAGGCTGGATCATTGCTGGATGGGAAAAAAACAACACAAGGGTAGGGGTTTTACCCTTTTCTGGGAATGAAACAGCAGTTGTGTTCAGATGTTCAAACACCGTACAACCACCCAACCTGAGCTATGAATGCTCTGATACTTGCTTCGTCTTTGTTACTGTTCGCCTTTTGGCGTTCTCTGGCCCGACACTGGTGGTGCAGAGACAACGCCATGAAGAAGGCAGTCAATGGTGTTGGCCAATCAAGTTTCAAAGACAATGCGGACATGATTTTTTTTTTTTTTATCAGAGCATGGTTGTGTGCATGTTTTTGCCGCAAGTAATGTGTGTGGGCAACGCAGACTTGATGCCTTGCAATATGCGTATCTATTCCGTGTTTGAACATCTTAACGGTGGTATACAGGATGTCGTGGGTTTGATACCAACACGAACGAACGCCTGCTGCATTTTTGGAGTTTGAGTGTCGCTCTCTCCCCGTGGTCACGTGGATTCTTCTCCGGGTCCTCCGGATTTTCCCTCCACAGTTGGAATCAACGTGCGTAACAAGCTATTTGGCTGCTATAGATTTCCACGTGATAAGCCACTTCGTTGAGCTATCATTCGTGGCCAGATCGCTTCTGAAAAAGACCTCTACTAAACTTAAACTATTTTTTTATTTGACCAGGTAAGGGCCCACTCGGCTGCGTTTCTCTTTTTCAGAAGCCCTGACCCGGCTATTACAAATGGCAGCCCAAAGAAAGTGACCTTACCATCAAGTGAACATTTATAGCAGCAATTTACTCTAAAATGCACATGCCCTTACCTATTCTTGGTTCTTTTGAAAGAACCAAGAATATGAATCCCTGCAGTCACGAAAGCTTCAAATCAAAATTCATGCCCTTACCTGGTAAAATAAAAATAGTTTGTAGTTTTGGGCTACATTGTAGGCAGGAAACGGCAGCGCAGGAAAATGTATATTGTACTGTACTTCTGTGCTCCACTCATCTATGCCTCACACTGCCACCAAGTCACGCTGACCAGGGTGGTCATTGAAGCGCTATCGACATAGCCTCTATAGCTCGCCGTCATCCAGCAGTGTATTGACAAAATAAAGATGTCTGCGGATGAGAAGTGCGATGTGATGTGTGTGTGTGTGAGAAATGCTAAAGAGGCCAAGATAATCAAATCGGGCTTTGATCTCCTGTCAACACATTGATACGGCAGGTTGAGGCGCCTGCGATGAGCTGAGCTGCGCGTGTGTGCGCGTGTTTTAACTTCTTTGAGCACCGTACGTAGCCAACCGTTCTCATCGGTGTCAAAAAAGTTCAACCAAGACAAAGACCGCCCCTGTAGCCTTAACAGACTGTTGGGGCAAGTGCTGTTAGCGAGTAGCAGCAGCTATAAAGGTCGGCGCGGCACACGAGGGAGTCGGTGGCCAGCACCACGCCCGGACACCTTCGTCTCCCAAGTGGTAATGTTTACTCCACACCGCACCAGGTCCTCATTTGCGGCGGAGTCGACCTAAGGGGAGGCCCAGGACCGGTTCAGATAATCGTCATCGGGTCTCGGGGGCCGCGAGTGGGAACCGAACTCGGGTCGCAGGAGTTGGTAGCGCAGGGTAGCGCAGCGTAGCGCTAACCGCTACACTACAGTACCACCCCCCCCCCATACACGCACAAGCGAGCGCGAGTGGTCCCGCAACCTCGCCACGCATCCCAGCCGATTCCAGAGCCTCTCATCTCGACTCACATTTATGGCTGAGCAGTCGGTCCAGGGACTCGCTCCACGCTCTGGCTTCCTTGACGGACACCCTGTCCAGAGAGAGAGAGAGGCAGAGAGAGAGGCAGGCAGAGAGGAAAGACAATTTTGGCCTTTAACAACGGAACAGGGCACGACGAAGCATCATCACCGGCGTTCACTCGCGTCATCTCCTTCAACTTTAAAGAAGACGCAGTCTCAGTCCAATTTACGACGGCCTGCAACACGAACATTTACGTTTGGCTGTCACCCATCCTGGCACTGCCCAGGCTCAATTCCTTGCTGTTTTGGCTTCACTGCTGGCGTTCTGGTAGTTGGCTTAGGCAAGGCAGGTTACTGGCCGCCGGCTTCATCCGATATTAAATCAGCAACACGTGCGTTGCCACAGCAGAACTCGGCCCCTTAACTACCCTTGTAAAACTAAAATAATAAACGTTTTTTTTATTTGACCAAAAAGGGCCCCACGAATGAGCTCCTGTATAGCCCTTTTTTCAGAAGCGATTCTGGCTGTCACAAATTATAACTCGACGAAGTTGCCTTATCATGTGGAATTTTAGAGCAGCCATTTACTCTCAACTCGGGGGGGGGGGGGGGGGTGGGGGAATCACTCTTTCCTAACATCGCGTTTCCCACGACTAAAATATCTCCCACCTCTACGACAACAACACCACCACCACAATCACTAACGCCGCCACCAACGCTGCCACCACCGCCACCACCGACTTATTTCTCACCGCACGTAGCTAACCGTGCTGTGCATGTGTATGCACGGTGAACTTCTTTCGCACCGTACGTAGCCAACCGTGCTAATCCGAGGTGCCGGCGAAGGACGACAAACTAAACGGAAAAAGCAATTTCTGAAGAATTTAGTTTTAGATTTAAAAGTGCATCATACTGTAGCTCCCAGTGGCTTCCTAATATCGGAAGGGAAGAGCGTTCCAGACGGCTGCAGAAGCAGAAGCAGCGCATCTGAAAGCGCCGTGCGACGATGATGCGGCGACCGCCGTCTTCGTTTGATGGTCTGCCAACAGCCGCTATGAGGCTGACGACCGGGGTTGGCGTGGTGATGGTTTATTGCTCCCTGATGAGATCGGCGTGGTATCGTGGTTCACTCGTGGCAAGCGCTTTGTGCGTGTGATGAGCGCGATCGTCAGCGTAGTAACCCCCTGGGCTGTTGGGGAGGGCCACTGCACTCTTGCGTATCCTGTGGCCAACGCCAAATCGCCATGCGGACGCCAAGCTCCCAAGTGGCAGCTGCCACGGTCTCCCTTCCCCTCCCTCGTTCTCCTGCTAAGTAAGACTCTCAGTTATCCGTGCGTGGTTTGTCCGATTTGCGGGTTAACCGTGCACCTGACATTTAGGCGTGAATTCATAATTTGTGGATTTTCCCCTGTAGCCTAAATTAATCATCTACAAACTGTTGTACATTGTCTTTCTTGTAAATATTTACTACAAGCCACGTGGTGCTTAAACCGAACAAATATGCTGCTCCGAGTTAATCCGAAATCCACGCAATCGCCTCTACAGTACAGTAGTTGCAATATCTTTACAACAGTGGGGCGGAGTTTGATTGGTGTTGATTGCCTGTGGCTTTGCTGTCATCCGCTTAGCGGGCGGACTCTTCTGCTGGGCGGTAGCAGGAAAGTGTTATTATCACTGAGCACGCACATAATTGATCGGTCGATCATTGGTATTTGTTCAGAATGTATGCCTATATGAGTGGTTTTTGGCATAGAGATCCGTGGTAAATGGTAACGTTTTTGGATTATCGGCGATTTCGAATGACCCGCGGCCGTCCTCCCCGTCGTTAGCGCGGGCGATCGAGAGTCCGACTGCGGTGCCATTCACACGACGGGGGGCCTGGCTAGCGCTTGACAACACAATCCCAGTTCAAGTAAAACAACAGCAACAACCCTTAGCGTTAAAACTAAGACGGGCGGAGAACAACCCCTACCCCTGACCCACTAACGAAGATGGGGGAGGGAGACGCGAGTGAAACTCAACGGTGGCTCTTCGGACAAGCCCTCAAAAACTCCCCGGACTGACGGCCGCGTCCTTAACGAGGCGGTCGGCCCACTGAACTCTCTTTAATCGGCCGATGCCGTGGCGTGCACGGTGGCCGGTTGGCGGTGGCGGCTCCTCGGGAGGCTTCACTGGACTCACCGCGGAGGCTTGGCGGTGGACAGCGCCGCGTCCGTGTGCTGCTGCTGGTGGTGGTGGTGGTTGCCGTTGTTGTCGCCGGAGGCGACAGCCCCACGCCTCCTCAAAAACAGCAGCTTCCTCATGGCTCTCGCGCCTCTGACGTCGTGGCACGAAGGGCGTTCCTTCGCCAAGATCGAGAGAAGTGCCGTTTGCCGGGCCCTACTGGCGGCGCTGTCAGAACAACGGGAAGAAGAAGAGACATTTTTAGTTTCGAATTCGGTAAACAAAAAAAACCCCTCAATATTTCGTAACGTAGTAGTGATGTAACGCCCTGATGTAACGCAGTGATGTAACGTAGTGATGTAACGTAGTAACGTAATGTAGTGATGTAACACGGTGAAGAAACGCAGTAATGTAATGTAGTAATGTAACGTAGTGATGTAACGTAGTGATGTGACGAAGAAATGTAATGCAGCGAAACGTTAATTCGCTACGAATGACGAGTAGCAGCTTGGGTGAAAGAAGGTGGGGGACGTGGAGAACCCCTTGTTTTTATTTCACGGGATAATGCGTCAATGACATTGTAAATCGGGAGTGTTACTACGGAGCTGTAGCGGCTGCAAATGTTTTATCGAAGACTGAGAGTGTGAAACCGTGAGAGGGTAAGGACGTGATGTGGATTAGAGCCGATAGGAGGCCACGATATACAATAATCAAATATACAGGGGACTCCTCAACTTGTGAACATTCGACTTACGAACTTTCAGAGATACGAACAAACTTGGTCCGTATATCCGGTTGCCTGTTCAGACCGAGAGTCGTAAGTTCAACTGCCGAACAATAGATGGCGGTAGTGGCATCTACATCTGTAGCCTACGAAGAACCAGTGGCATCTACATCTGTAGAACACGAAGAACCAGTGGTATCTACATCTACATAACGCGAAGAACGAGTGGCATCTACATCTGCAGAATACGAAGAACCAGTGGCATCTACATCTGCAGAACGTGAAGAACCAGTGGCATCTACATCTGCAGAACGTGAAGAACCAGTGGCATCTACATCTGCAGAACGTGAAGAACCAGTGGCATCTACGTCTGCAGAACGTGAAGAACCAGTGGCATCTACATCTGCAGAACACGAGGAACCAGTGGCATCTTCATCTGCAGAATGTAAAGAACCAGTGGCATCTGCAGAATACGAAGAACCAATGGCATCTACATCTGCAGAAGGTGAAGAACCAGTGGCATCTACATCTGCAGAACACAAAGAACCAGTGGCATCTACATCTGCAGAACATGAAGAACCAGTGGCATCTACATCTGCAGAACGTGAAGAACCAGTGGCATCTACATCTGCAGAACGTGAAGAACCAGTGGCATCTACATCTGCAGAACGTAAAGAACCAGTGGCATCTACAGAACGTGAAGAACCAGTGACATCTACATCAGCAGAACACAAAGAACCAGTGGCATCTACATCTGCAGAACATGAAGAACCAGTGGCATCTACATCTGCAGAACGTGAAGAACCAGTGGCATCTACATCTGCAGAACGTGAAGAACCAGTGGCATCTACATCTGCAGAACGTAAAGAACCAGTGGCATCTACAGAACGTGAAGAACCAGTGACATCTACATCAGCAGAACGTGAAGAACCAGTGGCATCTACATCGACAGAACGTGAGTAACCAGTGGCATCTACATCTGCAGAACATGAAGAACCAGTGGCATCTACATCTGCAGAACGTGAAGAACCAGTGGCATCTACATCTGCAGAACGTGAAGAACCAGTGGCATCTACATCGACAGAACGTGAAGAACCAGTGGCATCTACATCTGCAGAACGTGAAGAACCAGTGGCATCTACATCTGCAGAACATGAAGAACCAGTGGCATCTACATCTGCAGAACGTGAAGAACCAGTGGCATCTACATCTGCAGAACACAAAGAACCAGTGGCATCTACATCTGCAGAACATGAAGAACCAGTGGCATCTACATCTGCAGAACGTGAAGAACCAGTGGCATCTACATCTGCAGAACGTGAAGAACCAGTGGCATCTACATCTGCAGAACGTAAAGAACCAGTGGCATCTACAGAACGTGAAGAACCAGTGACATCTACATCAGCAGAACGTGAAGAACCAGTGGCATCTACATCGACAGAACGTGAGTAACCAGTGGCATCTACATCTGCAGAACATGAAGAACCAGTGGCATCTACATCTGCAGAACGTGAAGAACCAGTGGCATCTACATCTGCAGAACGTGAAGAACCAGTGGCATCTACATCGACAGAACGTGAAGAACCAGTGGCATCTACATCTGCAGAACGTGAAGAACCAGTGGCATCTACATCTGCAGAACATGAAGAACCAGTGGCATCTACATCTGCAGAACGTGAAGAACCAGTGGCATCTACATCTGCAGAACATGAAGAACCAGTGGCATCTACATTTACAGAACGTGAAGAACCAGTGGCATCTACATCTGCAGAACGTGAGTAACCAGTGGCATCTACATTTACAGAACGTGAAGAACCAGTGGCATCTACATCTGCAGAACGTGAAGAACCAGTGGCATCTACATCTGCACAACGTGAACAACCAGTGACATCTACATCTGCAGAACACGAAGAACCAGTGGGATCTACATCTACAGGAGATTATACAACTTTTAAAGCCATTCCCCGTGTTTAGTGTACACACCGTACAACACGTTTGGAATGGACAGGAGTAACATTGGACTTACGAACAAATCGACTTACGAACACAGACCTCTGGAACCTAACTCGTTCCTGAGTTGAGGAGTCCCTGTACTAATAATAATAATCATGTTTCATTACTCCCACTTAGATGAGAGTCAAATCACCGCTCAGAGTTGTGCGGTGGGCACAGCGGTCACAACCAGTGATTATCTTAACCGGTCCTGGGCGTCCCCTCGGTCGACTTAGCCTAAAATGAGTACCTGGTGCGATGTGTAAGCATCGCCAACAGGGAGACAAAGGCGGCCGGGCATGGGGCTGGCCACGCACCCCTTCGTGTCCCGTGCCGGCATTCGTAGGTGCTACTCGCTAGCAGCACTTGCTCCAACAGTCTGTTACAGGCTATACGGGGGATCTTTGTCTTTGTAGAGTCGTCCAGTGTTGGGCGGTAGCTTGCTAAATAGATGCGGCCAAAGCGGCTGAGCCGGTATATCTGTGTACGTGTGTGCGTGTTCAGCATAAATACAGTGTGATGAAAAAAACAAGAATAGCCTTCATATTTTCTGGCAATAAAACAGGTGTTAAACTAAAAGGTTATTTTCATCGTTACCAGGTAAGGGCCCCACTGAGCGTTTGTGTCGCTGTTTTTCAGAAGCCCTGACCTGACCATCACAAATGACAGCAGCTCAACGTAGTGGCTTATCATCATCATCATCGTCATCACCATCACGTGGACAATTATAGCAGGAGCCAAATACCCTAAACACATAGAGACCCATAGAGACCCATAGAGACACACAGACACATACAGAACCAGAGACACACAGAGATAATCTAAATTATCCCAATCCAAATGATCTCGTACAGAACCAAATACGAATTCTTTTTTTGTTACCAGTTAAGGCCCCCACTAAGCTGCTGTGTCGCTCTATTTCAGAAGCGACCTGGCTATCACGAGTGATAGCTCACCGAAGTAGGCTTATAACCATCATCATCATCACGTCGATATGTATAGCAGCAGACAAAATACTCGGAGACGCGTGGCGTTGATTCTAAATGGACGGGAAAACCGGAGGACCCGGAGACAACTCCACGCGACTACCACGTGGAGAGAGACACGCAGACTCCAAATATAGAGCAGCATGCATCGTCAGGGTGGGGATCGAACCCACGACCTCCTGTAGACCAGGCGAGGTAGTTAACATCTCCTAGCCACCGTGATGATGATGAGAGAGAGACACAGACCTCCTGTATACCAGGCGAGGTAGTTAACATCTCATAGCCACCGTGATGATGATGAGAGACACAGACCTCCTGTAGACCAGGCGAGGTAGTTAACATCTCATAGCCACTGTGATGATGATGATGATGAGAGAGACACAGACCTCCTGTATACCAGGCGAGGTAGTTAACATCTCATAGCCACCGCGATGATGAGAGAGAGACACAGACCTCCTGTATACCAGGCGAGGTAGTTAACATCTCATAGCCACCGTGATGATGTTCAAGCACGAAATAGTCACACACCTATTGCAAGACGTCAGTTCTGCATGAACCAACCCACGTTCCTTGTGGTGAACATGCAAACAAACATGGCTCTGGTGACAATAATAATGATGATGACGTTACATGCATTGTCATTGAAACTGAATGGCCTACACCAGGGACAGCAGAGTTCTTTATAGCCTTGTCCCACCACCAGTGTGAGACCAGGAAACGCTAAAACGCGAACAGTACAAGGGCAATGCAAGCATCAGAACACTTATAGCTCGGGGCTTTGAGCATGAAAATGATGGGGAAAAAAATAAGAATAGGTTATACATCCTTTCTTGAAATAACAAGTGGAGTTGTGTTAAGATGTTCAAACACCAACTAGATTACAGGCCTATTGCAAGGACATCAAAGTCTGCGTTGACCACACACAGTACTTTGTGGTGAGCATGGTGTAATAATTAACGACGTGACTTTGCCGAAAGAGCTAAGAATTTAACACGGAGTGGTCGTAGTAGGAAGCTTTCGAGCCAAATATTATCCCCGACAGTCGGTTTGTTTGGGTTAGATCGCGTAAAAGACCCGAAGCAGAAGGAGCACTTTAACTGTGTGGCTATCGCCAGATGGTGCTGCTGGTTATTGTTGTTGCTGTTGTGGTTGTTGTTGCTGTTGTGGTGATTGTTGTTGTGGTAAATTGTAAATGTTGTAGTGGGTTTACTGTCGAACACACAACCGGTTAGTGATGAACTAAGTAAGGAATTGGCCACGTTTGTGTTTGCGTGACACAAACCCCTTACTAATGGGTTGTGTCGGGTGGTGGTGGCGAGTATAAGGATCACCACGGTGGCTATGAGATGTTGACTACCTCGCCTGGTCTACAGGAGGTCTGTGTCTCTCTCTCATCATCATCACGGTGGCTAGGAGATGTTAACTACCTCGCCTGGTATACAGGAGGTCTGTGTCTCTCTTTCATCATCATCACGGTGGCTATGAGATGTTAACTACCTGGCCTGGTCTACAGGAGGTCTGTGTCTCTCATCATCTTCACAGTGGCTATGAGATCTTAACTACCTCGCCTGGTATACAGGAGGTCTGTGTCTCTCTCTCATCATCATCATCACAGTGGCTATGAGATGTTGACTACCTCGCATGGTGTACAGGAGGTCTGTGTCTCTCTCTCCATCATCACCACGGTGGCTAGGAGATGTTAACTACCTCGCCTGGTATACAGGAGGTCTGTGTCTCTCTCTCATCATCATCATCACAGTGGCTATGAGATGTTAACTACCTCGCCTGGTCTACAGGAGGTCTGTGTCTCTCATCATCTTCACAGTGGCTATGAGATGTTGACTACCTCGCCTGGTATACAGGAGGTCTGTGTCTCTCATCATCTTCACAGTGGCTATGAGATGTTAACTACCTCGCCTGGTATACAGGAGGTCTGTGTCTCTCTCTCATCATCATCACGGTGGCTATGAGATGTTGACTACCTCGTCTGGTCTACAGGAGGTCTGTGTCTCTCATCATCATCATCACCACGGTGGCTATGAGATGTTAACTACCTCGCCCGGTATACAGGAGGTCTGTGTCTCTCTCATCATCATCACGGTGGCTATGAGATGTTAACTACCTCGCCTGGTATACAGGAGGTCTGTGTCTCTCTCTCATCATCATCACGGTGGATATTAGATGTTAACTACCTCGCCTGGTATACAGGAGGTCTGTGTCTCTCTCTCTCATCATCATCACGGTGGCTATGAGATGTTAACTACCTCGTCTGGTCTACAGGAGGTCTGTGTCTCTCTCTCATCATCATCACAGTGGCTAGGAGATGTTAACTACCTCGCCTGGTCTACAGGAGGTCTGTGTCTCTCTCATCATCATCATCACAGTGGCTATGAGATGTTAACTACCTCGTCTGGTCTACAGGAGGTCCGTGTCTCTCTCTCATCATCATCACGGTGGCTAGGAGATGTTAACTACCTCGCCTGGTATACAGGAGGTCTGTGTCTCTCTCTCATCATCATCACGGTGGCTAGGAGATGTTAACTACCTCGCCTGGTATACAGGAGGTCCTGAGATCGGTCCCGACCCTGACAACGCTTGCAGCTGTTTATTTAGAGTTTGCGTGTGGGGTGGGGGAGTTTAACGACACACACAGACAGACACACACAGACACACACACAGACAGACACACAGACACACAGCGCCACAGACACACAGACACACACAGACAGACACACACGCACATTATATATGTACATACACGATCTAACCCCGATCATCCAACAAAACTCCCCCCACACACACAGACAGACACACAGACAGACACACAGACAGACACACAGACACACACACAGACACACACACAGACACACACACACAGACACACACACACAGACAGACACACACACACAGACACACACACACAGACACACACACACAGACACACACACACAGACACACACACACACACACAGACACACACACACACAGACACACACACACACAGACACACACACACAGACACACACACACAGACACACACACACAGACACACACACACACACAGACACACACAGACACACACACAGACACACACACACACAGACACACACACACAGACACACACACACAGACACACACACAGACACACACACAGACACACACACACAGACACACACACAGACACACACACACACACAGACACACACACACACAGACACACACACACACAGACACACACACAGACACACACACAGACAGACACACACACAGACACACACACAGACACACACACAGACACACACACACAGACAGACACACACACAGACACACACACACACACAGACACACACACACACACACAGACAGACACACACACAGACAGACACACACACACACACACAGACACACACACACACAGACACACACACAGACACACACACACACAGACACACACACAGACACACACACACACAGACACACACACAGACATACACACAGACAGACACACAGACACACACAGACAGACAGACACACACACAGACACACACACACAGACAGACACACACACAGACAGAGTCGCGCTATTCGCGAACGCGGTGGCTCTTACCGGTGATGGCACGAGTCGTGAATTTGTTCACCTTGCTGGGGGGGGGGCGGGCGAGGCAGAGGGATGCCAACGGAGCCCTGTCGGGCACGAGAGAGACAGGGAGAGAGAGAGAGACACAGGGAGAGAGAGACAGGGAGAGAGACAGGGAGAGAGAGACAGGGATAGAGGCAGAGAGACACAGGGAGAGAGAGAGACAGGGAGGGAGCGTGCACCCTGCACGGCTGTCACACCCCGAGTGTTCCACGGCTGTCAGAAGCGAGCTCGCCCCCCCCCCCCGCTGTCTCTTTATAGGCCACGGGGCCGCCAGTGACGACTCACGGGGCGGCCAATCCGCCGCCTCCTCGCCTGCCTGGCCCAACCCCCCTGGGGGGGGTCGGCCGGGGGTGGGAGTGGTGGGTGGTGGTGGTGGGGGGTGGTGGTGGTGGTAATGGGTGGGGGTGGTGGTGGTGGTAGTGGTGGTAATGGGTGGTGGTGGTGGTGGTAATGGGTGGGGGTGGTGGTGGTGGTAATGGGTGGTGGTGGTAATGGGTGGTGGTGGTGGTAATGAGTGGTGGTGGTGGGGGTGGTGGTGGTGAGGGTGGTGGTGGTAATGGGTGGTGGTGGTGGTAATGGGTGGTGGTGGTGGTAATGGGTGGTGGTGATAGTGGTGGTGGTGGTGAGGGTGGTGGTGGTGGTGGTGATGGGTGGTGGGGGTATGTTTGACCTCTTCAGAGGGGACACGCCACTTGTGTAGACAGGAGCTGGTTCGAGTGGGTGCGGTGTTCGGGTTGGGTTCTGGCCGAGAAGAAACTTTAAACGAAACGAACGATTGGATTGCCTTTTACTGTCATTTTACCAACCGGGTACGGCCCACGACTGAGCTACAGAACACTGAGACTTAATTTTTTTTGCCAGCATCAAAGTGTAGTGACATATGACGTCACTACCATGTCGGGTCTGCACACACATGACGTCACTACCATGTCGGGTCGGATGACGTCACTGCCGGATCAAGGTGGGGCCCAGGGGGGACCTTGGGGTCACGTGGCTGGGGTTCCGGAGCCTTCTCGAGGGTTCGAGAAGGGGGGCGTGGCCAGGCCACGCCGGGGAAGCTCATAAGCGGGCCCCGCTGAGGGAGCGGGGCTGTTCGTGCCCGGGATGAAGACGCCTCGTGATGGCTGAATCCCCAAGTCGTCGTGGCCAGGCAGAAGCCCTCCTGGCTTGGCCACGCCAAGCGGTACCCGAGTGTCACCGCCACATGTGTTGAGGTGTAAGTGATGACTCAGATGTTCATGTAAGGGCTTGCGACAGTTTTTTTTTAATTAAGGGTTTGGACAACTTCCCCCAGGGGTGGGAGTCCTTCACTAGGTCCCTCACACGAACCGTCTCTCTGTCTGTTCTTAGCTCGGCTAGCTCCGGTCTCTCTCCCTCGAGTCGGATCGGGGAATCAGCCAACACAGTTTAGGTTTCAGTTTAATTTATTTGGTATAGCCCTGTGAGCCATTCGGCTCTTGAATCGGGTGCAACCGCAACAAACAAAAACAAAAAACATCTTATTCTTAGCTCTTTCGGTAAAGTCACGTTGAAGGGAAACAACAAAATAATAAAATATATATAAAACAATAAAATTTCTCACGACGTTTCGACCATAACTCAAACGGTCGTCACCTGAAGACGACCGTTTGTGTTATGGTCGAAACGTCGTGAGAAATTTTATTGTTTTATATATATTTTATTATTTTGTTGTTTCCCTTCAACGTGACTTTACCGAAAAAAACTAAGAATATGAATTACTGCAGTCACGAAAGCTTTAAATCAAAATAAACATCTTGTAATAATAGGGGTTTTCCCCCTTTTTTTCTGGCAACAAAACTGAAACCTTCTTACAAGGATTCATGTTTACGGCATTAACCACAATACCTTCAGTCAAAAATGCAAACAAAAAGCACACACTATGATAATATACCTGGCATTGTCCTTGAAGCTGATTGGTCCACACCAAGGGACGGCTTTCTTTTGAGCCTCGACCCAATTGGTGCTCGACCAGATGACGTCGTGATTTGTTTATTTTCTAACTATGTGACTCTACCGAAAGTGCCAGAGTGCGTCTCTGTGCTATTCGCCTTTTGGCGTCCCCTGGTCTCACACAGATGGTGGCGAGACGAGGCTATAAAGAAGGCTACTCTCTCCGGTGTAGGACAATCAGTTTCAAAGACAATGCGTGTAACATTATCATCAGAGCAATGTCTGTTTGCATGTTCACCACAAGCACCGCGCGTGGTTAATGCGATACTTGATTCCTTGCTAACGTTATTTGGTGTTTGAACAGCTTAACACAACTCCTGTTTCGTTGCTAGAAAGGTTAAAAACCGATTCTTATTTTAATTTTCCCCATCATTTTGATGCCGGCAAAAAGGGTATCCCGTGATGTAACTGCTCGACCCGAGCTATAAGTGTTCCGATGCTTGCACGGGCGGAGCCAGGATTTTGACTTTGGGAGGGGGCTGACTTCAATATTCTGAGATATCCACAGTGTGTTTATGTTTTCCAATGTATAAAACAAATTTGCATTGGATTTGAACGCGGAGTTTATTAAAAGGTCGGAGCCGTTGATGTGGCTGATAAGTTCGAAAGGCTGCCGTTCAAGCAGCCTGCAGGGCAGCACACAAGGTGGCAGCCTGCAGGGCAGCACAAGGTGGTAGCCTGCAGGGCAGCAGCACGAGGTGACAGCCTGCAGGGCAGCAGCACGAGGTGACAGCCTGCAGGGCAGCAGCACGAGGTGACAGCCTGCAGGGCATCAGCACAAGGTGGCAGCCTGCAGCATTTTGCAGCAGCCGGATATCCGGTTATCCCGATTACCGACTTTCCCAAAATTTCAGGGGGGGGGGGGGGGCTGAGCCTCCCCCAGCCCCCCACCCCCCCTGCGGCTCCGCCCCTGGATGCTTGCATTGCCATTGTGCCGTCCACGTTTTGACGTTCCCTGTTCCCACACTGGTGGTGGCACAAGGCTATACAGAAGTCTGCGGTCTCTGGGTGTATTGATAGAAAGGTTAAAAACAACCTCTTCTCATTATTCATCCTGTGAAACTGGACAAAGGGGTCCCGTAAAACAGCTGCTCGACCCGAGCTATAAATGCTCTGGATCGTGGCATTCATTGTCCTGCTGTGCCGTTCACGTTTTGGCGTTCTCTGCTCTGCTCTGACACACTACACACACCCCGTTTCAATGACAACGCCGTAGAACACGGATCATGATGACGAGGCGACGTTGCTTTGAATGTTCACCACGAGCACCACGTGCGCTTCATGCGGAACTTGACTCCTTGAAAAAGTGGAACATCGTAACGCCACCGCTGTTTCATTGCCAGAAAGGTTGTTGTTGTTTTTTTTTCATGCAATAGAACTTTGTGCACCCATCCTGGCACTGCCCAGGCTCAAATCCCTGCCGATCTGCCTTCACCGCTGGCGTTCTGTTGAGTTGGCTTAGGCAAGGCAGGTTACTGGCCGCCGGCTTCGTCCGATATTAAATCAGCAACACGTGTGTTGCCACAGCAGAACTCGGCCCCTGAACTACCCTTGTAAAAACTAAAATAATAACAAACTAAACAACGTTTTTAAAAAAAAAAAAATTAACCACGAAGGGCCCCACTAACTGAGTGGCTGTGGAGTTATTTTTTTCACGAATGAAGGTTCGACGAAGTTGGCTCGTGATCATCATCATCACTCGGACATTTATAGCAGCAGTCAAAGAGTCTAAACGCGCGACGTTGATTTTAAACCGGAGAAAAATCAACGCGACCACGGGGAGAGAGGGAGACGCGAACTCCAAATATAGAGCAGCAGGTGTTAGGGTCGGGTTCGAACCCACGACCTCCTCTAGACCAAGCGAGGTAGTTAACATCCCCGACTTACCTGCTAGAAATAAATACTGTAGTAAAATATTTGTGTACATTATGCATAAACAAAAACCGTGAATGAACTCCCTGGGCGAGGCTCAATTCGTCAGCAAAACGATCGCGTGACCGTCTCTCTCGCTACCCAAATAACCCCCCACGGCACTTTGACGTCATCTGCACGTGTTCACCTCGTCCAGCAATGGAAGTGACGTCATCTGCACGTGTTCACCTCGTTCAGCAATGGAAGTGACGTCATCTGCACGTGTTCACCTCGTTCAGCAATGGAAGTGACGTCATCTGCACGTGTTCACCTCGTCCAGCAATGCAAGTGACGTCATCTGCACGTGTTCACCTCGTCCAGCAATGGAAGTGACGTCATCTGCACGTGTTCACCTCGTTCAGCAATGGAAGTGACGTCATCTGCACGTGTTCACCTCGTTCAGCAATGGAAGTGACGTCATCTGCACGTGTTCACCTCGTCCAGCAATGCAAGTGACGTCATCTGCACGTGTTCACCTCGTCCAGCAATGGAAGTGACGTCATCTGCACGTGTCCACCTCGTCCAGCAATGGAATTGACGTCATCTGCACGTGTTCACCTCGTCCAGCAATGGAAGTGACGTCATCTGCACGTGTTCACCTCGTCCAGCAATGGAAGTGACGTCCTCTGCACGTGTTCACCTCGTCCAGCAATGGAAGTGACGTCATCTGCACGTGTTCACCTCGTCCAGCAATGGAAGTGACGTCATCTGCACGTGTTCACCTCGTCCAGCAATGGAAGTGACGTCATCTGCACGTGTCCACCTCGTCCAGCAATGCAAGTGACGTCATCTACACGTGTTCACCTCGTCCAGCAATGGAAGTGACGTCATCTGCACGTGTTCACCTCGTCCAGCAATGGAAGTGACGTCATCTGCACGTGTTCACCTCGTCCAGCAATGGAAGTGACGTCCTCTGCACGTGTTCACCTCGTCCAGCAATGGAAGTGACGTCATCTGCACATGTTCACCTCGTCCAGCAATGAAAGTGACGTCATCTGCACGTGTTCACCTCGTCCAGCAATGGAAGTTGCAATTCGGTCTTTACAGAAGCGATGCAGGAAGATGTCTTGCGTGGTGTGGTGTAGTGTGTGTAGTGTGTGTGATGTAGTGTGATGTGGTGTAGTGTGTGTAGTGTAGTGTGATGTGGTGTAGTGTAGTGTGTGTGATGTAGTGTGATGTGGTGTAGTGTGATGTGGTGTAGTGTGATGTGGTGTAGTGTGTGTGGTGTAGTGTGGGTGTGTGATGTGGTGTGGTGTGTGTAGTGTGTGTGGTGTGTGTGATGTGGTGTAGTGTGTGTGGTGTAGTGTGATGTGGTGTGTGTGGTGTAGTGTGTGTGGTGTGATTTGGTGTAGTGTGTGTGGGTGTGTGATTTGGTGTAGTGTGGTGTGATGTGGTGTGGTGTAGTGTAGTGTGGTGTATAGTGTGGTGTAGTGTAGTGTGGTGTAGTGTAGTGTGGTGTAGTGTAGTGTGGCGTAGTGTGATGTGGTGTAGTGTGGTGTGATGTAGTGTGTGTAGTGTGTGTGGGTGTGTGATGTGGTGTAGTGTGGTGTGGGTGTGTAATGTGGTGTAGTGTGATGTAGTGTAGTGTATGTGTAGTGTATGTGTAGTGTGATGTAGTGTAGTGTGTAGTGTAGTGTGTGATGTGGTGTAGTGTGTGTAGTGTGTGTGTAGTGTAGTGTGTGTGGTGTGTGTGATGTGGTGTAGTGTGGTGTGTGTAGTGTGGTGTGGGTGTGTAATGTGGTGTAGTGTGCTGTAGTGTGATGTAGTGTAGTGTGGTAATGTGATGTGGTGTAGTGTGTGTAGTGTGGTGTGTGTGTGTAGTGTGGTGTGTGTGATGTGGTGTAGTGTGGTGGAGTGTGTGTGATGTGGTGTAGTGTGTGTAGTGTAGTGTGTGTGGTGTGTGTGGTGTGTGTGATGTGTAGTGTGGTGTGTGTAGTGTGGTGTGGGTGTGTAATGTGGTGTAGTGTGCTGTAGTGTGATGTAGTGTAGTGTGGTAGTGTGATGTGGTGTAGTGTGTGTAGTGTGTGATGTGGTGTAGTGTGGTGTGTGTGATGTGGGGTAGTGTGGTGGAGTGTGTGTGATGTGGTGTAGTGTGATGTAGTGTAGTGTAGCGTGATGTGTTGTGGTGTGTGATTTGGTGTAGTGTGTGTAAATAGACGTTTTAATAAATGTTGTCTCCTACAACATCAGAGTGCAGCGCCACATTAAACACGCACTACAATGACAACAATAGTTTAAAGCGATTTGAAGCATGTTTTATATTTTTTTTGGGGGGGGGGCGGCAGAGCTTTGT
The DNA here is from genome assembly GCF_048934315.1 of Petromyzon marinus. Taxonomy (NCBI): domain Eukaryota; kingdom Metazoa; phylum Chordata; class Hyperoartia; order Petromyzontiformes; family Petromyzontidae; genus Petromyzon; species Petromyzon marinus. The sequence continues at coordinate 4,045,972 of NC_133740.1, read as the reverse complement.
GACGTCATATTTGAGGGGGGGGGGTCTCACTTTTTGCGACGCCGTGTGACTAGGGGTAGGGGGGTCAAACATCGTCCAAATTCGTGTGACGTCATTTATGGACGGCCCCTTAACAGCACTTGCCCCAACAGCCTTTTCCAGGCTATACGGGGTATCTTTGTCTCTTGTGTGCGTACTGTGAATGCTCTCGACCTGACCACGTCCCCTTATCGTCACTTCCACTCCGCCTCCCAATGTCAATATTTGATGTCACAGTTTCAAGTCTGTTCAGCACAGACTAGAGATGACTCTGTGGTGTGTGTAGTGTGGTGTGTGTAGTGTGGTGTGTGTAGTGTAGTGTGGTGTGTGGAGTGTGTAGTGTGTGTGTAGTGTGGTGTGTGTAGTGTGGTGTGTGTAGTGTGTGTGTAGTGTGGTGTGTGTAGTGTGTGTGTAGTGTGGTGTGTGTAGTGTGGTGTGTGGAGTGTGGTGTGTGTAGTGTGTGTAGTGTGGTGTGTGTAGTGTGTGTGTAGTGTGTGTGTGGAGTATGGTGTGTGTAGTGTGGTGTGTGTGTAGTGTGGTGTGTGTAGTGTGGTGTGTGGAGTATGGTGTGTGTAGTGTGTGTGGTGTGTGGAGTATGGTGTGTGTAGTGTGTGTGTTGTGTGTGTAGTGTGTGTATAGTCACTGTAGTGTGTAGTGTGTGTGGTGTGTGTGTGTAGTGTGTATGTAGTGCGTGTATGGTGTTGTGTGTGGTGTGTGTGTAGTTTGTATGTAGTGTGTGTGTGGTGTTGTGTGTAGTGTGTGTGTGGTGTATGTAGTGTGTGTGGTGTGTAGTGTGTGTGGTGTGTGTGGTGTGTGTGTAGTGTGGTGTGTGTGTAGTGTGTGTGGTGTTTGTGTGTAGTGTGGTGTATGTGTGTAGTGTGTGTGTGTGGTGTGTGTCGTGTGGTGTGTGTGTCGTGTGTATGGTGTGTGTGTGTGGTGTGGTGTGTGTAGTGTGGTGTATGTAGTGTGTGTAGTGTGTGTTTGGTGTATGTAGTGTGTATGTAGTGTGTGTAGTGTGGTGTATGTAGTGTGTGTGTGTTGTGCGTGTGGTATGTGTATTGTGTGTGGTGTGTGTCGTGTGTATGTCGTGTATGTAGTGTGTATGTAGTGTGTGTGTGTGTTTTTGTGTGTGGTGTGTAAATGTTTATGCCAAGTTATCGTCACAGCCGCATCGCATGGCGCTTTCAGATGCGCTTCTGCGGCCGTCTGGAACGCTCTTCCCTTGCGATATTACACTGGGAGCTCTGATTCACGTTTAAATCATCATCGAGATTGACAAACGAATATTTTAGAACTGCCTCTCGTGTTTAGTTTGTTGTCCTTGGTTGGCCAGGTACGGCGCGAAAGAAGTTCAACATACATGTACACACGTACTACACTATACACTACGCACACATATTCAACACGCGCACGCACGCAGACGCTAAGCGCAGTGAGAGCCGCTCACAGCAGCTGCTCCGACCCGTAGCGTTACAAGGCGCACCACCCTTGTGATCATAGCTAGCGGGGAGCGGTGGTGCTGGTGGTGGGGGTGGGAGCGGTGGTGCAGTGGTTAGCGCACTGCGCTACAAAACCAGCGACCCGAGTTCGATTTCCGCTCACGGCCAACTCCAGTGGCGATTATCTGAACCGGGTCGTGGGCCTCCCCCTAGGTCGACTCAGCCCGAGTACCTGGTGCGGTGTGTAACAAACATCGCCGCTGGGGAGACAAAGGCGGCCGGGCGTGGTCGCCGGCCAGCCCACCCCGCCGTGCTGCTCCCCCGCCAACAGCCCTCGCGCCAACAAGTCTGTGAAGATTCTAGATTTAAAGTCTGTGAAGGCTACACGGGGGACCTTTGTCTTTGGTGGTGGTGATGGGAGGTCATCTCAAAAGGGAATACTCCCCTCTCAATCAGGCAACAAAACTAAATCCTAAATACAATTAAAGAATCGCAATGAATGGGGGGCCACCTGCGTGCCGTCTGTCGCCCCTCGCGGCCCGCTCTCTTGTTTTCTTGTCGTTAAGCAAATGACTCCTTTGTCGATGCGTGGCGTTCGCTAATTAACGGGGGTGGTAGGGGGCTGGGGACAGCTCAATTCCACTTTCTGTCGTCGTCGCTAATGGATCTCGCGAGCCCCTCCCCGCCCCGCCCGCCCCCGGCCACGATGATGATGCTGATGATGCTGATGGTGTTTTGGGCTCTCGACGGGTAAGGAAGAGGGGTGAACAATAAAAACCAGGGCGTGTGGGCGGCGGTGGGGTTGGCGACACTTGTGCCACGGATTTACGCGACCTAACATCCCAAAAAAAAGACTCTTATGGATGATATTGTGTCGCGAAAACGCCTTTCTGCGTGGAGTTTGTACGGGCTAACACTAAACTCCATAATAGAGAGGGTTTTTTTTAAAAATCTTGGCTTAAACCCGTCCGCACCTGACACAGCCAACTAGGGAGTGTTGTCACGTTAACCGAACGTGGCCAATTCGCCACTAGTCCAGCGGGTTCCATTGAGGCGCAAACTCAACTTGGAGGCAACACTATAACACCATTTATTAACGCATAACAACCCACGTGAACACTATGCACAGGGTGGCGACCGCCGTTGCTCATCTCGCTAACACTCGGGGAATACCGCACGGCGTGAGACCCGGGCAGGTGACTTGGGCTGCCTGGTCACAGACGAAGGTCAGAGACTCCCAAGACTGCTGATGGCGTCTTCATCCCTGGGGTTGAGCAAGCCCCGCTCTCTGTTCGCGCCCCGCTTATAGCCGCTGCGGGGTGGCCGGCTCCACCCCACGCTACGCCCCCCTTCTCGATCCACACAGTGACATTCCCAGTCACTACAGCATTAGTAATAAACAGGTCCCTGCAGGGTGGGCTGTTAGGACGAGTCTCTGCGCTGTCTATTGCTGATTTTATACACCAAACAGCACGAGATTTCACTTCGGTAAAGTATTGAAAGGTGACTGACGGACGGACGGACGGACACATTAATCTATTGCAGGCTGGTACACTCAGTTTACAATCTTCCTTCCTACCAGTATAAAACAGTCCGTTCTCCTATCAAGCGGCCGGTGGTCGTTGTTGCGTTCCTGAAGAACACCGCATTATGCAAAAATCGCGTTATAATAAATACTATATAATATAGGGGGGGTAAAGCACAGTCCGTAATAACACCGTCAGATGCGTAACACAGGGCCGAGCAAAGACTGAGGGTGGGTAGTAGCGTCTAGAAGCATCCAGCAGCATCCCAATGCCTCCGTACAACCACTAGCCACTTTATTCATACTTGCGCTTGACGTAGTTCCGCTCACTCAATCGCGTTTTTTTCCAATTCGCATTCGCGTTATAAAAAATGCGTTCCTGAACTAAATTTTAATCGCGTTATATCCAATTTGCGTAGTAGACTTTAGCGACCAATATAATCCATTATAAAGGTTTTTTTAAATAGATCGCTTACATATAAATGCGTCGTTAAACCTACCAACACCCGACACAGACAATTAGTAAAGTTGGTGACGTAAAAAAATGTGCCAATTGGTTACTAGTACAGCACTAACCAGTAGTGTGTTGGAGAGTAAACGCACTACTACATGAACAATTATAGTGTAGTGTATAGTGTATACTAGTACAGCACTAACTGCTTGTGTGTTGTAGAGTAAACCCACTACTATATTAACAATTATAGTGTAGTGTATAGTGTATACTAGTACAGCACTAACTGGTAGTGTATTGGAGAGTAAACCCACTACTACAGTAACAATTATAGTGTAGTGTATACTAGTACAGCACTAACTGCTTGTGTGTTGGAGAGTAAACCCACTACTACATTAACAATTATAGTGTAGTGTATTGTGTATACTAGTACAGCACTAACCGGTTGTGTGATGGAGAGTAAACCCACTACTGCATTAACAATTATAGTGTAGTGTATACTAGTACAGCACTAACCGGTTGTGTGATGGAGAGTAAACCCACTACTACATTAACAATTATAGTGTAGTGTATAGTGTATACTAGTACAGCACTAACTGGTTATGTGTTGGAGAGTAAACCCACTACTACATTAACAATTATAGTGTAGTGTATACTAGTACAGCACTAACCGGTTGTGTGATGGAGAGTAAATCCACTACTACATTAACAATTATAGTGTAGTGTATAGTGTATACTAGTACAGCACTAACTGGTTATGTGTTGGAGAGTAAACCCACTACTACATTAACAATTATAGTGTAGTGTATACTAGTACAGCACTAACCGGTTGTGTGATGGAGAGTAAACCCACTACTACAGTAACAATTATAGTGTAGTGTATTGTGTATACTAGTACAGCACTAACTGGTTATGTGTTGGAGAGTAAACCCACTACTACATTAACAATTATAGTGTAGTGTATACTAGTACAGCACTAACCGGTTGTGTGATGGAGAGTAAACCCACTACTACATTAACAATTATAGTGTAGTGTATAGTGTATACTAGTACAGCACTAACTGGTTATGTGTTGGAGAGTAAACCCACTACTACATTAACAATTATAGTGTAGTGTATACTAGTACAGCACTAACCGGTTGTGTGATGGAGAGTAAACCCACTACTACATTAACAATTATAGTGTAGTGTATTGTGTATACTAGTACAGCACTAACTGGTTATGTGTTGGAGAGTAAACCCACGACATTTAAAATTTGAATACCGTGACATTTTGCTGGTGATTACAACAACAACAAGCATCATGAGGCGGTCTGCCAGAGTAATCACCAGCGTAAATGTCGTTTACTAAAATTGTTAAAGATTGTGGCTGAACGAGTAAGGGGGCGTCCGTAACGTCACACGCCTAGTGGGGGGGAGGGGGGTTTGAGTAATGTGACGTCACAACATAATGCGCAACTTTAAATAAATATAGACAACACGTTCTACTTAATTAAATCGACGTTTTAATAAATGTTTTCTCCTACAACATCAGAGTGCAGTGCCACATTAAATACGCACTACAATGACAACAATAGTTTAAAGCGATTTGAAGCATGTTTTAACATATTTTTTTGGGGGGGGGAGGGGGCAGAGCTTCGTGACGTCATATTTGAGGGGGGGGGTCTGACTTTTTGTGACGCCGTGTGACGAAGGGGGGGGGGGGGGTGGGGGGTCAAAAATCGTCCAAAATCGCGTGACGTCATTTCCGGGCGGCCCCAAAACTCGACAGCACATTTTGTTCACGTGACACAACCTTGCCAATTGTCCGCGTCGGGCGGTTAACGGCATGCAAATGTTGTGGCTTTGCTCTCCAGCACACAGCCGGTGAGTGCTGTGCTAGTGTAGCGACACACCGCCAGCCGCCGTCCAGCAGCAGCAACTTCGGTGGACGGCGCACGCGCCGTCCAGCATATAGACAGCTGTGTGCCGTAGGCAGGGCGGAGGAACTGGGGCAAGGGTCACGGAAGACCTCGTCTGGAAGCCCCCGGAACCCGCTAGTGGGTTCGAGAAGGGAGGCGCGGCCAGGCCGTGCCGAGTAGCATAAAAGCAACGGAGGGCGAAGAGCTCCGGGCTGCCGGTTCTGGGAAGTGGTCTCGAGGTCGCCGTCGTCTTCGCCGCCCTCGTCGCTGCCGGCTTCACTTGACAATTGCGTGGCCGGAGAGTTGTTGGTTGTCTCGGTCGGCGCCGTCAGGGTGACGCGGTCAGGGTTGTGTCTAGGCTTGGCTATACGACTTGGGAGGAACGAGGGCGAACTTGTGAACCTGAGAGTGTTTTAATAAAGAAGGTGCTTCCTCAAGAATCCTGTCTCTCGCTCCGTCGACGCTACACCAGTAACGAATCGGCACGTTCCGTTGACGTGACAAATCTTGCTAATTAGCTGTGTCGGGTGGTGGCGGGTTTAACGACACATTTATATTTTTACGCGATCTAACCCGAAACAAACGACCCACGTTTACACATTTGCGCGATCTCACCCAAACACGTCAACTCCATTCCCCGTCGTACGTTCGTCAACTCATCGCCGCCAACAAAACACCTTAACATGACTCGCCGCATTCAACTCAGCCGGGCGTCTCGCCTCGCCTCGCCCGCCCGCCCTCCGACCATCTCATTTGCTCCATCTATCGTCGAGCCCCTGCCCTCCCCCCCCCCCCTCAGAGCAATTCCAAAACAAACCAATCTCGCCCGCGTCGCTCACGAGGCTCCCCTCTCCGTCGCTAACCCCCCTGCGACCACCTCCGCTGACTTCCCGCCATCGTAGCCACGAGGAGGTACCCCCCCCCCCCCGACACCCATCATCCCCCCGCCCCTCTCGCGCGTGCCACCGCGCCTCTAACACCGTGGGCCCCGCATGTCTTGAGGCAGTGGTGGAAACGCTGGCACACGTCACACCATGCCCAGCCATTCCTTTTCATTCTGAGCCTTGTCCTGTTCGGTTGGGAGGGGGAAGGTCAGTGCCCTGGATGTGGAAGCGACGGGCTGACGACATCCTCGCATGAGGCACCATCGAAGCCCGCTGTTGCTCGAGACCGGCTCTGTACGGCGGTGGGCCTTAATAACACTCACTCACTTACACATCATACACTGACTCACTCACACATCATACACTGACTCACTTACACATCATACACTGACTCACTCGCACATCATACACTCACTCACACTACCACTGACTCACTCACATATCATACACTGACTCGCTCATCGTACGCTCACTCACACTACCACTGACTCACTCAGACATCATACGCTGACTCGATCATCATACACTGACTCACTCACACATCATACACTCACTCACACTACCACTGACTCACTCACACATCATACACTCACTCACACTACCACTGACTCACTCACACATCATACACTCACTCACACTACCACTGACTCACTCACACATCGTACGCTGACTCACTCGCACATCATACACTCACTCACACTACCACTGACTCACTCACACATCATACGCTGACTCAATCATCATACGCTGACTCACTCGCACATCATACACTCACTCACACTACCACTGACTCACTCACACATCATACGCTGACTCGCTCATCATACACTGACTCACTCGCACATCATACACTCACTCACACTACCACTGACTCACTCACACATCATACGCTGACTCGATCATCATACGCTGACTCACTCGCACATCATACACTCACTCACACTACCACTGACTCACTCACACATCATACGCTGACTCGATCATCATACGCTGACTCACTCACACATCATACACTCACTCACACTACCACTGACTCACTCACACATCATACACTCACTCACACTACCACTGACTCACTCACACATCATACGCTCACACTACCACTGACTCACTCACATATCATACACTTACTCGCTCATCGTACGCTCACTCACACATCTTACGCTCACTCACTCTACCACTGACTCACTCACACATCATACACTGGGAGTATCATGCTGCCAGCTATGGCTGCAAGTTCGGTCGTACGTGTTATGTATATCGTTTATCGTTAAATTTGAATCACGGTTCTGTTGTTACATTGTTTTTATAGCTTTATTTTGGTGATTTCGAAAGCATATGGTTAATCCATGTTTATTGCGGAAGTGCGGAGTTGGCCTGATAATTTAATCTAAATTGTCTTATGGTTGTTATTGCTTGACTTGCATCACACTGGGATTTTTGTACACATCGTTGTAATACGGTGGGGGATTTTTTTTCTGGAAGATTTGCTGGTTTATCCAGGATGTTTCTGTTGCGCGTCATCGCTTTAAGATGTTCTCTGTTCAAATTTTGTTTGTTGCGGTTGCACCCGGCTCAAGAGCCGCATGGCTCACAGGGCTATACCGAATAAATTAATCTTGAAACTTGAGTACCTTAACGCCGACGTAGCAGCGACCAGGTCCTTTATTTCCAAGCACTGCTTTGTCAATCTTTTGGAAAAAGCCCTGTGCCAGACCGCCTCCGTGTCGAGGAGCCTTCTCAAGCGCTCAAACAGACACACACACAAATGTCTCACAAGCGAGGATCTTTCACGAAAGCCAAATGAATCACTGCACTGCTTTCGCACCAGTGGGCTGTGGCATCTCCACAGCAGCTCTCGTTTTGTCAGGGGTCAGCTTCCGTGCCGTTTGAGGACAGAGTGTGTCGGTGGAAGCGGACCTCCTGCACCTTGAATTGCGGCTTCTTCATGAATGACGTCACGCATGTAGGAGGGGGGAGGGGATCAGACATTTGTGACGATGTGTGCCACGGGTCGACTGACTGAGATGACCGAGATGACTGGCGGATGCACCACCTGTGCCCCCTACTCTGCTCACTTGCTGTGCTTTAGCCACCCGGCACTCTGCTCGTTGTTGTGAGTGTCGCCCTTCCGCCCTCCGTTGTTGTTGGAGGGCGACTGCCTCCAACTGCCCAGTAGCAGCGTCCTTCACGAGCCTCCTCCACAGAGGCCGATCTTGACACCGCTGGTAGCAATCATCGGCAAGTCCACTCAGCTCCACGTCCTCCTGTACCACATCACTCCATCTCTTCTATAGCCCGTGTCGTGCCCGTTTAGCCTCCTCGATCCGGCCGAACAAAAGCTGTTTCGGCATGCGGTGGCTGGGCATGCGGGCTACATGACCCAGCCATCGCAGCCTTGCCTGCCGGAGGAGCTCACCGATGGAACTTTGCCCACACTCGCACACCCATACGCACACACGCGCACACAAAAAAACAAACGCGTTTTTTTTTTACACTGAGTATAATGTTTAATTGTAATTGGTATGCTTCGTTTAATTGATTGCTCAATCAGTTTTGTATATACATTGTTAATTTTGTTGGTGTGCTTTTCATATAAGCCCTCTTGGGTTTCCGACCTCACCTGCACACTTTTTTTTTACCTTTTTTTATTTGCACTCTTTGCCTTTCGCTTGTGTTTTGTTGTTGCTGTTGCAAATAAACAAATATCATAAAATTGCGTCACGTGCGTCGACAGGCGTGAACACCCCCGCGCTTTGGGGATAACTTCCATGAGACGTCGTCCAGAGTCGCCACGAGGTCAAAAGATCTTCACGGTCCTTGTTTTAAGATCTTCGGGTCAGCGCAGATTTCGCAGTCTTTTTTCTTTTTCCCCTGGCTTCTTCACAATAACCACGTTGCTTATCCAGCCGGCTGGCTCTGTCACCGATGCGACGTGGCCATCTGCATCGACCATTTGCCCAGCTGCGCCTTTACCCCTGGCTTCGATGGCAAACTGGTACATTACGCGGGACACGTTGTCCTGGTGGAATGCTGGGATCTAGCTCAAAGCGGACTTCCCCTGGGGAACGGATTCTATTGGCCCATGGAAGACATCGTCGCGTGCTGTGACCCGTTGCAGCTTCACCAAGGGCCCCCGCTCCACTGGCGAATCGCAGCAGTCCCATGCGTGTCAGAACCCGGCAGTTGCCGATTCGCTTCAGTGATTTCAAATTCCGGCTGGTGACTTTTCCCCACGCATGCAACACAGCCACATACTCTAAGGGCGTGTTTCTAAATGCGGAGGGGGAAAAAATCCACGTGACCATGGGGAGAGAGACATAGAGACTCCAAGTATACAGCAGCAGGCGTCAGGGTCGGAATCGAACCCACGACTTCCTGCATATCAGGCGAGGTAGCTGACATCTCTCACCTGTTCTGAATGGGTTCTCGTGGAGCTAAAACACACCGTACAACTGGCCCAACAACATCTCAAATCATCATGGGACCTCCTTTGCCAGTACCAAAATATGAGAATAGGTTTTCCCCGCTTTCGCTGGCAGCAAAACAGGTGTTTAGATGTTAAAACACCAAACTGAAACCTTTTACAAGGATTACTCTTTGGTTCTTTCGGTAAAGTCACGTAGAAATAAAAAAATAATAATATAAGACGACGTTGCGATTGAAACCCAAGCAACCGTCATCAGGTAGAACTACATTTGAGAGAGAGACAAAACACAGACACAGAGAGACACAGACAGACACACAAGCAGAGAGAGAGAACACAAAGACACAGAGACACAACATAGACACACAGAGACCCAATGGCTCTGTGTCGAGGCCTTAAATAGAGAGGGGGGGGGAGGCAGAGAGAGAGGTGGGTCTGCTGAGGCAGCTGCTGGAACAGAGAAATGAGCATGTCAATGAAAGACCCAACAAGACCGGAACATTTGAGAGAGAGTTGTGTGGAAATCCAGCCCGAAGCGACCGAGGGAGAGAAAGATCGATTGGACCTATGAGAGCCTGGTACATTTTAGAGAGAGAAATAGGCAGTTTGAGAAAACAAAATTCATCACGTTTTTTGGAAATGTGATGCAATGCAACACAGAGAGTCGGCTAACACACAGTTAACGCGTAGCCTGGCTGATTACGATTTCCAAAGATTGCTAAAATTAGAAGTTAAGTGTGAAACTTGACAAACAGTGACGCAGAGAGAGAGAGAACAAACTTACATCCTCCCCGTAGAGGTGGTTCAAACTTGATTTGAAGCTTTCGTGACTGCAGGAATTACTTTTTTGGTTCTTTCGGTAAAGTCACGTAGAAAGAAAATATATTAAATAATAGAATGCCGTTTGAGACGAGGCTCAAAATAAAGCTGTCTCTGGTGTGGACCAATCAGTTTCAAGGACAATGCCAATATATTATCAGAGTATGTTTTTGTTTGCATTCTGACCACAAGTATTGTGGTTAATGCCGACATGATTCCTTGTAAAAGGTTTCAGTTTGGTGTTTTAACATCTTAACACAACTGGTTTTTTTTTTGCCAGAAAAAAGGGGAAAACCGATTCTCAACATCTCAAATGCTAACATTTGATTAGCACGGTTGGCTACTTAGCGGCTCCCCTGGGTACAGCTTCAGCTCGCTATCACTTGGCCCTATCTGGGTGCTGGGTCCATCTACATCACAAGTTGACCCCGAGTCCAATTGGCAGGATTGTAGCTTCTTGTTTGCCATTAGGTTTACGAAACCATTTCCGGCCTTTTGAATGTTTAGCTGTGCTGCATTCCATTGAGTAAACTGCGTCAACGCTGTCGGGATCTTTATCGTCGTTCTCCCGACCCGTGCCTAGTATGCAGCTTTCGCACCGAAGTTGGCGGTTCGCGTGGCGGGCGCACTCTGGCAAAGTCATTTGGGCCATCACGCAAACCTGCAACTTTTCCCGTACGCTCCTCTTTCCGACGCCCATGCACCATGGGCCACGGTACTCGCACTGTAGAATAGCAGCTTTGGAAAAAAAAGCTTTTCGCTGTTGTTCGCCGGCACCCCTTGATGCTAAATTCTATGCTAATTCCTTCATTAAGGGGTGCCTCTGCGGATGTGTATGCTTTAACTTTTAACATAGCTATTTCTGTGACCAGTCACAAGCTTAATCATTCAGCCATTTAAATGCTAAATTATATGCTAATTCCTTTGTCAAGGCGCTTTGTTTCCTCTCACACAGCTTAAAGGCCGTGATCTGAACGTGGCTCTTTCACTCCAGCGCTGTCCTACCAGACAGTCTCGTCCCTTCACCTGATGAAGGCCGCTTGTGTTGTGGCCGAAACGTCGTGAGAATATTATTGTGTTATTTTATTTTATCAATTTATTATTTTATTCTCATTCTACGTGACTTTACCGAAAGAACCAAAGAAGATGAATCATTGCAGTCACGAAAGCTTTAAATCGAGATGCTGTCGATCTTGCGCTCGATCTGCCGCGTCTGCTGTGTGGCCCGCTCCACTGCTTTCGGGTTCTGGTCGAGTTGCGCTCCAGTCCAATCGCCGCTCTCACTCGTTACATCCAGAACGAACTTGAGCTCCGCTTTCAGTGAGCCATCCATTTCTCTCTCAGTCGTGTGATGAAGCTGTCAATCGATTCGCCTTCCCTGTGCTTGCAGCGGCCAAACTCCTATATTCTATAAGCAGTCGACTCTCGATCGTCCGTGCTAATGGCGGATAATTCTAAATTGCCGACAAAAGCGTCAATTTTCCCACTATCTCTTTGCCAAAAGCCACTCACAGGGGCATACATTGTTTAAGTTAAGAACATTTTGTGTGTTAATTAACAAAACTAAAATTTGTAGTAAAGGATGTATTGATCTTTTACATTATGAGACCTCCTTTGCCAGTAACAAGATATAGGAATAGGTTTTACCCTTTTAACTGGCACAAAAAACTGACACCTTTATTCAAGGCATCATGTTTGCAATAACCACAACACAAGCAGTCAAAATGCAAACAAAAATGACAACTCTGATAATAATATGCACTGTCCTTGAATTTGATTGGTCCACACCCGAGACGGCAAAAGGCGTCTTCAGGTCCAACACCAATGTAGACTAGGCTCTAAGAAAAGCCGTCTCGGGTGTGGACCAATCAAATTCAAGGACAGTGCATATTATCAGAGTTGTCTTTTTTGTTTGCATTTTGACCATTTGTGTTGTGGTTATTGCAAACATGATGCCTTGAATAAAGGTGTCAGTTTTTTGTGCCAGTTAAAAGGGTAAAACCTATTCCTATGTATTGATATTGTTTTACTACAAAAGTCCATTTAGATTCAGAGCGATTGCTAACGGTCGACCGATCTATGATGCGCGTGCTCAGTGACAATAACACTTCCTGCTTGAAGCCCAGCAGAAGACTCGGCCCACTAAGTGGATGGTAGCAGAGCCACAGCCAATCAACATCAATCAAACTCATCCAACTGAGCGGATGGCAGCAGAGCCACAGCCAATCAACATCAATCAAACTCATTCCACTGAGCGGATGGCAGCAGAGCCACAGCCAATCAACATCAATCAAACTCCGCCCACTAAGTAAATGACAGCAGAGCCACAGCCAATCTACATCAATCAAACTCATTCCACTGAGCGGATGGCAGCAGAGCCACAGCCAATCAACATCAATCAAACTCTGCCCACTAAGTGAGTGACAGCAGAGCCACAGCCAATCAACATCAATCAAACTCTGTCCACTAAGTGAATGACAGCAGAGCCACAGCCAATCAACATCAATCAAACTCTGCCCACTGTTGTAAAGATATTGCAACTACTGTACTGCAAAGGCAATCGCGTAGACCGGAGCAACATATTTGTTCCGTTTAAACACCGTGTGACGTGTAGTAAACATTTCCCAGAGTAACAATGTACGACTTTTAGATGAATTTGGGCTTAAGGGAATATCCAGCTCTTTTTTACAAAACGTAGCTTAACGAAGTGGCTTACTACGTGGGAATTGACAGCAGGCAGATACTCTAAATGCAGGTTGATTCTAAATGTGGAGGGGAAAAAACTGCAAATGGAGAAAAATCCACGCGATGAGAGAGAGACACGCAAACTCCAAATATACAGCAGCAGGCATCGTCAGGGCCGGATTCAAACCCACGACTTCCTGCATACCTGGCGAGGTAGTTAACATCTCCTAGCCATCGTGATGATGGTAACAGAGAGAGGGACACGCAAGCTCCAAATATACAGCAGGTAGCTGGGAGATGTTAACTACTTCGCCTGGTGTGCAGGAGGTCGTGGGTTCGAACCCGACCCTGACGAGGCCTGCTGCTGAATATTTGGAGTTTGCGTCTCTCTCATCATCATCACGGTGGCTGGGAGATGTTAACTACCTCGCCTGGTGTGCAGGAGGTCGTGGGTTGGAACCCGACACTGACGATGCATGCTGCTGTATATTTGGAGTTTGCGTCTCTCTCTCTGTCATCATCATCACGGTGGCTCGGGGGTGTTAACTACCTCGCCTGGTTTTCAGGAGGTCGTGGGTTCGTTTACGACCCTGTCGACGCCTGGTCTATATTTGGAGTCTGCGTGTCTCTCTCCCCCCGTGGTAGTCGCGTGTATTTTTCTCCGGGTCCTCCGGTTTTGTTTGCTCTGTATTCAACGTCACAACGCGTTCAGAGTTATTTGGCTGCTGCTATAAATGTCCACGTGGTCGAGATATCACGAGTGGCCAGGTCACTTCTAAAACAAGAGCTGTATAGCTCAGAGGCCCTTACCTGGTAAAGTAAAAAATAGTTTTTTATAGTTTTATTGTTTATGAGTGACACTCATGTCCGTGAAAAACACATTATCGTGCTCGTTACACATTGCTCGAGAACAGCATTATAATGAATGGCCGTGCAAAGGCCATCGTAACGCAATGTTTAAATGTTGGAAAGTTTAAATTGCCCATTTGCTTGTCGACCTTCGGACCACCCGCATCGCTTCGCACGATAATTCAAATGACGGGCGCAACACTCAAAACGTGAATTTTGTTGAAGGTTTCTGTTGCAGCAGGGCACTCTGATAGTGTTTTGAGCTGAACGTCTTTTGGCGTCCTCTGGTCGAACACCGTTTGAGACTAGGCTCAAAAGAAAGCTGACTCCGGTGTAGGCAAATCAGTTTCAAGGACAATGCCAATATATTGTCAGAGTGTGTTTTCTGTTTGCATTTTGACCGCAGGTATTGTGGTTAATGCAGACGTGATTCCTCGTCAAAAGGTTTCAGTTTTGTTGCCAGAAAAAAAGGGGGAAAACCCCCTATTCCTTTATATTTTGGCACTGGCAAAGGAGGCCTCATGAAGCCCGTGACGGCATCGATGCGTTTCCATTGTGGCTAATATGATGCACGTGACAGTCAAATGGCGCGTCGCGTGACGTGTGAGTCGTCAATCCAGCTTGGTAGAACAGGCAAACATAAGCCTGCAGAGCAGTAGTGGTTCTCAGCCTTGTTTGGCTGCTGCTGTACCCCCTCCCCCGCCCCCCTTTGTTGATTTTATTTTCAACCGAGTCGCCCCCTTGCCTGACCCAACATGGTTCTGAGAAATACGTGCATTAATGATGGACATCGATATTGTGAACCAATTGTGCATTTTGTGAGGTTTTATCCTTACTAGCGAGTAACTGCAAGCGAATGAAAACAATATTCAACGGACGTATACTTGTGGTGAACATGCAAACAAAAAAAAACATTCTCTGGTAGCATATGGAAGCATTGTCTTTGAAACTGATTGGTCCACACCAGAGACAGCTTTCTTTAGAGCCTAGTCTCAAATAGTGTTAGACCAGAGGATGCCAAAAGTTTTCAAGTTTCAAGTTTTTTCAAGTTTCATTTATTAGGTATAGCCCTGTGAGCCATGCGGCTCTTAAGTCGGGTGCGACCGCAACAAACAAAATTTGAACAGAGAACATCTTAAAGCGACAACGCGTAACAGAAACATCCTGGAGTGAACCAGCAAATATTCCACACACGCAAAAAAAACTTATTAAAACGCTGTGTGCAAAAATCACAAATGTGGTGCAAGCCAACAACAACAGCAACCATTAGACAATTTAGATTAACCATATGTTTTAGAATCACCAAAATAAAGCTATAAAACAATGTAACAACAGTAATCATAGGAACTGTGAATTTAACAATAAACGATATACATAACACGTTCGATAACACCTGCAGCCGTAGCTGGCAGCACGACACTCCCAGTGCATGATGTGTGAGTGAGTCAGCAGCAGCGTGAGTGAGTGATGTGATGTGTGAGTGAGTCAGTGTATGATGTGTGAGTCAGTGTATGATGTGTGAGTCAGTGTATGATGAGTGAGTGAGTCAGTGTATGATGTGTGAGTGAGTCAGTGTATGATGTGTGAGTGAGTCAGTGTATGATGTGTGAGTGAGTCAGTGTATGATGTGTGAGTCAGTGTATGATGAGTGAGTGAGTGTTTGATGTGTGAGTGAGTCAGTGCATGATGTGTGAGTGAGTCGGCGCATGAAGTGTGAGTGAATGTATGTGTGAGTCAGTGTATGATGTGTGAGTGAGTCAGTGTATGATGTGTGAGTGAGTCAGTGTATGATGTGTGAGTGAGTCAGTGTATGATGTGTGAGTGAGTCAGTGTATGATGTGTGAGTCAGTGCATGATGTGTGAGTGAGTCAGTGTATGATGTGTGAGTGAGTCAGTGTATGATGTGTGAGTGAGTCAGTGTATGATGTGTGAGTGAGTCAGTGTATGTGTGTGTGAGTCAGTGTATAATGTGTGAGTGAGTCAGTGTATGATGTGTGAGTGAGTCAGTGTATGATGTGTGAGTCAGTGCATGATGAGTGAGTCAGTGTATGATGTGTGAGTCAGCAGCAGAGTAAGTGAGTGTATGATGTACGAGTGAACCAGCACACGATGAGTGAACCTGTGTATGATGAGTGAATGGGTCAGTGGTTGTGCGAGTGTATGATCTGAGTAAGAGCATTATGAGTGAGTCAGTGCATGATGTGTGAGTGAGTCAGTGTATGGTGTGAGTCAGTGTATGATGTATGAGTGAGTCAGTGTATGATGTGTGAGTGAGTCAGTGTATGGTGTGAGTCAGTGTATGATGTATGAGTGAGTCAGTGTATGATGTGTGAGTGAGTCAGTGTATGATGTGTGAGTGAGTCCATGTATGGTGTGAGTGAGTCAGTGTATGATGTGTGAGTGAGTCAGTGTATGGTGTGAGTTAGTGTATGATGTGTGAGTGAGTCAGTGTATGATGTGTGAGTGAGTCAGTGTATGGTGTGAGTCAGTGTATGATGTGTGAGTGAGTCAGTGCATGGTGTGTGAGTGAGTCAATGTATGATGTGTGAGTGAGTCAGTGTATGATGTGTGAGTGAGTCAATGTATGGTGTGAGTGAGTCAGTGTATGATGTGTGAGTGAGTCAGTGTATGGTGTGAGTCAGTGTATGATGTGTGAGTGAGTCAGTGTATGATGTGTGAGTGAGTCAGTGTATGGTGTGAGTCAGTGTATGATGTGTGAGTGAGTCAGTGCATGGTGTGTGAGTGAGTCAATGTATGATGTGTGAGTGAGTCAGTGTATGATGTGTGAGTGAGTCAATGTATGGTATGAGTGAGTCAGTGAATGATGTGTGAGTGAGTCAGTGTATGATGTGTGAGTGAGTCAGTGTATGATGTGTGAGTGAGTCAATGTATGGTGTGAGTGAGTCAGTGTATGATGTGTGAGTGAGTCAGTGTATGGTGTGAGTCAGTGTATGATGTGTGAGTGAGTCAGTGTATGATGTGTGAGTGAGTCAGTGTATGGTGTGAGTCAGTGTATGATGTGTGAGTGAGTCAGTGCATGGTGTGTGAGTGAGTCAATGTATGGTGTGTGAGTGAGTCAGTGTATGATGTGTGAGTGAGTCAGTGTATGGTGTGAGTCAGTGTATGATGTGTGAGTGAGTCAGTGAATGGTGTGTGAGTGAGTCAGTGTATGATGTGTGAGTGAGTCAGTGTATGATGTGTGAGTCAGTGTATGATGTGTGAGTGAGTCAGTGCATGGTGTGTGAGTGAGTCAATGTATGGTGTGAGTGAGTCAGTGTATGATGTGTGAGTGAGTCAGTGCATGGTGTGTGAGTGAGTCAATGTATGGTGTGTGAGTGAGTCAGTGTATGATGTGTGAGTGAGTCAGTGTATGGTGTGAGTCAGTGTATGATGTGTGAGTGAGTCAGTGCATGGTGTGTGAGTGAGTCAGTGTATGATGTGTGAGTGAGTCAGTGTATGATGTGTGAGTCAGTGTATGATGTGTGAGTGAGTCAGTGCATGGTGTGTGAGTGAGTCAGTGTATGGTGTGAGTGAGTCAGTGTATGATGTGTGAGTGAGTCAGTGCATGGTGTGTGAGTGAGTCAATGTATGGTGTGTGAGTGAGTCAGTGTATGATGTGTGAGTGAGTCAGTGTATGGTGTGAGTCAGTGTATGATGTGTGAGTGAGTCAGTGCATGGTGTGTGAGTGAGTCAGTGTATGATGTGTGAGTGAGTCAGTGTATGATGTGTGAGTCAGTGTATGATGTGTGAGTGAGTCAGTGCATGGTGTGTGAGTGAGTCAATGTATGATGTGTGAGTGAGTCAGTGTATGATGTGTGAGTGAGTCAGTGTATGATGTGTGAGTGAGTCAGTGTATGATGTGTGAGTGTGTCAGTGTATGATGTGTGAGTGAGTCAGTGTATGATGTGTGAGTGAGTCAGTGTATGATGTGTGAGTGAGTCAATGTATGGTATGAGTGAGTCAGTGAATGATGTGTGAGTGAGTCAGTGTATGATGTGTGAGTGAGTCAGTGTATGATGTGTGAGTGAGTCAATGTATGGTGTGAGTGAGTCAGTGTATGATGTGTGAGTGAGTCAGTGTATGGTGTGAGTCAGTGTATGATGTGTGAGTGAGTCAGTGTATGATGTGTGAGTGAGTCAGTGTATGGTGTGAGTCAGTGTATGATGTGTGAGTGAGTCAGTGCATGGTGTGTGAGTGAGTCAATGTATGGTGTGTGAGTGAGTCAGTGTATGATGTGTGAGTGAGTCAGTGTATGGTGTGAGTCAGTGTATGATGTGTGAGTGAGTCAGTGAATGGTGTGTGAGTGAGTCAGTGTATGATGTGTGAGTGAGTCAGTGTATGATGTGTGAGTCAGTGTATGATGTGTGAGTGAGTCAGTGCATGGTGTGTGAGTGAGTCAATGTATGGTGTGAGTGAGTCAGTGTATGATGTGTGAGTGAGTCAGTGCATGGTGTGTGAGTGAGTCAATGTATGGTGTGTGAGTGAGTCAGTGTATGATGTGTGAGTGAGTCAGTGTATGGTGTGAGTCAGTGTATGATGTGTGAGTGAGTCAGTGCATGGTGTGTGAGTGAGTCAGTGTATGATGTGTGAGTGAGTCAGTGTATGATGTGTGAGTCAGTGTATGATGTGTGAGTGAGTCAGTGCATGGTGTGTGAGTGAGTCAGTGTATGGTGTGAGTGAGTCAGTGTATGATGTGTGAGTGAGTCAGTGCATGGTGTGTGAGTGAGTCAATGTATGGTGTGTGAGTGAGTCAGTGTATGATGTGTGAGTGAGTCAGTGTATGGTGTGAGTCAGTGTATGATGTGTGAGTGAGTCAGTGCATGGTGTGTGAGTGAGTCAGTGTATGATGTGTGAGTGAGTCAGTGTATGATGTGTGAGTCAGTGTATGATGTGTGAGTGAGTCAGTGCATGGTGTGTGAGTGAGTCAATGTATGATGTGTGAGTGAGTCAGTGTATGATGTGTGAGTGAGTCAGTGTATGATGTGTGAGTGAGTCAGTGTATGATGTGTGAGTGTGTCAGTGTATGATGTGTGAGTGAGTCAGTGTATGATGTGTGAGTGAGTCAGTGTATGATGTGTGAGTGTGTCAGTGTATGATGTGTGAGTGAGTCAGTGTATGATGTGTGAGTGAGTCAGTGCATGGTGTGTGAGTGAGTCAGTGTTTGATGTGTGAGCGAGTCAGTGTATGATGTGTGAGTGAGTCAGTGTATGATGTGTGAGTGAGTCAGTGCATGGTGTGTGAGTGAGTCAGTGTATGATGTGTGAGTGAGTCAGTGTATGATGTGTGAGTGAGTCAGTGTATGATGTGTGAGTGAGTCAGTGTATGATGTGTGAGTGAGTCAGTGTATGATGTGTGAGTGAGTCAGTGTATGATGTGTGAGTGAGTCAGTGTCGGCTCCCTCTGCTCGCTCCGTCGGCCCCCCCCAGCTCCGTCGCCCCCCCCGGCTCCGTCGCCCCCCCCCGGCTCCATCGCCCCCCCCCAAATCCGTCGCCCCCCCCGGCTCTGTCGGCCCCCCCAGCTCCGTCGGCCCCCCCCCCCAGCTCCGTCGCCCCCCCCCCCCCCCCCGGCTCCGTCGGCCCCGTCGGCCCCGTCTGCCCCGTGGGCCCCCCCGGCTCCCCTGGCCCCGTCGGCTCCCTCCGTCGGCCCCCTCGCAAGCGGCCCCCCCGCCAGCCGCTGCCCGGGAGGGCGGCCCCGGGGAGCGCGCTCGCCTCAGGCGGCCATCTTGCTCATTTCGGTTCAGCTTGCAGGAGTGAATGAGCGCCTCACCTGCGCGGCGTCCGGCTCCTCGTCCTCTGGGTGCCGCTTGTTGCTGTTGCTGCTGTCGCCGCCACTCGCCCACGGCCATGCTGCGCGACAAAGACAATGCACTGTCAGGGCATTGAGAGCTGTTCGCCTTTTGGCGTCCTCTGGTCGAACGCTGTTTGAGACTAGGCTCTATAGAATGCTGTCTCTGGTGTGGGCCACTCGGTTTCAAAGACAAGATTTTTACGACCAGAGCACGTTTTTTTGGTTTTCATGTTCACCACAGGTATATGTGGTTAATGCAGTAACATTATTATTTTTGCAAAAGGTGTCAGTTTGGTGTTTTAACATCTTAACACAACTGTTTTATTGCCAAAGAGGGTAAAACCTATTATTATACTGTATTTTGATACAGGTGTAGTGTTTATAATGACGAATAAACTTCTTATGAGGCACACTCTGTTTATTGTAATTCTTCTCTTACACAGTCCTTAACACACAGAGGGGTATACGGTCCCCTCACACGATACCCTAAGAAGGTACAGCCTCCGGACTTAGTGTGACCTACACACAGCTCTCTTCCTAACCTAAGGAGCTACAGCCTCCAGACTTAGCGTGACCTACCCACAGGTCTCTTCCTAACCTAAGGAGGTACAGCCTCCTGTCTTGGCGAGACTTACTCACACGTCTACCGCTATCCTAGAGTCCTCCGGCTGGGACCTAGGGGAGGCTCTCTGACCCACCGCTGGCCGGTGGGTCTTGACCACTGGATACGCCGAGCCTTAGCCCTCAGAAGGGCTGGAAGGCTGGTCCAGGGTCCTGGCTATCTTCAGCCCGGGCTTCGGTCTTCGTGTAGGGAGAGAACTCCCCGCGCTCTGCGCGCTCACCCTTCTTATACCCGTTTGTGGCCAGGTGTAACCAATCCCACATTCCCACGTGGAACTGTCTGATTGGTTCTTACCAAACTGTGGCTACGATCCGCTTCACCTCGTCTGACCTCAACCGTTATTCACACAGAGAGGTAACGCTGCACTGCCCCTTTGATACCTAGTGGCAATGCAGGTTACCGAACAGTGAGTAGTTAGCACCTCCACACTGGCAAGGGAGGTTCCATGATTCAAAAGACGCTCTGCACGCGTGGCGCAATTCGTCCGCGCTTGCTGGTTACTAAAACTATATATATGTGTAGTGAGTCCAACTGAGTCGCAGACGTTGTTCCTTTTAGAGGCAGCACTTTTATTTGTAACACCGTAACACCGCAACACAAAAGGGTAACTGCCCCTTTACCAGACTACAGCGAGTTACTGCTACAAAGGGTCGATCCCTCACGCGGGTCTCCGATCACGTGGTTCCTTCGTAGGATGGAGAGCTTCAGCTTGAGATGTAGAGCTTCCAGCTTGTAGGTGTTTAGCTTCCACCTTGTAGATGTTGAGCTTCCAGCTTGTAGACGTTGAGCTTCCAACTTGTAGACGTTGAGCTTCCAGCTTGTAGATGTTGAGCTTCCAGCTTGTAGGTGTTGAGCTTCCACCTTGTAGATGTTGAGCTTCCAGCTTGTAGACGTTGAGCTTCCAACTTGTAGACGTTGAGCTTCCAGCTTGTAGTCGTTGAGCTTCCAGCTTGTAGGTGTTGAGCTTCCAGCTTGTAGACGTTGAGCTTCCAGCTTGTAGACGTTGAGCTTCCAGCTTGTAGTCGTTGAGCTTCCAGCTTGTAGGTGTTGAGCTTCCAGCTTGTAGACGTTGAGCTTCCAGCTTGTAGATGTTGAGCTTCCAGCTTGTAGGTGTTGAGCTCCCCGCTTGTAGACGTTGAGCTTCCAGCTTGTAGATGTTGAGCTTCCAGCTTGTAGACGTTGAACTTCCGGCTTGTAGATGTTGAGCTTCCAGCTTGTAGGTGTTGAGCTTCCAGCTTGTAGACGTTGAGCTTCCTGCTTGTAGATGTTGAGCTTCCTGCTTGTAGATGTTGAGATTCCTGCTTGTAGATGTTGAGCTTCCAGCTTGTAGGTGTTGAGCTTCCAGCTTGTAGGTGTTGAGCTTCCACCTTGTAGATGTTGAGCTTCCAGCTTGCAGATGTTGAGCTTCCAGCTTGTAGGTGTTGAGCTTCCACCTTGTAGATGTTGAGCTTCCAGCTTGTAGACGTTGAGCTTCCAGCTTGTAGATGTTGAGCTTCCAGCTTGTAGGTGTTGAGCTTCCAGCTTGTAGGTGTTGAGCTTCCAGCTTGTAGATGTTGAGCTTCCAGCTTGTAGATGTTGAGCTTCCAGCTTGTAGATGTTGAGCTTCCAGCTTGTAGACGTTGAGCTTCCAGCTTGTAGGTGTTGAGCTTCCAGCTTGTAGATGTTGAGCTTCCAGCTTGTAGATGTTGAGCTTCCAGCTTGTAGATGTTGAGCTTCCAGCTTGTAGGTGTTGAGCTTCCCGCTTGTAGGTGTTGAGCTTCCAGCTTGTAGATGTTGAGCTTCCAGCTTGTAGGTGTTGAGCTTCCAGCTTGTAGATGTTTAGCTTACCGCTTGTA
Source organism: Petromyzon marinus (assembly GCF_048934315.1). Classification (NCBI taxonomy): domain Eukaryota; kingdom Metazoa; phylum Chordata; class Hyperoartia; order Petromyzontiformes; family Petromyzontidae; genus Petromyzon; species Petromyzon marinus. Next base: position 4,023,730 of record NC_133740.1, on the reverse strand, counting down.
GGTGTTGAGCTTCCAGCTTGTAGACGTTGAGCTTCCAGCTTGTAGAGATGTTGAGCTTCCAGCTTGTAGATGTTGAGCTTCCAGCTTGTAGATGTTGAGCTTCCAGCTTGTAGGTGTTGAGCTTCCAGCTTGTAGGTGTTGAGCTTCCAGCTTGTAGGTGTTGAGCTTCCAGCTTGTAGGTGTTGAGCTTCCAGCTTGTAGGTGTTGAGCTTCCAGCTTGTAGATGTTGAACTTCCAGCTTGTAGATGTTGAGCTTCCAGCTTGTAGGTGTTGAGCTTCCAGCTTGTAGATGTTGAGCTTCCAGCTTGTAGGTGTTGAGCTTCCAGCTTGTAGATGTTGAGCTTCCAGCTTGTAGGTGTTGAGCTTCCAGCTTGTAGACGTTGAGCTTCCAGCTTTTAGATGTTGAGCTTCCAGCTTGTAGATGTTGAGCTTCCGGCTTGTAGATGTTGAGCTTCCAGCTTGTAGATGTTGAGCTTCCAGCTTGTAGGTGTTGAGCTTCCGGCTTGTAGATGTTGAGCTTCCAGCTTGTAGGTGTTGAGCTTCCAGCTTGTAGATGTTGAGCTTCCAGCTTGTAGATGTTGAGCTCCCAGCTTGTAGATGTTGAGCTTCCAGCTTGTAGATGTTGAGCTTCCAGCTTGTAGATGTTGAGCTTCCAGCTTGTAGGTGTTGAGCTTGCAGCTTGTAGATGTTGAGCTTCCAGCTTGTAGGTGTTGAGCTTCCAGCTTGTAGACGTTGAGCTTCCAGCTTGTAGAATGCAGCGACCCCGGTCCCTCTCAGGGACCCGCCTTATATCCCTCTCAGGTCGGGGCCGCTCCGCCCCCGGCCCTGCCCGCCTTCTTGAACATTCTCGTTCCCTCTCGATCTTTCTCAAGAGCTATCACTGGGTGTTGGTGGCCGTGAGCGGGAATAGAACCCGGGTCACACCGGGTTCGTAGCGCGGTGCAGCTTCCGTCCACCACACAGCCCCACGTCTACAACTCCCTCCTGGCAAGCATTGGCTAGTGCTGTACAGTGATTGCATGGGACACTGCCTGCAATTGCAAGGCTGTGAGGTGGCCAGCAGATAATAGTACGGCAATGGATTATTGAATCCATTTGTGCAGCGCTGGGTTTTTAAATAGACAGACCACCTCTATCGCCCTCGCTATAGGAATGTGGAATTTCCACTGATGGATGTGTGTATGTTGGTGGCGCTGGTGTGGCGGTTAGCGCTACGCCGCACTATGAACCTGGAGACCCCGAGTTCGATTCCCGCTCACGGCCACCAATACCAGCAGTGACTATCATCTGAACCGGTCCTGGGCCGCCCTCCTCTAGGTCGACTTAGCCTCAATTGAGTACCTGTTGTAGCGGTGTGCAGTAAACATCACCACTGGGAGAGACAAAGGCGACCGGGCGTGGTACTGCCACAGTGCCGGCCTTCATAGGTGCCACTACTTGCTAAGATCACTTGCCCCAACAGTCTGTCAAGGCTACACGGGGGGAGGGGGTGGGGGACAAACAAAAACAACTGCCCCTATTGAAACGGCTGTACCCCGTGTGGACCTGATAACTCAAGTACCCTGTACAGGAATACGGGTCAACCGTATGGGTTGACAGGTTTGCATTACACTGTACACTACACTATACACTACACCATACACTATGACACACAACTATACACTACACTATACACTACAGTATACACTACACCATACACTATGATACACAACTATACACTACACTATACATTACTATACATTACACTGTACACTACACTATACACTAAACCATACACTATGACACGCAACTATACACTCCACTATACACTACAGTATACACTACACCATACACTATGATACACTACTATACACTACACTATACACTACACCATACAGTATGATACACAACTATACACTACAAACTACTATACACTACACCATACACTATGATACACAACTATACAATACACTATACACTACACCATACAGTATGATACACAACTATACACTACACTATACACTACTATACACTACACCATACACTATGATACACAACTCTACACTACACTATACACTACACCATACACTATGATACACAACTATACACTACACCATACACTATGACACACAACTATACACTACACCATACACTATGATACACTACTATACACCACACTAGACACTACACCATACAGTATGATACACAACCATACACTACACTATACACTACTATACACTACACCATACACTATGATACACAACTATACACTACACTATACACTACACCATACACTATGATACACAACTATACACTACACTATACACTATGATACACAATTATACAATACACTATACATTACTATACATTACACTATGCACTACACCATACACTATGATACACAACTATATACTACAATATACACTACACTATACAATATGGTACACAACTATACACTACACTATACATTCCTATACATTACACTATACACAACACCATACACTATGATACACAACTATATACTACAATATACACTACTATACACTACACCATACACTATGATACACAACTATATACTACAATATACACTACACTATACACTATTATACACAACTATACACTACACTATACATTACTATACATTACACTATACACTACACCATACACTATGATACACAACTATATACTACAATATACACTACACTATACACTATTATACACAACTATACACTACACTATACATTACTATACATTACATTATACACTACACCATACACTATGATACACAACTATATACTACAATATACACTTCACTATACACTATTATACACAACCATACACTACACTATACATTACTATACATTACACTATACACTACACCATACACTATGATACACAACTATACACTACACTATACACTACTATACACTACACCATACACTACTATACACTACACCATACACTATGATACACAACTATACACTACACTATACACTATGATACACAACTATACACTACACCATACACTATGATACACAACTATACACTACACTATACACTATGATACACAACTATACACTACACTGTACACTATGATACACAACTATACACTACACTATACACTACACTATGATACACAACTATACATTACACTATACACTATGATACACAACTATACACTACACTATACACTATGATACACAACTATACACTACACTGTACACTATGATACACAACTATACACTACACTATACACTATGATACACAACTATACACTACACTATACACTACACCATACACTATGATACACAACTATATACTACACTATACACTACACCATACACTATGATACACAACTATACACTACACTATACACTACACCATACAGTATGATACACAACTATACACTACACTATACACTACACCATACAGTATGATACACAACTATATACTACACTATACACTACACGATACACTATGATACACAACTATACACTACACTATACACTACACTATACACTACACCATACAGTATGATACACAACTATACACTACACTATACACTACTATACACTACACTATACACTACACCATACACTATGATACACAACTATACACTACACTATACACTACACCATACACTATGATACACAACTATATACTACACTATACACTACACCATACACTATGATACACAACTATACACTACACTATACACTATGATACACAACTATACATTACACTAAACACTACACTATACACTATGATACACAACTATACACTACACTATACACAACTATACACTACACTATACAGTATGATACACAACTATACACTACACTATACACTACTATACACTACACTATACACTACACCATACACTATGATACACAACTATACACTACACTATACACTACACTATACACTATGATACACAACTATACACTACACTATACACTATGATACACAACTATACATTACACTAAACACTACACTATACACTATGATACACAACTATACACTACACTATACACTACTATACACTATGATACACAACTATACACTACACTATACACTACTATACACCAAGGCCGTAGCCATGGAGTCAACATTGGGGGGGACCAAATCTTCCAGGGTGTCTGGGGGTCCCAACACAGAAAAATATCAAAATTTTAAACTAATTTCCTGCCTAAAATATTTAAAAATTCCCTAACGCATGGGATGAACTTTTTTTTCCAATAATGTCTAAGAGTTGTTTTGTATTACATTGCTCTGTTTTAACTTTTTTTTTTTATCATTTCTTGTTTCATTGTATGTAATGGCAGAGATTAGGGATTCATAAAGTACAACCATAACCACAATCATATAAACATAAATCTATTCGTTGTTATATGAAGACAAGTCCAGATATTGTGGCCAAGGTTTAGCAAATTGTTGTTTTAGAATTTTTATTGCAATATTTTGGGGGGGACATTTTGAGCATATTTGAATATTAGGGGGGATGTGGCCTTGCTATACGCTACACCGTACACTACTGTATGCTACACTATACACTACTGTATGCTACACTATACACTACTGTATGCTATACTATACACTACTGTACGCTATACTATACACGACTGTACGATACACCATACACTACTGTATGCTACACTATACACTACTGTATGCTACACTATACACTACTGTACGCTACACTATATACTACTGTACGCTACACTATACACTACTGTACGCTACACTAGACACGACTGTACGCTACACTATACACTACACCATACACTACTGTATGCTACACTATACACTACTGTACACTACACCACACACTACTGTACGCTACACTATACACTACTGTACGCTACACTATACACAACTGTACGCTACACTATACACTACTGCACGCTACACTATACACTACTGTACACTACACTATACACTACTGTACGCCACACTATGCACTACTGCACACTACACTATACACCACTGTACGCCACACTATACACAACTGTACGCTACACTATGCACTACTGTATGCCACACCATGCACTACTGTACGCTACACCATACACTACTGTACGCTACACTGTGCACTACTGTACCCTACACCATACACTACACCATACACTACTGTATGCTACACTGTGCACTACTGTACGCTACACCATACACTACTGTACGCTACACCATACACTACACCATACACTACTGTATGCTACACTATACACTACTGTACACTACACCACACACTACTGTACGCTACACCATACACTACACCATACACTACTGTATGCTACACTATACACTACTGTACGCTACACTATACACTACTGTATGCTACACTATACACGACTGTACGCTACACTATACACTACTGTACACTACACTATACACCACTGTACGCCACACCATGCACTACTGTACGCGACACTATACACTACTGTACACTACACTATACACTACTGTACGCCACACCATACACTACTGTATGCCACACCATGCACTACTGTACGCTACACTAAACACTACTGTATGCTACACTACACACTACTGTATGCTACACCATACACTACTGTACGCTACACTATACACTACTGTACGCTACACTATACACTACTACACCCTGTACGCTACACTAAACACTACTGTACGCTACACTACACACAACTGTATGCTACACTATACACTACTGTACGCTACGCTATACACTACTGTACGCTACACCATACACTACTGTACGCTACACCATGCACTACTGTACGCTACACTATACACTACTACACCCTGTACGCTACACTATACACTACTGTACGCTACACTATACACTACTACACCCTGTACGCTACACTATACACTACTGTACGCTACACTATACACTACTGTACGCTACACTATACACTACTACACCCTGTACGCTACACTATATACTACTGTACGCTACACCATACACTACTGTACGCTACACTATACACTACCGTACGCTACACTATACACTACTGTACGCTACACTATACACTACTACACCCTGTACGCTACACTATACACTACTGTACGCTACACTATACACTACTACACCCTGTACGCTACACTATACACTACTGTACGCTACACTATACACTACTGTACGCTACACTATACACTACTAAACCCTGTACGCTACACTATACACTACTGTACGTTACACTATACACTACTACACCCTGTACGCTACACTATACACTACTGTACGCTACACTATACACTACTACATCCTGTACGCTACACTAATGTAACTGACCGCACGCTCTTTTGAGTGGTGTGTGTGTGGGGGGTTAAGGTTTGATCCGTGACCAGTCACAACGTTGCCGTGGCCAGCGACTTTGGAAAACGAGCGCCAGGCTGAGTCGAGAGGTTTCGCCGAAGAGACTTTAAACGCCTCGGGAGGATCACGCGCGTGGTGTACACGTGCTGTGGTGTACACGTGCTGTGGTGTACACGTTACACCACAGCACGTGCGTGTGTGCTCACGTGTGGTGTACACGTGCTGTGGTGTGTGTGCGGTGTACACGTTACACCACAGCACGTGCGTGTGTGGTGTGTGTGGTGTGTGTGTGTGGTGTACACGTGCTGTGGTGTACACGTTACACCACACCACGTGCGTGTGTGCGTGTGGTGTGTGTGTGTGTGGTGTGTGTGTGGTGTGTGTGTGTGTGTGGTGTACACGTGCTGTGGTGTACACGTTACACCACACCACGTGTGTGTGTGCGCGTGGTGTGCGCGTGTGGTGCGTGTGTGTGTGTGGTGTACACGTCACACCACACCACGCGCGTGTGTGGTGTGTGTGTGTGGTGCGTGTGTGTGGTGTACACGTGCTGTGGTGTACACGTCACACCACACCACGTGCTGTGGTGTACACGTGCTGTGGTGTACACGTGCTGTGGTGTACACGTGCTGTGGTGTACACGTGGCGCGCACCCAGAGATGTCCCCCCCACCCACCTCCCACAGCGTGTGGGCACTAGAAGTCTTTTGTCGTAGCAGCAGCAGCAGCAAACTTCTGATTCTTTCCATCGTTAAGCATCTTCCCCACATAGCCGGATCTCGTGCGACTTTGCTGTTTACAGATTAAACATTTATGTTTACAGACATAGCCACTCGACGGAAAAGAACAAAAAAATCATTCTGCAGATAAATGAGTGCAGGAAGTTGGTACGAACAAAAAACGCAAAAAGCCAACTTAAGGGTCGCTGTGGTGGAGATGTTAACTACCTCGCCTGGTATACAGGAGGTCGTGGGTTAGACCCTGACACCACAGTGGCTAGGAGATGTTAACTACCTCGCCTGGTATACAGGAGGTCGTGGGTTAGACCCTGACACCACAGTGGCTATGAGATGTTAACTACCTCGCCTGGTATACAGGAGGTCGTGGGTTAGACCCTGACACCACAGTGGCTTGGAGATGTTAACTACCTCGCCTGGTCTACAGGAGGTCGTGGGTTAGACCCTGACACCACAGTGGCTAGGAGATGTTAACTACCTCGCCTGGTATACAGGAGGTCGTGGGTTCCATCAAGAGCCTGACGATGCCTGCTGCTGTACATTTGGAGTTTGCGTGTCTCTCTTGTCATCATCACAGTGGCTAGGAGATGTTAACTACCTCGCCTGGTATACAGGAGGTCTGTGTCTCTCATCATCATCACGGTGGCTAGGAGATGTTAACTACCTCGCCTGGTATACAGAAGGTCGTGGGTTCGATCCCGTGTAATTTGTGTGTGTGTACGTGTGTGTGTGCATGTTGAACTTCTTTCGCACCGTTATGTAGCCAACCGTGGCTAATCGGAGGTGCGGGCGGGCGGGGGGGGGAGACACCAAACTCAACACAGCAACAAGCGGTTCTCAATAAATGAGTTTGTCAATCTAGCTTCCCGTTGGCTTCCTAACATCGAAAGCGAGAGCGTTCCAGACGGCCCGCAGCAGCACGTCTGAAAAGCGTCGCGCGGAGATGATGCGGTGGGCCGCCACCGTCTTCATCCGGCGGTTGCCTCTGATGCTGCTGCTGCTGCTGGTTCGAGGCTGAGCGGAGTTTGCGTGACGATGGTTCATCAGCCAGCTATGGCTCTAGGGTTTGGACGGTACATGTTTATTTATGTAGTTTATTGTAAAACAAAAATTCGGTCACAGTCCCTCCGATCACTGTTACGTTGCATTTGTGGCTTTTATTTTTTGGTGATTTCGAAAACTCTTTGGTTCTATTCGGTAAAGTCACGTAGGTAAAAAAATTAAACAACAAAAATCACAGCGCTGTCCTCGAGACAGTCTGGTCGCTTCACCTGATGAAGGCCGCTTGTGTTGTGGCCGAAACGTCGTGATTTTTGTTATTTTATTTTTTTACCTACGTGACTTTACCGAATAGAACCAAAGAGTATGGATCCTTGCAGTCACGAAAGCTTCAAATCTAGAATTGATTTCGAAAACGTTTTTTGGCTTGGCCATGTTTTTGTTTTGTTGTAGTACGGAGTTAGACTGATGGCCTTAATCTTAGTCGTCTTGTGGTGGTTGTTGTTGTTTGACTTGCATCCCACTGGGATTTTTTGCACACAGCGTTGGTGATGTACTGTGCTTTTTTTCAGGAATATTTTGATGTTTTTTTTTCCATGGACTTTCTGTTTGCACAAAGTCACACATAGTCACTTTAAGATGTTGTTCTTGTTCGTGTTTTTGGTTTTTTTGTTTGTTGCGGTTGCACCCGATTCAAGAGCCGAATGGCTCACGGGGCTACACCAAAATAAATGTAACTATGAAACTCTGAACCATCACTTTCCTTGACGAGATCAGCATTCGGACGGAGTTCTCGGTGCCCCATAACACCACACCGGTCCTCATCAAACCGGTCTGGAATAAAACACATTTAATGAGCAAAAGTGTTGTTATTTTTTTCTTCTTCATATCGGTCTTTTAATTGAACCTGACGCCAAGTTTGACGTTATTCCAAATGGTAAATGTTGTGGATTTGCTCTCCAACACACCGGTGTGCTGTACTAGTGTAGTGGAGTAAACGATACGCATAGGAATTGGCCACATACAGAACATACAGACATACAAGGAGAACGGGTCACATAAGGTCGAACAGGTGGTCGAGTCACGGGTGGCGTAAACAAACCGAAGTAATTAAAGGAGTCGTGGCACGAGGGCTGTGATTGGTCGAGAGGCTGTTAGCGTTAAGTGGCGGCGTCTCGAAGTCTGACCGTTGGACAGGTGCGAGCTGGCGGGAAAATGCCAGCGAGCCACGTGGCAATTAATTAAGGCTAATTGGAAAGGGGATTACACGCTAGGTGATTTGAACGGGGAGTTGAGTTGCTGTTGGGCAGTTGTTGGCGAGAGGTGGAGAGACACGAAGAGGACAGCTGGCAATGTTAGGGAAGAATAGATTGAGAGCCGAACCCAAAGGACAGTAAATAGCGATAGGGAGAGTTAGCGTTAGCGGAGAGGTAGTTACGGAGGAGATAGGTACAGGGAGAGTTACAGATAGAGTCACTGTGTGTGAATAGACAGGCTAGTCACTGTGTGTGCGGAGATAGCTAGAGTCACTGTGTGTGAATAGAGTCACTGTGTGTGAATAGATAGATAGAGTCACTGTGTGTGAATAGAGTCACTGTGTGTGAATAGATAGATAGAGTCACTGTGTGTGCAGAGATAGATAGAGTCACTGTGTGTGAATAGAGTCACTGTGTGTGAATAGATAGATAGAGTCACTGTGTGTGCAGAGATAGATAGAGTCACTGTGTGTGAATAGACAGACAGATCACTGTGTGTGAATAGATAGATAGAGTCACTGTGTGTGAATAGAGTCACTGTGTGTGAATAGATAGATAGAGTCACTGTGTGTGCAGAGATAGATAGAGTCACTGTGTGTGAATAGACAGACAGATCACTGTGTGTGAATAGAGTCACTGTGTGTGAATAGATAGATAGAGTCACTGTGTGTGCAGAGATAGATAGAGTCACTGTGTGTGAATAGAGTCACTGTGTGTGAATAGATAGATAGAGTCACTGTGTGTGAATAGAGTCACTGTGTGTGAATAAATAGATAGAGTCACTGTGTGTGAATAGAGTCACTGTGTGTGAATAGATAGATAGAGTCACTGTGTGTGCAGAGATAGATAGAGTCACTGTGTGTGAATAGACAGACAGATCACTGTGTGTGCGGAGATAGATAGAGTCACTGTGTGTGAATAGAGTCACTGTGTGTGAATAGATAGATAGAGTCACTGTGTGTGAATAGAGTCACTGTGTGTGAATAGATAGATAGAGTCACTGTGTGTGAATAGAGTCACTGTGTGTGAATAGATAGATAGAGTCACTGTGTGTGCAGAGATAGATAGAGTCACTGTGTGTGAATAGAGTCACTGTGTGTGAATAGATAGATAGAGTCACTGTGTGTGCAGAGATAGATAGAGTCACTGTGTGTGAATAGACAGACAGATCACTGTGTGTGAATAGATAGATAGAGTCACTGTGTGTGAATAGAGTCACTGTGTGTGAATAGATAGATAGAGTCACTGTGTGTGCAGAGATAGATAGAGTCACTGTGTGTGAATAGACAGACAGATCACTGTGTGTGAATAGAGTCACTGTGTGTGAATAGATAGATAGAGTCACTGTGTGTGCAGAGATAGATAGAGTCACTGTGTGTGAATAGAGTCACTGTGTGTGAATAGATAGATAGAGTCACTGTGTGTGAATAGAGTCACTGTGTGTGAATAAATAGATAGAGTCACTGTGTGTGAATAGAGTCACTGTGTGTGAATAGATAGATAGAGTCACTGTGTGTGCAGAGATAGATAGAGTCACTGTGTGTGAATAGACAGACAGATCACTGTGTGTGCGGAGATAGATAGAGTCACTGTGTGTGAATAGAGTCACTGTGTGTGAATAGATAGAGTCACTGTGTGTGAATAGAGTCACTGTGTGTGAATAGATAGAGTCACTGTGTGTGCAGAGATAGATAGAGTCACTGTGTGTGCAGAGATAGATAGAGTCACTGTGTGTGAATAGACAGACAGATCACTGTGTGTGCGGAGATAGCTAGAGTCACTGTGTGTGAATAGAGTCACTGTGTGTGAATAGATAGATAGTCACTGTGTGTGCGGAGATAGATAGAGTCACTGTGTGTGAATAGACAGACAGATCACTGTGTGTGAATAGATAGATAGAGTCACTGTGTGTGAATAGAGTCACTGTGTGTGAATAGATAGATAGAGTCACTGTGTGTGCAGAGATAGATAGAGTCACTGTGTGCGAATAGAGTCACTGTGTGTGAATAGATAGATAGAGTCACTGTGTGTGCAGAGATAGCTAGAGTCACTGTGTGTGAATAGACAGGCAAGTCACTGTGTGTGCGGCGATAGAGGAAGTCACTGCGTGTGAATAGATAGCTAGAGTCACTGTCTGTGAATAAACAGACAGATCACTGTGTGTGCAGCGATAGAGGAAGTCACTGCGTGTGGAGAGATAGCGGAGACACTGTGTGTGAGGAGACAGAGGCAGAACCACTGTGTGTGGAAGAGGATGTGCGGACGGTGCTGAGGTGAATCGGAGTGTCGGAGTTGGCGGAGCGTGAAGAGGACAATCACTGTGTGTACGGAACGATGGAATTAAAGTGACGGTGGAATAAGACGGTTGCCATAATTCTTAGTTCTTTCGGTAAAGTCACGTTGAAGGGAAACAACAAAATAATAAAATATATAAAAAACAATAAAAATTCTCACGACGTTTCGACCATAACACAAACGGTCGTCATCAGGTGTGTCGGTTAGCATAAATTTATTTATTTTAAAACGGTGTATTTATTTATAAATTTATTTTTATAAATTTGTGTTATGGTCGAAACGTCGTGAGAATTTTTATTGTTTTATATATATTATTATTTTATTGTTTCCCTTCAACGTGACTTTACCGAAAGAACTAAGAATATGAATGACTGCAGTCACGAAAGCTTTAAATCAAAATTTAAGACGGTTTTCGTCCCGAGTGAATTCACGGCACTACACTAGTAACGAATTGGCACGTTCTGTTTACGTAACAAACCTTACTAATTGGCCGAGTTAGGTGGTGGCGCCTTTAGCAACACAATTATATTCACTTCATCTAACGCAAAAAAGCCTACTACGTGCTAAACTTAATGCACTTACACTGCACTATACACTGCACTATAAACACTACAACACGCCACACAGTACACTACACCACGATACATTACAAAACTAATTTCTTTAGAAAGTGCTTTTAGTGATTATTGTCCTTGCACCTGCACCTCGTATGGGCACGGTTGGCTCCCTGCGTTATGAAAGATGTCAACATCAACTTATACAGCACGCAACGTGTACACGCACCAGCATGCGAACACATGACGCCCGCTGTCGTGTCGCCCCGGGGGGTGGGTGTGTGTGGGTGGGTGTGGGTGGGTGTGGGGGTGTGTGGGGGTGTGTGTGTGTGGGTGGGTGTGGGTGGGTGGGTGTGTGTGGGTGTGTGGGTGTAGGTGTGCTCGCTAACAGCACTTGCCCCAACAGTCTGTTAAGGCTATATTGGGGATCTTTGTTTTTTTGTAGGTGTGTGGGTGGGTGGGTGTGGGTGGGTGGGTGTGGGTGTGTGGGTGGGTGGGTGTGGGTGTGTGGGTGGGTGTGGGTGGGTGTGGGGGTGTGTGGGTGTGTGTGGGTGTGTGGGTGGGTGGGTGTGTGGGTGTGGGTGTGTGGGTGTGGGTGTGTGGGTGTGTGTGGGTGGGTGTGGGTGGGCGTGTGGGTGTGTGTGGGTGGGTGTGTGTGGGTGTGTGTGGGTGTGTGGTTGTGGGTGGGTGTGTGGGTGTTTGTGGGTGTGGGTGGGTGTGTGGGTGTGTGTGGGTGTGTGTGGGTGGGTGTGTGTGTTGTGGGTGTGGGTGGGCGTGGGTGGGTGGGTGTGTGTGTGTGGGTGGGTGTGGGTGGGTGGGTGTGGGTGTGTCGGCATCCGTCCCCCATCTCCTCTTATTCTATTGCCAGGCGCGTCAGTGCCGAGAGGAGTCGTGAGCACGTGCCTATGTGGGGCGCGGTAGTGTAGGGGTTAGGGGCCCGCCATAAATGACGTCACGCGATTTTGGACGATTTTTTAAAAGTGAGACCCCCCCCTCAAATATGACGTCACGAAGCTCTGCCCCCCCACCCCCCCAAAGAAAATAAAACATGCTTCAAATCGCTTTAAACTATTTGTCATTGTAGTGCGTGTTTAATGTGGCGCTGCACTCTGATGTTGTAGGAGACAACATTTATTAAAAAGTATATTTAATTAAGTAGAACGTGTTGTCTATAGTTATTTAAAGTTGCGCATTTTGATGTGACGTCACATTACTCAACCCCCCCCTTCGTCACACATCGTCACAAATGTCTGACCCCACCCACACCCCCCTGGGTGCGTGACGTCATTTATAGACGACCCCTTAGCGCTACGCTGCGCTACGAACCCGGCCACCCGGGTTCGATTCCCGCTCACGGCCAACACCACCGGTGACGATTAATCTGAACCGGTCCCGAGCCTCCCCTAGGTCGACTCGGCCTCAAATGAGTACCTGGCGCGGTGTGTAGTCAACATCGCCACTGGGGGAGACAAAGGCGGCCGGGCGTGGTGCTGGCCACCCACCCCCTCTCGTGTACCGTTCCGGCCTTCACAGGTGCTGCTCGCTAACAGCACTTGCCCCAACAGTCTGCTAAGGCTACCCGGGGGATCTTTGTCTTTGTGCGTGTGTGTGTGAATGTGTGCAGCTGCTGCTGCTGTGTGCGTGGGTTGCTATTTGCTCGCAGCACTTGCCCCAGCATCCTATTGAAGGCTACACGGGGGGTGAGAACCTTTGTCTGTGGCGTTGGGGTCTCTCTTTCTCCCTCTCACTCTGACGCCGAGTCTATTTTTGAAGTGCTCACAGGCCCGTCGGCAAGGCATGTTGCCCGGCGCGACTATTTTGAGATCTCTTGTTGCTATTTAAAGTTGCGTTCGGACCCCGTCACCAACCAGAGAGGAGGATGGGGGGGGGGGGGAACGAACACCCCCCCCACCCACCCCCCCCGGGTCAAGAGCGGAGTCAACATCGCCCCGTGTAGACTCGGCACTAAAACCCCCCCAAAACACAAAGACAAAGGTCCCCCGTGTAGCCTTAACAGACTGTTGGGGCAAGTGCTGTTAGCGATAAGCAGCTGCCACACACACAGGTAAAGGTCCCCCGCGTAGCCTTAACAGACTGTTGGGGCAAGTGCTGTTAGCGAGAAGCAGCTGCCACACACAGGTAAAGGTCCCCCGTGTAGCCTTAACAAACTGTTGGGGCAAGTGCTGTTAGCGAGAAGCAGCTGCCACACACAGGTAAAGGTCCCCCGTGTAGCCTTAACAGACTGTCGGGGCAAGTGCTGTTAGCGAGAAGCAGCTGCCACACACAAAGACAAAGGTCTCCCGTGTAGCCTTAACAGACTGTTGGGGCAAGTGCTGTTAGCGAGAAGCAGCTGCCACACACAGGTAAAGGTCCCCCGCGTAGCCTTAACAGACTGTTGGGGCAAGTGCTGCTAGCGAGTAGCAGCTGCCACACACAAGTAAAGGTCCCCCGTGTAGCCTTAACAGACTGTTGGGGCAAGTGCTGTTAGCGAGTAGCAGCTGCCACACACAAGTAAAGGTCCCCCGTGTAGCCTTAACAGACTGTTGGGGCAAGTGCTGTTAGCGAGTAGCAGAGTGAGTGAGTGGAGTTTGTGTGTTCTATCCCTATTCTACAGAGTGAGTGAGTGGAGTTTGTGTGATCTCCCCCTGTTCTACAAAGTGAGTGGAGTTTGTGTGTTCTACTCCTGTTCTACAGAGTGAATGAGTGGAGTTTTTGTGTTCTACCCCTGTTCTACAGAGTGAGTGAATGGAGTTTGTGTGATCTCCCCCTGTTCTACAGAATGAGTGAGTGGAGTTTGTGTGTTCTACTCCTGTTCTACAGAGTGAGTGAGTGGAGTTTGCGTGTTCTAGCCCTGTTCTACAGAGTGAGTGGAGTTTGTGTGTTCTACTCCTGTTCTACAGAGTGAGTGGAGTTTGTGTGTTCTAGCCCTGTTCTACATAGTGAGTGGAGTTTGTGTGTTTTACCCCTGTTCTACAGAGTGAGTGAGTGGAGTTTGTGTGTTCTACCCCTGTTCTACAGAGTGAGTGAGTGCAGTTTCTATGGACTGGGTCCATAGATGTTGGCCGTGGCAGGGAATTAAATTCAGGTCGCCGGACTCAGGCAGTGGTCGTTGTTGCATTCTTAAAGAACACCGCGTTATGTGAAAATCGAGTTACAATAAATAATATATAAAATAGCGGGGGGGCGGGGGGGGGGCAAAGCACAGTCCGCGATAACACCGTGAGATGTGTAACGCGGGGCCGTGCAAAGACTGAGGGTGCACGGTGGGTAGCAGCGTCTAGTAGCACCCAGCAGCCTCTCGATGCCTCCTTGCGCGATGACGATATACCGGCGATTGCTAGGCCGAGACAGCCGCGGTACGACCACCGCCTTAGTCCTACGCGCGGCGCGGCGCAGTTCCGTCCGCTCGGATTGCGCTACGTTCAAATTTGCATCCGATCTATGACAAAGAGACCACGTTCCTTCAATTTCACTAAACGCGGCATCTATCCAAATTGGCGTCCCGAAAACAACGCCCAGATTGTCACAGGAGCGCGCGGTGCCGGACTGTGACGAAACCCCCTCCCGCCCCCCCCCCCCCCCAAGGGGTGCGCTGTCCGCAGTGCTGAAGCGACCCACTTGGGACGAAGCGAGCGGACGATCACAGGAGCGTGGACGGATGTTGCACAACGCCCAGGTCAAGAAGTGCGCCGCCTCGCTTAGCGCGCAGACGACTGCCGCAACACCCGCGCGCCAAAGCGGTGCTCCGCCCTCGGGGGCAAGTGGATGTTGCCGACTTGCCTGGAGCGTGTGGCCTTCAAACTATGCCGAGCACGCTGCTATTTTGAGACGACGGGCGGTTAAATATAGAGTGCGTAGGTCGGGTCTATTTTAAAGGCCGATCTGAGTGCAAAGTCGCGTCGATCGCGCGGGGCTGTAAACGCTTGGCCGAGGTCGGTACGGTCACCGTACTGACGTGGATAGGCGTTTTATGATTTCCTGGCAACAACTCGTGGCCGAGTAGTAAGAGGCACCTGGGTTCGATTCCCACCGTGGGCGGCTTTCTGTGTAGACGTTGTGTGTGCTACCCCTGTTTTACAAAGCGAGTGAGTGGAGTTTGTGTGTTCTAGCCCTGTTCTACAGAGTGAGTGAGTAGAGTTTGTGTGTTCTAGCTGTGTTCTACAGAGTGAGTGAGTGGAGTTTGTGTGTTCTAGCCCTGTTCTACAGAGTGAGTGAGTGGAGTTGGTGTGTTCTACAGATTGAGTGAGTGGAGTTTGTGTGTTCTAGCCCTGTTCTACAGAATGAGTTGAGTTTGTGTTCTAGCCCTGTTCTACAGAGTGAGTGAGTGGAGTTTGTGTGTTCAACCATTGTTCTACAGAGAGAGTGAGTGGAGTTTTTGTGTTCTAGCCCTGTTCTACAGAGTGAGTGAGTGGAGTTTGTGTGTTCTACCCCTATATACTTAGCTCTTTCGGTAAAGTCACATTGAAGGGAAACAATAAAATAATACAAAATATATAAAACAATAAAAATTCTCACGACGTTTCGACCATAACACAAACGGTCGTCATCAGGTGTGTCGGTTTGCATTACCCCTGTTCTACAGAGTGAGTGAGTGGAGTTTGTGTGTTCTATCCCTGCTCGAAAGTGGAGTTTGTGTGTTCTACAGAGTGAGAGTGAGTGAGTGGAGTTTGTGTGTTCTACCCCTGTTCTACAGAGTGAGTGAGTGGAGTTTGTGTGTTCTATCCCTGTTCTACAGAGTGAGTGAGTGGAGTTTGTGTGTTCTACCCCTGTTCTACAGAGTGAGTGAGTGGAGTTTGTGTGTTCTACTCCTGTTCTACAGAGTGAGTGGAGTTTGTGTGTTCTATCCCTGTTCTACAGAGTGAGTGAGTGGAGTTTGTGTGTTCTATCCCTGTTCTACAGAGTGAGTGAGTGGAGTTTGTGTGTTCTACCCCTGTTCTACAGAGTGAGTGAGTGGAGTTTGTGTGTTCTATCCCTGTTCTACAGAGTGAGTGAGTGGAGTTTGTGTGTTCTACAGATTGAGTGAGTGGAGTTTGTGTGTTCTAGCCCTGTTCTACAGAATGAGTTGAGTTTGTGTTCTAGCCCTGTTCTACAGAGTGAGTGAGTGGAGTTTGTGTGTTCAACCATTGTTCTACAGAGAGAGTGAGTGGAGTTTTTGTGTTCTAGCCCTGTTCTACAGAGTGAGTGAGTGGAGTTTGTGTGTTCTACCCCTATATACTTAGCTCTTTCGGTAAAGTCACATTGAAGGGAAACAATAAAATAATACAAAATATATAAAACAATAAAAATTCTCACGACGTTTCGACCATAACACAAACGGTCGTCATCAGGTGTGTCGGTTTGCATTACCCCTGTTCTACAGAGTGAGTGAGTGGAGTTTGTGTGTTCTATCCCTGCTCGAAAGTGGAGTTTGTGTGTTCTACAGAGTGAGAGTGAGTGAGTGGAGTTTGTGTGTTCTACCCCTGTGCTACAGAGTGAGTGAGTGGAGTTTGTGTGTTCTATCCCTGTTCTACAGAGTGAGTGAGTGGAGTTTGTGTGTTCTACCCCTGTTCTACAGAGTGAGTGAGTGGAGTTTGTGTGTTCTACTCCTGTTCTACAGAGTGAGTGGAGTTTGTGTGTTCTATCCCTGTTCTACAGAGTGAGTGAGTGGAGTTTGTGTGTTCTATCCCTGTTCTACAGAGTGAGTGAGTGGAGTTTGTGTGTTCTACCCCTGTTCTACAGAGTGAGTGAGTGGAGTTTGTGTGTTCTATCCCTGTTCTACAGAGTGAGTGAGTGGAGTTTGTGTGTTCTACCCCTGTTCTACAGAGTGAGTGATTGGAGTTTGTGTGTTCTACTCCTCTTCTACAGAGTGAGTGAGTGGAGTTTGTGTGTTCTAGCCCTGTTCTACAGAGTGAGTGAGTGGAGTTTGTGTGTTCTAGCCCTGTTCTACAGAGTGAGTGAGTGAGTGTGTTCTAGCCCTGTTCTACAGAGTGAGTGGAGTTTGTGTGTTCTACTCCTGTTCTACAAAGTTAGTGAGTAGAGTTTGTGTGTTCTAGCCCTGTTCTACAGAGTGAGTGGAGTTTGTGTGTTCTACTCCTGTTCTACAGAGTGAGTGAAGTTTGTGTGTTCTACTCCTGTTCTACAGAGTGAGTGAGTGGAGTTTGTGTGTTCTACCCCTGTTCTACAGAGTGAATGAGTAAGTGGAGTTTGTGCGCTACCCTGTTATACAGGATGAGAGATAAAGTGATGAGAGATAAAGTGACGAGAGATAAAGTTAGGAGAGATAAAGCGACGAGAGATAAAGCGAGGAGAGATAAAGTGAAGAGAGCTAAAGTGATGAGAGATAAAGTGGTGACTGATAAAGTTACGAGAGATAAAGTTACGAGAGATAAAGTGATGAGAGATATAGTGACGAGAGATAAAGTGACGAGAGATAAAGTGACGAGAGATAAAGTGACGAGAGATAAAGTGATGAGAGATAAAGTGACGAGAGATAAAGTGATGAGAGATAAAGTGATGAGAGATAAAGTGATGAGAGATAAAGTGATGAGAGATAAAGTGATGAGAGATAAAGTGATGAGAGATAAAGTGATGAGAGATGGGTGGGTGCGACCGTACCCCGACTTAAGTTTAACAAAACCGGATTTGGGCAGGATCTAGGTGCTCCGGTTTTATATCTAAAAAAAAACGATTAAAACCCGAATGAATAAAACCGGGTCGTGCCAGCCTTGCTGAGACACACTGAAGTGTTTGTGCTTTCCCTACGTTGTCCCCACCTGAAGAAGGACGCTTGTGTTGCGCCCGAAACGTCGTGATTTAATCTAGTTTTCACTTATTTTATTTATTTATTTTACCGACGTGATTTTACCGACAAAACCAAAGAGTATGAATCCTTGCAGTCACGAAAGCTTCAAATCTAGAATTGTTCTCCCTTTGCTTGGTCTTCCGTCTGAAAGTAAAAAAACAAATCTGTCGTGATGTGTTGTTGTTGTAATTTGTCGTTATTTTATTTATTTTATTTTGATTCTTCTATACGCGGGCCTGGCCCCTGCTGAAGCTCCCGCTGCGCTGAGGACTGATCTGCGCTGCTGCTGCTGCCCCCTGCTGCTACCTGCTGCTGCTGCTACCTGCTGCTGCCTGCGTGCTACCTGGGTGCTACCTGCGTCCTGCCTGCTGCTGCTGCTGCCCCCTGCTGCTGCTACCTGCTGCTGCTGCTACCTGCTGCTGCTGCTACCTGCTGCTGCTGCCACCTGCTGCTGCTGCTACCTGCTGCTACCTGCTGCTGCTGCTACCTGCTGCTGCTGCTACCTGCTGCTGCTGCTGCTACCTGCTGCTGCTACCTGCTGCTGCTGCTACCTGCTGCTGCTGCTGCTACCTGCTACCCCCTGCTGCTACCTGCGTGCTGCCTGCGTGCTGCCGGCCTGCTCCTGATCTCTGAGCTGCTGTTGCTGCCACCCGGCCTGATCCAGGTGGCAGCTACGGGCGCTCCCCGGGGGAAGTTGTCAGCCTTCGCTGTGCGGTGCGCCCGGCACCAGGCCTTGCTGGGGCTCTCTCACGAGGGCTGTCTGCGACCACACCACCATCGAAGAGCCGGGCAACGTTGCGGCTCGACAAGCAGCGGGATGACGTCTCATAGCGATTGTTTATGTTCGCGTTCAATGCATCCGAGTTGACGTTTTAGCAGCCGTTCTCATGGCCTACGTCATGCCTGGGGTCTCCTTAGGGGATTGCCCTACATCCGTCATGGGGCGGCTCGTATAGCACGATCATCTCCCAACTTCCGCTGATCCCATTATCCCTAGATCCCCAGTTACTAACACCCACTCCAGTTTGTGATTTAAAGCTTTCGTCACTGCAGTAATTCATATTCTTAGTTCGTTCGGTAAAGTCACGTTGAAGGGAAACAATAAAATAATAAAATATATATTTTATATATTTATATATTTTATATAGCCTTAGTTCTTTCGGTAAAGTCACGTTGAAGGGAAACAATAAAATAATAAAATATATGTTTTATATATTTATATATATATTTTATATATTTTATATAGTCTTAGTTCTTTCGGTAAAGTCACATTGAAGGGAAACAATAAAATATATATTTTATATATTTATATATTATATATTTTATATAGTCTTAGTTCTTTCGGTAAAGTCACGCTGAAGGGAAACAATACAATATATATTTTATATATATTTATATATATTGTATATATTTTATATAGTCTTAGTTCTTTCGGTAAAGTCACGCTGAAGGGAAACAATACAATATATATTTTATATATATTTATATATATTGTATATATTTTATATAGTCTTAGTTCTTTCGGTAAAGTCACGTTGAAGGGAAACAAGAACACCACTCCAGTTCACGGCTGCTCTTTGCGACCCACCAGTGTAGTGGTGGAACGCGCGCAGAGTTTGCAAACAGCAGTTGCATTAGGGGGCCGTCCATAAATGACGTCACGCGATTTTTTGACGTCACACGGCGTCACAAAAAGTGAGACCCCCCTCAAATATGACGTCACAAAGCTCTGCCCCCCCCAAAAAAACATGCTTCAAATCGCTTTAAACTATTGTTGTCATTGTAGTGTGTATTTAATGTGGCGCTGCACTCTGATGTTGTAGGAGACAACATTTATTAAAAAGTCTATTTAATTAAGTAGAACGTGTTGTTCATATTTATTTAAAGTTGCGCGTTTTTATGTGACGTCACATTTATCAACCCCCCCCCCTCCCCTCGTCACAAATGTCTGACTCCTACCGCCCCCCCAGGTGCGTGACGTCATTTATGGACGGCCCCTTATGTACCTTATGGGCAGGAATCCCACACAACTCCCCCTCTGCCCCCACCCCCCTCTCTCTATTTAAGTCAGAGGCGGGGAACCTCTTTGTCTGCCAAGGGCCATTTGGATATTTATAAAATCATTCGCGGGCCATGCAAAATTATCAACTTAAAAATGAGCCCCTTTATATTTGGTCAAACGTTGAATTAACTCGCCCATAATGCGACGGGCTGGAACTGCTTTTTTCGGTAGTCACCCACCCCCCACTCACCCACCCCCCACTCACCCACCCCCCACTCACCCACCCACCACTCACCCACCCCCCCACTCACCCACCCCCCACTCACCCACCCCCCCACTCACCCACCCCCCACTCACCCACCCCCCCACTCACCCACCCCCCACTCACCCACCCCCCCACTCACCCACCCCCCACTCACCCCCCACTCACCCCCCACTCACCCACCCCCCACTCACCCACCCCCCACTCACTCACCCACCCCCCACTCACCCCCCACTCACCCACCCCCCACTCACCCACCCCCCCACTCACCCACCCCCACTCACCCACCCCCCCACTCACCCACCCCCCACTCACCCACCCCCCACTCACCCACCCCCTGTGCCTCCTCCTCAACCTTGGGCCCTCTCCTGGAGCACCGCCGCCGCCACCTCAGCTGGGCCCCTCGCTCATGGCATGAGCTGCGTACAAAGACAGATCCCCCCCCTCCGTATAGCCTTGACAGGCTGTCGGGGCAAGTGCTGTTGGCGAGGAGCACCTGTGAAGGCCGGCACTGTGGCACACCAGGGGGTGGGTGGCCAGCACCACGCCCGGCCGCCTTTGTATCCCAAGCGGTGATGTTGACACACCGTGCCAGGTACTCATTTTGGCGGTGAGCGGGGAAACAGACTGGGGACGTCGGGTTCGTAGTGCAGCGCGCAAACCGCTACACGACTGCTCCATCCGCCCACTCACTCACTCACTAATTAGCTCATCCACTGACCCACCCACTCACTCACCCACTGACCCACTCACTCACTCACCCACTCATTAGCTCATCCACTGACCCACCCACTCACTCACCCACTGACCCACTCATTAGCTCATCCACTGACCCACACACTAACTCACCCACTCATTTGCTCATCCACTGACCTACCCACTCACTCACCCACTGACCCACCCACTCACTAACTCACCCAATCATTCGCTCATCCACTGACCCACTCACTAACTCACCCACTCATTAGCTCATCCACTGACCCACCCACTCACCCACTGACCCACTCACTAACTCACCCAATCAATAGCTCATCCACTGACCCACCCACTCACTCACCCACTGACCCACCCACCCACTCACCCACTGACCCACCCACCCACTCACCCACTGACCCACCCACTCACTAATTCACCCAATCATTCGCTCATCCACTGACCCACCCACTAACTCACCCACTCATTCGCTCATCCACTGACCCACTGACCCACTCACTCACCCACTCATCCACTTACCCACTCACTCACTTTGCCTGCTATACAAGTCGTGGGTTCGAACCAGACGCTGACGATGCCTGCTGCTCGATACTTGTAGTTATCATCTCCTAGCCACCGTGATGATGATGAGAGTGTCTCTACCAGGTGAGGCAGCTGTTAACTACCTCGCCTGGTATACAGGAGGTCGTGAGTTCGATCTTGACCCTGATAATGCCTGCTGCTGTATATTTGGAGTTTGCGTGGTTCTCATTATCCGGGTGGCGAGATGTTAATTACCTCACCCGGTATGCAGGTCGTGGGTTCGACCCTGATGATGCCTGCTACTGTATATTTATAGGGTGTGCAAGTCTCTCTCTCTTATCACGCTCGCTATGAGATGTTAAATACCTCGCCTGGTATACAGGAGATCGTGAGATCTATCCCGAACCCTGACGAAACTTGCTGCTGTATATTTGGAGTTTGCATCTCTCTCTCTCTCTCCTCGTGGTGGTTGTGTGGATTTTATTCTCCGGCTCCTCTGGTTTTTCCCCTCTACATTTATAATCAACTGGCCTTCGAGTGAGGCCAGTTGTAGGATGGCTTGATTCTGGGCTCGGCAAACAGCCAGTGGAAAATACCCAGACCGTGAAGGCTCGGTACGGATGGTACAGTGGGATAAGGGGGAAGGTGTTCGTTCGTTTTTCAGTCCGCTTGTCCTGGCGAGAGTCAAAGCAGCAGTATGTTGAGTTGGGTGGTCCAGATCTTCCTTTCCCTGGCGACAGACACTAGATTTTTCTGGGGAATTACAGGTGTTCCCAGGCTGGCCAAGTGACAATCCCACCAGCTTGTCCTGGGCCGGCCCTGAGGTCTTCGCCCACTGGGATGTGCCCGGGAGAGTTCCCGGGGAAGTCTACCGGGGGACATACTGTACTTTCCAGGTTCCTGAACCCTCAACTCGCTCCTCTCGGTCCCGAGGACCAGCGGCACGACTCTAAGGCCCTCCTCCGCGATTACCGAGCTCCTCACCCGATCACGAACGGCGAGCCCAGCGACCTTGGGGGAGAAACCTAATTTTGTCCCCTAGGACCCGCGATCTCATCCTCTCGGTCATTACCCAAAGCTCATGATCATAGGAGAGGGTGGGAACATAGATCGATCTGGAAACCGAGAACATTGTTCGAGAACTCAGCTTCCGTTTCACTACTACGGAAAGGGACAGCACCCGCAATACTGCGGATGTCGTACAGATCCACCGGCCAATCTCCCAGTTACCGGCTACATGTAGTCGGCTTCTTTTCATCTCCACCACCTAGGGCTCCCCCCCCCCTCCCCCCCCAGTGACGTGACATTCCACGTCCAATAGCAAGTGTCCATTCCGTCCGAGACCATCCTTCTCCCTGCCATCGCACCCACTCCTCACCCTTCGTCCTGCGGACGGTGGGCCCCTCTGGATGGCGCCACAGCCAGTTGGGGCTGGGCCCATCCGGGTCAAGTGGGTCACCCTGCCACCAGGCGCTTGCCGGCGAACACCACCCCCAGGCCCCGGCTCCATCGGGGGGTTCTCTAATTCCATATTTTTGAACCAATCGCAAGGGGCCTTTGTTTTGGACCGTTGTTTGTTTGGAACCGACCCAAAGGAGACCCTACCAGGAGCAGAAGATTTCAGGTGACAAAGCTCCGAGGCTCAAAGGAACACACAAACCCCACCACCGCAATAAGGTTACGATCCCTCGGTGTAAGGTTCATATCTCTGGCGAAACGTACACACACACACACACCGGAGCGAGAAAGAGGAGAGTTCTCGCTCTCTCTCTCGCACCCCGGATCATGGCGAGATAAGAGGCAAAACGTTCTGCCAGGTATGGATTGACGCAACCGGTGGCAGGCACGCACGCATGCACATATTTGACAAAATCAATCAATCGGGGAAACCTTTTGGATCTCGCCATGATACGTCATCACGGAATCGCTTTAGAATGATTTAGCCGGTCAGGACGTTTTGTTTGTACACGGGCATCCGTTTTGTTTAGTTTTTATTCTCATGCAAGCAACGGGAAATTTCGTTTTTGTCGTCGTCGTCGTCGTGGTGTTTGGAACTTTGACATTCGATTCGTCGCATGGCCACATTTGACCCCCCCCCCCCACTCCCGACACATCCAAGAACCGGCCGGACCGTTCCCGAAGTGTTTGCGGAGTGCTTTCTGCATCACCCCGCCCCCCTCCTCCTCCTCTTCCCATCTGGGAAGAGGAGGGGGAGGGGGGATGATTCACGCGCTCGCCAAACTATCCCCCCCCCCCTTCTCTCTTCCACTTTGTTGGAGAATCACCCCGCAGACTTCATCCATTCGTTCGGTCGACGAGTGGTGGCGGTGGTGGTGGCGGTGAATGTGGGGTGCCGGTGAATGTGGTGATGGTGAATGTGGTGGTGGTGGTGAATGTGGGGGTGGTGGTGAATGTGGGGGTGGTGAATGTGGGGGTGGCGGTGAATGTGGGGGTGGTGAATGTGGGGGTGGCGGTGAATGTGGTGGTGGCGGTGAATGTGGTGGTGGTGGCGGTGAATGTGGGGGTGGCTGTTGAATGTGGGGGTGGCTGTTGAATGTGGGGGTGGTGAATGTGGTGGTGGTGAATGTGGGGGTGGCGTTGAATGTGGGGGTGGCGGTGAATGTGGGGGTGGCGTTGAATGTGGCGGTGGCGGTAAATGTGGGGGTGGCGGTGAATGTGGGGGTGGCGGTGAATGTGGGGGTGGCGGTGAATGTGGGGGTGGCGGTGAATGTGGGGGTGGCGGTGAATGTGGCGGTGGTGAATGTGGGGGGGCCCCCGTGTGAACCTCTCGTTTCGTCGCATTAACGTCGCGAACGTTCCCTGCCAGATTTATGAGTGAAGGGACTGCCGCGTCAAAGCGGTGGGTGCCAATGAAGACTCCCACCTGCACCGTCGCTCAGCTCGCACCGCTCACCTGCCAGGCAGGGCCTGTGCACAGGTGTACACCTGTGCACAGGTGTACACCTGTGCAGGTGCGCACCTGTGCACAGGTGTACGCCTGTACAACCACAAACCTGCAAAGATGCACATCACGATGCTACTGCAAAAATTCGGGGTCTTGTACGTGCGTCTGTATGTTGAACTTCTTTCGCGCCGTACGCAGCCAATCAAGCTAATCGCAGGTCCAAGCACGCACAGCCTGGACGCCCGCACACCTGCCCCCTGCAACACCGTCTCATGATTCTGTATAGACCCTGGCTGTGGTTTGCCTACAGCACCACCCCCCCCTCGCCCCACCTTGACAGCACCCCGCCTCCCTGTGGATCTGTACGGGGCGCGGGGCGGGGGGGGGGGAGAAAACACGCGAGCTGGCACTGCCCGCATACGCGTCGTTCACTCACTCACTCGCTCACTCGCTCACCTACTAACCCACCCACCCCTCACCTCCTCCACCACGCTTTCCCTCTAAACCACCACCGCCGCCGCCGCCAGCGGCCCCCGGTTGGCTCTCTTGGAGAGGGCCGAGTTAGCCAGGGCGGTGTGTGGGGGTGGTGCCAACATCACCCCACTCCCAGTGCGCCTCTCTCAATCTCGGCAGCCACTCACTTAAACACGGCGGGGGGGGGGGGGATGGAGGGGAGGGGGGGGGCAGCGGCGAGTGGTGTCACAGTGGTTAGCGCACTGCGCTATGAACTATCCACCACCTTGATTCTATTCTCTGCCCGACATCATTGGCGAGTTTTAACAGATCCTGGCCCACTCCCACTCACTCTGACCCACCCACCCACCCACTCCCACCCACCTACCCACACCCCTCTCCCCACACTCCCACATTTCCCAAACCCATCGCCACGGCTGGCATGGCAGGTGGGGGGGGGGGGGGGGGGTTGGAGGGAGGGGGGCCACCAGTGCATTGGCGAAAGGCCCCAGAGATTATTCCTCAAATCAACCATTTCATTGTCCTCAAGTCGACTTTGAAGTAGGGTCCCCCCCCACCCACCTCTTGCTTGCTATGTCTTAGCCAATTTTTTTTATTTTTAATTACCATTGTTTGTTGTTGTTCGGGCGGCCGTGGGTTAAAAGTGGAGGGGGGTGGCCGGAGAAAGCCCCACTCAGGAAGTGCACTGAGCAGACGGCTTCAGAAGCCTGCAGCGGGCCCCCGAGCCCCGAGGGCCGTCCCTCGCACAGCCAAATTTTTCTGCTTGACTCGCCAACTCTCCCAGAGGCGCAGCGATCTGGATACCCGGGGATCTGGATACTCGGATCTGGAAACCCTCCTCCTGTCATCTGGAACACGCCGGGGTACGGGGGGGGGTGGGGGGTGCAATTATAAACCCAAAGTGGACTGCGTGGATTCGGGAGTAAGTCGGGGACACGCTCGCGGGCGGCTCTCTGCCATCAACCGCTCCGTCCCCCTCCCCCCCCCCAGCAATCCGGTCCTGCGTGTCGCTCGCCCACCCCCCCCTCCTCCTCCTCGACACACCGCGCCCCCGTGCCGTGCGTGCCATCCACCGTCGCGTGCAGGTGGCCTGCCAAAGAGTGCCCCGCCCTCGATCGCCCACGACAGAAAAGGCTCAACCGGCGCAATGGAAACGCCGCCGCGGCCGCTGCCGCCACCGCTGCTGCCGCGGCTGCTGCTGCCAACCCAACGTCTCGACCAAGCGGTTTTGGGCGGAATTCCCTTTTTTTTTCTCTCAGCTCTCTCTCTCTCTCCCCCACCGCCACCCATCCCCCGCTTCCTTCGGGTCCTCACGAAAACAGCCGGGGGAGCAGCGTGGTCAAAACGAGAGAGAGAGAGACAGAGAGAGCGAAAAATAATAATAAAATTAAAATAAACGAGGGCACGCGGAGAGACTTTCCGCCCGGCTTCCCCGGCCGGCGGCTCCAGACGCTCAGTGCCAACCCAAGCCTGCGCCCGCCCGCGTGACGGATGGCCGGCGGGCAGGCGGGCTTTCAGAGAGCGAGCAACCGACGACGAACGGACACAGACGCACGCCGGCGGATCGGCATCGCCGGCTCGGCCGCCGCTCCGGCGTTGCGTCTAAGGGGAGATGGCGACGTTTTGCCGGCGCCGGCGATGGCGTTTTCGCCGAAATCGCCGGCTTTCAACATTTATTCGGTTAAATTTTTTGGTTTCCCAAATGCTTCGGTGGAAGAGGCGGAGGGAAGCGAGGGAGGCTGGCTCCTCCCTTTCGCCACTCCGTCCAAAGAGCGGCTGCTGAGGCAGCCGCCACCACCGCCGCCGCCGCCGCCGCCGCCGCCGCCGCGGCCGCCGCGGATTTCCGCCGCTGGCGCTGCCGAGGGTTTCTATTCCGAGCGAGATGGCGGCGCGTCCCTTCAGTGTGGAGGGTTGGACTGGCCCAGGTTGAACTGCTTCTGCTTCTGCTGCATCAGCAGCTGCTCCAGCGCCAGCGGCCCCGGCTGCATCACCGAGTTCGACCACAGCGACTGCACGGAGAGACAAACGGCGGGGGGGGGGGGGGTGGAGGGAGGCGCCGCACGCCGCCGATTCAAACGTCTGCGGAGTAACAAAAAAACTGGCCACGAAAACGAAAGCCTGACGATGCCTGCTGCTGTATATTCGGAGTTTGCGTGTCTCTCTCATCATCATCATCACGGTGGCTAGGAGATGTTAACTACCTCGCCTGGTACACAGAAGGTCACGGGTTCAATCCCAACCCTGACGATGCCTGGCTGTATATTTGGAGTTTGCGTGTCTCTCTCATCATCATCACGGTGGCTAGGAGATGTTAACTACCTCGCCTGGTACGCAGGAGGTCACGGGTTCAATCCCAACCCTGACGATGCCTGGCTGTATATTTGGAGTTTGCGTCTCTCTCTCTCTCTCTCTCCACGTGGTCCTCCAATTTTTTCCCTCCACATTTAGAATCAACATCACGCAATTAGAGCGTTTGGCTGCGATACATTTTCACAAAATGATAAGTTCACTTGAGCTAGCATTTGTGGTGGTCAGGTCGCTTCTGAAGAAGAGCTATATAGCTCAGTGGGGCCTTACCTGGTCAAATAAAAAATAGTTTAGTTTACACTTCACACCAGGCACTCATTTGAGAACGAGCCGACCAAGGGGAGGGCCATGATTGGTTCATGAAATTTTGCTCAGCCGGTGGTAGCCGCTGAGTTTGTGATGGGGGTTCATTGTTTCATTCCTGTTGCTCCGTGCACCCCGGTACCATTCCCGTTCTGCTGTAATGTATGTATAGTGTAGTGTATAGTGTAGTGTATAGTGTAGTGTATTGTGTAGTGTATAGTGAAGTGTATAGTGTAGTGTATAGTGTAGTGTATTGTGTAGTGTATAGTGTATTGTGTAGTGTATAGTGTAGTGTAAAGTGTAGTGTATTGTGTAGTGTATAGTGTAGTGTATAGTGTAGTGTAAAGTGAAGTGTATAGTGTAGTAGTGTATAGTGTAGTGTATAGTGTAGTGTATAGTGTAGTGTATTGTGTAGTGTATAGTGTAGTGTAAAGTGAAGTGTATAGTGTAGTGTATTGTGTAGTGTATAGTGTAGTGTAAAGTGAAGTGTATAGTGTAGTGTATAGTGTAGTGTATAGTGTAGTGTATAGTGTAGTGTAAAGTGAAGTGTATAGTGTAGTGTATTGTGTAGTGTATAGTGTAGTATAAAGTGAAGTGTATAGAAGTGTATAGTGTAGTAGTGTATAGTATTGTAGTGTATAGAAGTGTAGTGTATAATGTAGTGTATAGTGTAGTGTATAGTGTAGTGTATAGTGTAGTGTATAGTGTAGTGTATTGTGTAGTGTATTGTGTAGTGTATAGTGTAGTGTAAAGTGAAGTGTATAGTGTAGTAGTGTATAGTGTAGTGTATAGTGTAGTGTAAAGTGAAGTGTATAGTGTAGTGTATAGTGCATAGTGTAGTGTACAGGGTAGTGTATAGTGTAGTGTACAGGGTAGTGTGTAATAGTGTAGCGTATAGTGTAGTGTATTGTGTAGTGTAAAGTGAAGTGTATAGAAGTGTATAGTGTAGTAGTGTATAGTGTAGTGTATAATGTAGTGCATAGTGTAGTGTATAGTGTAGTGTATAGTGCATAGTGTAGTGTACAGGGTAGTGTATAGTGTAGTGTACATGGTAGTGTGTAATAGTGTAGCGTATAGTGTAGTGTATTGTGTAGTGTAAAGTGAAGTGTATAGAAGTGTATAGTGTAGTAGTGTAGTGTATAGTGTAGTGTACAGGTTAGTGTGTAATAGTGTAGCGTATAGTGTCGTCTATAGTAGTGTATAGTGTAGTGTGTGTAATGTATCGCGTACCGTAGTGTATAGTGTAGTGTATAGTGCATAGTGTAGTGTATAGTGTAGTGTATAGTGCATAGTGTAGTGTACAGGGTAGTGTATAGTGTAGTGTACAGGTTAGTGTGCAATAGTGTAGCGTATAGTGTCGTCTATAGTAGTGTATAGTGTAGTGTGTGTAATGTATCGCGTAATGTAGTGTATAGCGTTCTAAAGAAATTACTTTGTCAATCTGGAAGATGATTTAAAAGTGCACAGCTCCAGCGGCTTCCTAATATCAGAACGAAGAGCGTTCCAGACGGCCGGAGAAGTGCGTCTGAAAGCGCCGTGCGGCGATGTGGGTGACCACCGTCCCCTTTTCGACGGCCAGCCAAAGGCCGCTGCTACTGCGAGAATGAGCGGAGTGTCGCGTGATCGTGCCGGTTCACGCGTGACAGGAAGCACTTGGTGTGTGTGTGTAGTGTGTGTGTACTGTGTGTGTAGTGTGTGTGTAGTGTGTGTGTACTGTGTGTGTAGTGTGTGTGTAGTGTGTGTGTAGTGTGTGTGTACTGTGTGTGTACTGTGTGTGTGTAGTGTGTGTGTAGTGTGTGTGTACTGTGTGTGTACTGTGTGTGTACTGTGTGTGTAGTGTGTGTGTAGTGTGTGTGTAGTGTGTGTGTAGTGTGTGTGTAGTGTGTGTGTACTGTGTGTGTAGTGTGTGTGTACTGTGTGTGTACTGTGTGTGTAGTGTGTGTGTAGTGTGTGTGTACTGTGTGTGTAGTGTGTGTGTACTGTGTGTGTACTGTGTGTGTAGTGTGTGTGTACTGTGTGTGTAGTGTGTGTGTAGTGTGTGTGTACTGTGTGTGTAGTGTGTGTGTACTGTGTGTGTACTGTGTGTGTGTAGTGTGTGTGTAGTGTGTGTGTACTGTGTGTGTAGTGTGTGTGTAGTGTGTGTGTAGTGTGTGTAGTGTGTGTGTACTGTGTGTGTGTAGTGTGTGTGTACTGTGTGTGTGTAGTGTGTGTGTAGTGTGTGTGTAGTGTGTGTGTACTGTGTGTGTACTGTGTGTGTAGTGTGTGTGTACTGTGTGTGTAGTGTGTGTGTAGTGTGTGTGTACTGTGTGTGTAGTGTGTGTGTAGTGTGTGTGTGTAGTGTGTGTGTACTGTGTGTGTACTGTGTGTGTGTAGTGTGTGTGTAGTGTGTGTGTAGTGTGTGTGTACTGTGTGTGTACTGTGTGTGTACTGTGTGTGTAGTGTGTGTGTAGTGTGTGTGTACTGTGTGTGTAGTGTGTGTGTACTGTGTGTGTAGTGTGTGTGTACTGTGTGTGTAGTGTGTGTGTACTGTGTGTGTACTGTGTGTGTAGTGTGTGTGTAGTGTGTGTGTACTGTGTGTGTAGTGTGTGTGTACTGTGTGTGTACTGTGTGTGTAGTGTGTGTGTACTGTGTGTGTAGTGTGTGTGTAGTGTGTGTGTACTGTGTGTGTAGTGTGTGTGTACTGTGTGTGTGTAGTGTGTGTGTAGTGTGTGTGTACTGTGTGTGTAGTGTGTGTGTAGTGTGTGTAGTGTGTGTGTACTGTGTGTGTGTAGTGTGTGTGTACTGTGTGTGTGTAGTGTGTGTGTAGTGTGTGTGTAGTGTGTGTGTACTGTGTGTGTAGTGTGTGTGTACTGTGTGTGTAGTGTGTGTGTAGTGTGTGTGTACTGTGTGTGTAGTGTGTGTGTACTGTGTGTGTAGTGTGTGTACTGTGTGTGTACTGTGTGTGTAGTGTGTGTGTAGTGTGTGTGTAGTGTGTGTGTACTGTGTGTGTACTGTGTGTGTATTGTGTGTGTACTGTGTGTGTAGTGTGTGTGTAGTGTGTGTGTACTGTGTGTGTAGTGTGTGTGTACTGTGTGTGTAGTGTGTGTGTACTGTGTGTGTAGTGTGTGTGTGGTGTGTGTGTAGTGTGTGTGTAGTGTGTGTGTAGTGTGTGTGTAGTGTGTGTGTACTGTGTGTGTACTGTGTGTGTAGTGTGTGTGTACTGTGTGTGTACTGTGTGTGTAGTGTGTGTGTACTGTGTGTGTAGTGTGTGTGTACTGTGTGTGTAGTGTGTGTGTAGTGTGTGTGTACTGTGTGTGTAGTGTGTGTGTACTGTGTGTGTACTGTGTGTGTAGTGTGTGTGTAGTGTGTGTGTACTGTGTGTGTAGTGTGTGTAGTGTGTGTGTAGTGTGTGTGTACTGTGTGTGTACTGTGTGTGTGTAGTGTGTGTGTAGTGTGTGTAGTGTGTGTGTAGTGTGTGTGTAGCGTGTGTGTACTGTGTGTGTACTGTGTGTGTACTGTGTGTGTACTGTGTGTGTAGTGTGTGTGTAGTGTGTGTGTAGTGTGTGTGTAGTGTGTGTGTACTGTGTGTGTACTGTGTGTGTAGTGTGTGTGTAGTGTGTGTGTAGTGTGTGTGTAGTGTGTGTGTGTGTAGTGTGTGTGTACTGTGTGTGTAGTGTGTGTGTACTGTGTGTGTACTGTGTGTGTAGTGTGTGTGTACTGTGTGTGTAGTGTGTGTGTAGTGTGTGTGTACTGTGTGTGTAGTGTGTGTGTAGTGTGTGTGTAGTGTGTGTGTACTGTGTGTGTAGTGTGTGTGTACTGTGTGTGTACTGTGTGTGTAGTGTGTGTAGTGTGTGTGTAGTGTGTGTGTACTGTGTGTGTAGTGTGTGTGTAGTGTGTGTGTACTGTGTGTGTACTGTGTGTGTAGTGTGTGTGTAGTGTGTGTGTAGTGTGTGTGTAGTGTGTGTGTACTGTGTGTGTAGTGTGTGTAGTGTGTGTGTAGTGTGTGTGTACTGTGTGTGTACTGTGTGTGTACTGTGTGTGTAGTGTGTGTGTACTGTGTGTGTAGTGTGTGTGTAGTGTGTGTGTAGTGTGTGTGTACTGTGTGTGTAGTGTGTGTGTAGTGTGTGTGTACTGTGTGTGTACTGTGTGTGTACTGTGTGTGTAGTGTGTGTGTAGTGTGTGTGTACTGTGTGTGTAGTGTGTGTGTAGTGTGTGTGTACTGTGAGTGTACTGTGAGTGTACTGTGTGTGTGTAGTGTGTGTGTAGTGTGTGTAGTGTGTGTGTAGTGTGTGTAGTGTGTGTGTAGTGTGTGTGTACTGTGTGTGTAGTGTGTGTGTAGTGTGTGTGTA
This sequence comes from Petromyzon marinus, assembly GCF_048934315.1. Lineage (NCBI taxonomy): Eukaryota > Metazoa > Chordata > Hyperoartia > Petromyzontiformes > Petromyzontidae > Petromyzon > Petromyzon marinus. Next base: position 3,991,012 of record NC_133740.1, on the reverse strand, counting down.
CTGTGTGTGTACTGTGTGTGTAGTGTATGTGTACTGTGTGTGTAGTGTGTGTGTACTGTGTGTGTACTGTGTGTGTAGTGTGTGTGTAGTGTGAGTACTGTGTGTGTACTGTGTGTGTACTGTGTGTGTGTAGTGTGTGTGTAGTGTGTGTGTACTGTGTGTGTACTGTGTGTGTAGTGTGTGTGTAGTGTGTGTGTACTGTGTGTGTACTGTGTGTGTAGTGTGTGTGTACTGTGTGTGTAGTGTGTGTGTAGTGTGTGTGTGTGTGTACTGTGTGTGTAGCGTGTGTGTACTGTGTGTGTACTGTGTGTGTACTGTGTGTGTACTGTGTGTGTAGTGTGTGTGTGTGTGTAGTGTGTGTGTAGTGTGTGTGTACTGTGTGTGTACTGTGTGTGTACTGTGTGTGTAGTGTGTGTGTAGTGTGTGTGTGTAGTGTGTGTGTACTGTGTGTGTAGTGTGTGTGTACTGTGTGTGTAGTGTGTGTACTGTGTGTGTAGTGTGTGTGTGTAGTGTGTGTGTAGTGTGTGTGTACTGTGTGTGTAGTGTGTGTGTACTGTGTGTGTACTGTGTGTGTAGTGTGTGTGTAGTGTGTGTGTAGTGTGTGTGTGTGTGTACTGTGTGTGTAGTGTGTGTGTACTGTGTGTGTAGTGTGTGTGTACTGTGTGTGTACTGTGTGTGTACTGTGTGTGTACTGTGTGTGTGTGTGTAGTGTGTGTGTAGTGTGTGTGTAGTGTGTGTACTGTGTGTGTAGTGTGTGTGTAGTGTGTGTGTACTGTGTGTGTAGTGTGTGTGTACTGTGTGTGTACTGTGTGTGTAGTGTGTGTGTAGTGTGTGTGTGTGTGTAGTGTGTGTGTAGTGTGTGTGTACTGTGTGTGTAGTGTGTGTGTACTGTGTGTGTAGTGTGTGTGTACTGTGTGTGTACTGTGTGTGTAGTGTGTGTGTGTGTAGTGTGTGTGTACTGTGTGTATACTGTGTGTGTAGTGTGTGTGTACTGTGTGTGTGTGTGTAGTGTGTGTGTAGTGTGTGTGTGTAGTGTGTGTACTGTGTGTGTAGTGTGTGTGTACTGTGTGTGTACTGTGTGTGTAGTGTGTGTGTAGTGTGTGTGTAGTGTGTGTGTGTAGTGTGTGTGTAGTGTGTGTGTGTGTGTAGTGTGTGTGTAGTGTGTGTGTAGTGTGTGTGTACTGTGTGTGTAGTGTGTGTGTAGTGTGTGTGTACTGTGTGTGTACTGTGTGTGTACTGTGTGTGTAGTGTGTGTGTGTGTAGTGTGTGTGTACTGTGTGTGTACTGTGTGTGTAGTGTGTGTGTACTGTGTGTGTAGTGTGTGTGTACTGTGTGTGTAGTGTGTGTGTGTAGTGTGTGTGTACTGTGTGTGTAGTGTGTGTGTACTGTGTGTGTACTGTGTGTGTAGTGTGTGTGTAGTGTGTGTGTACTGTGTGTGTACTGTGTGTGTAGTGTGTGCGTACTGTGTGTGTAGTGTGTGTGTGTGTGGTGTGTGTGTAGTGTGTGTGTACTGTGTGTGTAGTGTGTGTGTACTGTGTGTGTACTGTGTGTGTAGTGTGTGTGTACTGTGTGTGTACTGTGTGTGTAGTGTGTGTGTACTGTGTGTGTAGTGTGTGTGTACTGTGTGTGTAGTGTGTGTGTAGTGTGTGTGTAGTGTGTGTAGTGTGTGTGTACTGTGTGTGTAGTGTGTGTGTACTGTGTGTGTAGTGTGTGTGTACTGTGTGTGTAGTGTGTGTGTAGTGTGTGTGTACTGTGTGTGTACTGTGTGTGTACTGTGTGTGTGTCAACGGTATTGGTAGCGGTTAGAACGTCGCGCTACGAACCCGGCGACCCAAGTTCGATTGCCGCTCACGGCCAACACCGGCGACGATCACCTGAACCGGTCGTGGGCCTCCCCTAGGTCGACTCGGCCTCAAATCAGTACCCTGGTGACGATGCGTAAACATCGTCACCACTGGGGAGACAAAGGCGGCCGGACGTGGTGCTGGCCACCCCACGTGCCGTGCCGGCCTTCATGGGAGCTGCTCGCTAACAGCACTCGGCCCCGACAGTTTGCTCAGGCTGTACGGGGGGATCTTTGTCTTTGACGAGCGCGGCCTCGTGAGCTGTACCTTGAGGTTGTCAGCAAGGCTGGGAGGGGGCTCGCTGGCGTGTTGGGCACCCATCCACGGCGCGGCACCGCCACCGCCGCCACGGGATGTCGCGTGCAGCGCCTGAGACGGGAGGACGCGTGGAGGTGGGGGCCACGTGGCGTCCGATGGGAGGTAATCCAGCCCGTAGCCACTCGCCGCTGGACCCAACACAGCCGCACGGCGGACAGGGGACACGGCGGCATCGCGTCGTCGTCGTCATCATCATTGTCATCACATCATCATCATCATTGTCATCACATCATCATCGACCGCATTACGATTGATCATCGGTGATCGACTGCACTCCCGATTGTGGCAATACAGCCCAATCGGTGGATCGTTTGAACGTATTGCGTTGTATATACACTAGTGGCAAGCGGTACAATAAGTAAACAAAAAAAGTTTCCCCCAAATATTTATTAATTTCCCCCCCCCCACCCCCGATTCTCCAAGTCCCCTAGTCAGAAAATCTTGGTGATGGTGGTGGTGGCGATGTGTGGTGGCAGTGGTGGTGGTGGCAATGGTGGTGGAGATGTGTGGTGGCAGTGGTGGTGATGGCGGCGGTGGTGGTGGTGGCGATGTGTGGTGGCAGTGGTGGTGATGGCGGCGGTGGTGGTGGCAGTGGTGGTGATGGCGGCGGTGGTGGTGGCGATGTGTGGTGGCAGTGGTGGTGGTGGCGGTGATGGTGGTGGCAGTGGTGGTGATGGCGGCGGTGGTGGTGGCGATGTGTGGTGGCAGTGGTGGTGGTGGCAATGGTGGTGGCGATGTGTGGTGGCAGTGGTGGTGGTGGCAATGGTGGTGGAGATGTGTGGTGGCAGTGGTGGTGATGGCGGCGGTGGTGGTGGTGGCGATGTGTGGTGGCAGTGGTGGTGATGGCGGCGGTGGTGGTGGCAGTGGTGGTGATGGCGGCGGTGGTGGTGGCGATGTGTGGTGGCAGTGGTGGTGGTGGCGGTGATGGTGGTGGCAGTGGTGGTGATGGCGGCGGTGGTGGTGGCGATGTGTGGTGGCAGTGGTGGTGGTGGCAATGGTGGTGGCGATGTGTGGTGGCAGTGGTGGTGGTGGCAATGGTAGTGGTGGTGGCGATGTGTGGGGGCAGTGGTGCTGATGGCGGCGGTGGTGGTGGCGGCAGTGGTGGCAGTGGCGGTGGCGGTGGTGGTGGTGGCGGTGCGTCAACATCGATTGTCGTAACGTCGGAAGCGGTCGGGTTAGACGGAGCGTTTATACGAGCCGCGGGGCTGACGGACACACGAAGCTTCACGCCGTACAGCGGCAAAACCCAGCCCCGACGACGATTGGCTGGCTCCGCGTTCCAAATGTCAGCTTGGACTCGTGCCCTACCCAGACTTGGTCAAACGGTTCCTCCTCCATTAATTTACGGAATCATTTCTTGGCGGACAGTGGCGTCTGACGCCATGCTGCTGCATATTTGGAGTTTGCGTCTCCCCCTCTCTCCCCCCCCGTGTTTGCGTGGATTTTTATCCATTTAGAATCAACGTCACGCGTTTCAGAGTATTTGGCTGCTGCTGCTGCTGCTGCTGTGAATGTCCACGTGACAATCCACTTGGTTGAGCTATCATTTATGATGGCCAGATCGCTTCTGAAAAAGAGCTGAACAGCTCACTGGGAGCCTTACCTGGTAAAATAAAAAATAGTTGATAGTTTTTACCAAGTAGGCTTTCGCAAAAAATATTGTCCGTCAGTGTTTTATGGGTTAGATCGCATGAATATAAATGAGTCGTTAAAACCGCCACCACCCGACACAACCAGCCTGATCATGCTGGTTGTAATTACCAGTGAAACGTCAAAGTACTCAAATTTCGACTTAAAGCTTTCGTGACTGCAAGGATTCATCTTCTTTGGTTCTTTCGGTAAAGTCACCACGTAGAATGAGAATAAAATAATAAAATAATAAAATTATCACGACGTTTCGGCCACAACACAAGCAGCCTTCTTCTGTCGTCCCGACAGATTTGTTCCTTCACCTGAAGAAGGCCGCTTGTGTTGTGTCCGAAACGTCGTGAGAATTTGGTTGTTTTATTTTATTATTTTATTCTCATTCTACGTGACTTTACCGAAAGAACCAAAGAAGTACTCAAATTGTTAATGTTGTAGTGGGTTTACTCTCCAACACACCGGTTAGTGCTGTACTAGTATACACTATACACTACACTATAATTGTTACTGTAGTAGTGGGTTCACTCTCCAACACACAACCGGTTAGTGCTGTACTAGTATACACTACACTATAATTGTTAATGTAGTAGTGGGTTTACTCTCCAACACACAGCCGGTTAGTGCTGTACTAGTATACACTATACACTACACTATAATTGTTAATGTAGTAGTGGGTTTAATCTCCAACCCCCAACCGGTTAGTGCTGTACTAGTATACACTACACTATAATTGTTAATGTAGTAGTGGGTTTACTCTCCAACACACAACCGGTTAGTGCTGTACTAGTATACAATACACTATAATTGTTAATGTAGTAGTGGGTTTACTCTCCAACACACAACCGGTTAGTGCTGTACTAGAATACACTATACACTACACTATAATTGTTAATGTTGTAGTGGGTTTACTCTACAATACACTACCAGTTAGTGCTGTACTAGTATACACTATACGCTACACTATAATTGTTAATGTAGTAGTGCATATTCTTAGCTCTTTCGGTAAAGTCACGTTGAAGGGAAACAATAAAATAATAAAAATTCTCACGACGTTTCGACCATAACACAAACGGTCGTCATCAGGTGTGTCGGTTTGCATTAATCAATCAATGAATCAATAAATAAATTAATGCGAACCGACACACCTGATGACGACCGTTTGTGTTATGGTCGAAACGTCGTGAGAATTTGTTATTGCTTTATATATATTTTATTATTTTATTGTTTCCCTTCAACGTGACTTTACCGAAAGAGCTAAGAATATGAATTACTGCAGTCACGAAAGCTTTAAATCAAAATTTAATGTAGTAGTGGTTTAACTTTCTAACACACCGGTTAGTGCTGTACTAGTATACACTATACGCTACACTATAATCTGCTATACACAACACTATAATCGTTAATGTAGTAGTGGTTTTACTTTCTAACACACCGGTTAGTGCTGTACTAGTATACATTATACATTACCCTATACGCTACACTATAATTGTAAATGCAGTAGTGGGTTTACTGTCCAACACAACCGGTTTGGCACGCTTTGTTCATGTGACAAACCTTTCTAATTGGCTGTGTCGGGTGGTGGCGGTTTTAACGACATTTACGTGACCCAACCAAAAAAAAACCTAGATTATGGACTTCATAGATTTATAAAAAGATTACTGGCTCATGCCACCTCCATACGTTCCAATGGGAAAGCTGCTGCTGCTGCTGCTGAATCTGAATGCAACTTCTGTTGGACAGTTCTGCAGCCCTACTCAAGGGCCAACAGCAACGTCGTCGGACTGAGGACCCGGTGTGTCGTTACGCTGCTGCTGCTGCTGCACCGGTGTGGTGCCGCCAATTACGTCCACACAGTAAACCACCGTGGTCTGAGCTCATTCAACGAAGGAGGAACGGAAAAATGACACGAACCCTCTGTCTGTCTCAATCTGTGTCTATCTGTCTCTCTCTGCCTCTCTCCTGAAGCCCTCTCCCGTCATGGCCAGCAGCAGACTTTGAAATTGGCGTCCCGCTCTGGAAAACACGTCTTGCCACGCGCAAGATTAGACTTGAGTACATTGTGATCAGGGCACTGTTGTTCCCAAGAGCGCAGGGAGAGAGGTGCCACCTGCACATCGCAGACAAAGCCTGCGGTGGTTTGTAAAGTGGGAGAGCGGTGTTGCCGCCGCTAAGCGTGATCATAAAAAAAGAGTAATTTTCAAATTTGGCCTAAGACTGTCGTGCAGAAAATGTATTCACGCAGTTCGATCGTTCCGGCCGCAAAGCAAGACGGCGCCCGATGTCACAGCTAACGCTCGACGCAGCAAATACACCGGGGCGGGATGCCACCGGTTTCGATGACGTACGTGTACGCCATCGGAACGGAGTCGGAAGAAAAACTGATCTCGTACACTACCGCTTCCTCCGGCCACTAACCCATCCACCTACTCACTCATTTATTCACGCACCCACCTACCCACCCACTCACTTACTCACCCACTCACTCACTCACCCACCCATCCACTCACCCACCCACTCACCCACCCACCCACTCACCCACCCACTCACCCACCCACCCACTCACCCACTCACCCACCCACTCACCCACCCACCCACTCACCCACCCACCCACCCACTCACCCACCCACTCACCCACCCACCCACTCACCCACCCACCCACTCACCCACCCACCCACCCACTCACCCACCCACCCACCCACTCACCCACCCACCCACCCACTCACCCACCCACCCACCCACTCACCCACCCACCCACCCACTCACCCACCCACCCACCCACTCACCCACCCACCCACCCACTCACCCACCCACCCACCCATCCACCCACCCACCCACTCACCTCCCGGCTTCTCTGGCCTCTTCCCGTTCCAGCGGTCGGCGGTGGTTGAGGTGGTAGCTCGGCGGTCTGTGGGATCCAGGGTGCCGATCGGCCCGAACATGGAGGAGGGCGGCGGAGGGGAGCTGGGTTGGGAGCTCTGGGGTGACTGGCTTGCCGGGGTGGAGTGCTCTGTCGTGACCGCCACACAAAAGGGGAAATCTGCTCGTCAGTCGACCGGCTCCAGGCGCAGTTCAGGAATCACTCGCCTCCGACGGGAGACAAAACACTCGTTGCCAGGTATCACTCGTGGCCAGGTAGTTAACGTCTCTCCATGGTGGCTAGGAGATGTTAACTACCGCCACGGTGGCCAGACATGTTAACGATGTTGTCAGTGTGTGTGGTCCTAATCGAGTCATTTGCTGCGTAATTTTTTTCTAATTTGCTAAATGTGGACCCTGACGCTCGCACACAATGGGAGCCACAGTGGCTAGGAGATGTTAATGCCCATCACCTGGTATGCAGGAAGTTGTGGGTTTGATCCTGATCTTGACACCTGCTATATATATTTGGAGTTTGCCTGTCTCTCGCTCCCTGTGGTGGTCTCGTGGATTTTTACCCGGGTCCTCCGGTTTTTCCTCTCCACACTTAGACTCAACAAGCATTCAGAGCGTTTGACTACTGCCGCTATAAATGTCCACGTGGTGATGATGATGATAAGTCACTTCGTTGAGCTATCATTTGTGGTGGCCAGGTTGCTTCTGAAAATGAGCTATATGGCTCAGTGGGGGCCTTACCTGGTAAAATAGAAAAATATCATGGGACCTCCTTTGCCAGTACCAAAATATGAGAATAGGTTTTCCCCTTTTTTCTGGCAACAAAACAGGTGTTAAGATTTTGATTTAAAGCTTTCGTGACTGCAGTAATTCATATTCTTAGTTTTTTCGGCAAAGCCACGTTGAAGGGAAACAACAAAATAATAAAATATATAAAACAATAAAAAATTCTCACGACGTTTCGACCATAACTCAAACGGTCGTCTTCAGGTGTGTTGAGTTATGGTCGAAACGTCGTGAGAATTTTTTATTTTTTATATATATTTTATTATTTTGTTGTTTCCCTTCAACGTGGCTTTGCCGAAAAAACTAAGAATAGATGTTAAGATGTTAAAATACCAAACTGAAACCTTTTACAAGGAATCATGTCTGCATTAACCACATTTACATTTGGTCAGAATGCAAACAAAAAAACATACTCTGATAGTATATGCATTGTCTTTGAAACTGACTGATTGGTCCAGAGTATGTTTTTTTGTTTGCATTCTGACCACAAGTATATGTGGTTAATGCAGACATGATTTCTTGTAAAAGGTTTCAATTTGGTGTTTTAACATCTTAACACCTATATCCTTGGTTCTTTCGGTAAAGTCACCACGTAGAAGGGAAACAATAAAATAATAAAAATATAAAACAATAAAATTCTCACGACGTTTCGACTGCAACACAAGAAGCAATCACCATCAGGTGTGAAAACCACAACAAGAAAATTTGAAGAAAGTGGCGTTTTTTTTAACGTTAGCACCACGGAGAGCGATTTGACAGTTTGTTCAGATGGACGAGTCCATCTATGTCTGGAAAAGAGGAGGGGGGAGACGAAAAATAATGGATGCAGTCTGAAAGCCACCTTAAGCGTGATCAATCAATTAAGACCCGAAATGGTTTATCAAATCCTTCCAATTATTGCTAAGCCAGAATCCATCTTCTCGGTTGAAATTGTTTCTGTGTTTGTATATGTGGATAGCCTCGCCACTTTTTTCAAATTTTCTTGTTGTGATTTTCACACCTGATGATGATTGCTTGTGTTGCAGTCGAAACGTCGTGAGAATTTAATTGTTTATATATATTTAATTAATTAATTGTTTCCCTTCTACGTGACTTTACTGAAAGAACCAAGAATATGAATCCCTGCAGTCACGAAAGCTTTAAATCAAAATCTTAACACCTGTTTTGTTGCCAGAAAAACGGGGAATGGCCTTCTACGTGACGTTGTTCGTAGAAGGCCATTCGTTGCTCTTCCTCGATTGCACTACATTTCTGCGGCCGTCTGGAACGCTCTTCCCCTTCCGATATTAGGAAACTGCTCGAAGCTCTGATGCACTTCTAAATCATCGTCTAGATTGACAAACTAATTTCTTTAGAACTGCTTCTTGTTGTTGTTGTGTTTAGTTTGTCCTTCTTCCGCACCTACAATTAGCGCGGTTGGCTACGTACGGTCCGAAGGAAGTTTAACATGCATACATACTACACTCCACGTTATACACTATACACTACACACACTACTCATTATACACTATGCTATACACCACAATACATGACTACACTAAATTGAAAACGAATTTCTTTAGAACTGCTTGCTGTTGTGTTTAGTTTGTTGTCCTTCCTCCTGCACCTTCGATTAGCGAGGTTGGCTCACGTACGGTGTGAAAAAAGTTCAACACACATATTCTTGGTTCTTTCGGTAAAGTCACGTATAAGGGAAACAAAATAATAAAAATATAAAACAATAATTATTATTTTATTGTTTCCTTTCCACGCGACTTTACTGAAAGAACCAAGAATATGAATCCCTGCAGTCACGAAAGCTTTAAACCAAAGTTCAACACACATCAACAACAACAGCTGCCATTCGCCACTAAGTGGCAGTGACGTCACTACGGCACTTGTGCCAGGCTATGTGCACTTTTAAGGCCTCGCGAAGTGTCGAAGTTCAGTTACGATTTTTGTTTTTCCACGTAGTTTAATGGTAAAAAATAAACAAACACACACATACATTCACGCGCGTGTACACACATTGGTCCTGTCTCGCCACGGTCACACCCAGGCCTTAGGCTTTTGATGGGCAGCAAAAAGACAAAGATTGCCCATATAGCTCGGTACAGACTGTTGGGGCAAGTGGTGTTAGTGAGTAGCGCCTTATGAAGGCCCGTACGGCACACGAGGGGGTGGGTGGCCAGAACCACGCCCGGCCGCCTTTGTCTCCCCAGTGGCGAAGTTTACTACACACCGCACAAGGTGCTCATTTGAGGCCGAGGGGAGGCCGAGGACCCGTTTAGATTATCGTCACCGGCGTGGGCCCTGAGCTGGAATTGAACTCGGATCTCGTGCGAGCTCGCAGCGCTAACCGCTACACTGCTGGGCAGCAGTCACAGCCACACCGCCGCCCAGCGGCTCGGGGACTCGCGTCCACTCATCGTCACACAGGTGACTCTATAACTAGGGACTTCGCCGGCGGATTCCTAGCGACTGAATCGGCGCCCCACACACTCTCTCACCGGAGTTGCCGAATGCCGGCGACCAGGAGTTGGAGTCGAAGAGCGTGTACGGGCGCGAGATGTCGGAGAGGAGGCTGGGCCGGCATGACGAGGATGCCGATGAGGAGCAGGAGGTGGAGGAGGAGGTGAGGCCCATGCCGCCCTCACCGCGCTTGCCGTATGGCTCACTGAACACGGTGTGCATCTGCTGTCACCAAGAAGGGCAGGCGCCATTAGCATCCGCAGTGGCTAGGAGATGCCAACTGCCTCGCCTGGTATACGGGAGGTCGTGGGTTTCGATCCCGACCCTGACGATGCCTGCTGTATATCTTAAAACTATGTTAATTTTACCAGTGAAGGCCAACTGAGCTATGTAGCTATTTTTCAGAAGCCTCCTGGCCACCACGAATGACAGCTCAACGAAGTGGCTTAAACTAATCATAATCACGTGGACATTTATTGCAGTAGCCAGATACTCTGAATGTGTGACGTCGATTCGAAATGTGGAAGGCAACAACCGGAGGACCCGGAGAAAATCCACGTGACCACCACGGGGGAGGGGGGGTTGGGGAGAAAGAGAGACGTGCAAACTCCAAATATACAACAGGCCGTCAGGATGGGAATCGAACCCACGACCTCCTGTATACCAGGTGAGGTAGTTCAAATCTCCTAGCCATCGTGATGATGATGATGAGAGGCACGCAAACTCCGCATATACATCAGCAGGCATCACAATCCCGCACCATCACAACTCTGTATCCGGTGCCAACCCTGGCTGTGGTTCTCCACAAGCCCGGATGGACTGGTGCCAGCAACGGACGCCATCGGCGCTGGCGCTCCTTGAGACTCACCGTGAACGCGGTGCCGCCGCCGCCGCCGCCGCTGCCGCCACCCCCAAACGACGTTGGGAAGGGAGCCGGCATCCCGTGGCGTTCGGGAGACTGGTCCTGCCGCATCCGTCCCCCCATCTACACGGCACCAACACAAGCAGCGGGATCATCAGCAGTGGCAGCAGCAGCAGGCGTTGCACAAGCAGCAGTAGCACAAGCAGCAGCAGTGGCAGCAGTAGCAGCAGGAGCAACAGCACAAGCAGCAGCAACAATAGCATCAAGCAGGTCAGTGTCATTTTGATCTCAGCCATCTGCTGATGATAATAATAATAATGCCACTTATTTACCCAGTAAACCCTCGCCGAGTCCCACGACCCCCTTTCAAGAGGGTCCTGCCAATTGTTGCTCGTGGCGGGAAAGGATGAAGTTGCTTCTGTGCGCGATCTCAATTGAGTAATTTGCAGGAAATTTGTGGGCATTGCGATGTCATGGCCAATCCCGGTTATGAGAGGTAGGTTTTTTTTAATATCTATGGGAGGAAACTGGAGAACCTGCAGGAAACCAACACAGAACATGAGAAGAACACACAAACTCCATCATTAGACCTCCTTTGCCAGTACCAAAATGTAATAATAGGGTTTTTCCCCTTTTTTCTGGCAACATAACTGAAACCTTTTTGCGAGCATTCATGTCTGCATTAACCACAATACCTGCAGTCAAAATGCAAACAAAACACATACTATGATAATATATGCATTGTCCTTGAAACTGATTGGTCCACACCAAGGGACGGCTTTCTTTTGAGCCTCGACCCAATTGGTGCTCGACTCCACTCACACTGTAGAACAGGGGTAGAACACACAAACTCCACTTACTCTGTAGAACAGGGGTAGAACACACAAACTCCACTCACTCACTCTGTAGAACAGGAGTAGAACACACAAACTCCACTCACTCACTCTGTAGAACAGGGATAGAACACACAAACTCCACTCACTCACTCTGTAGAACAGGGGTAGAACACACAAACTTCACTCACTCACTCTGTAGAACAGGGCTAGAACACACAAACTCCACTCACTCTCTCACTCTGTAGAACAGGGCTAGAACACACAAACTCCACTCACTCACGCTGTAGAACAGGGCTAGAACACACAAACTCCACTCACTCACTCTGTAGAACAGGGCTAGAACACACAACCTCTACTCACTCTGTAGAACAGGACTAGAACACACAAACTCCACTCACTCACTCAGTAGAACAGGGGTAAAACACACAAACTCCACTCACTCACTATGTAGAACAGGGCTAGAACACACAAACTCCACTCACTCACTCTGGAGAACAGGAGTAGAACACACAAACTCCACTCACTCACTCTGTAGAACAGGTCTAGAACCCCCCATCTCCACTCACTCACTCACTCTGTAGAACAGGGCTAGAACACACAAACTCCACTCACTCACTCTGTAGAACAAGAGTAGAACACAAAAACTCCACTCACTCACTCTGGAGAACATGAATAAAACACACAAACTCCACTCACTCACTCTGTAGAACAGGGCTAGAACACACAAACTCCACTCACTCACGCTGTAGAACAGGGCTAGAACACACAAACTCCACTCACTCACTCTGTAGAACAGGGGTAGAACACACAAACTCCACTCACTTACTCTGTAGAACAGGAGTAGAACACACAAACTCCACTCACTCACTCTGTAGAACAGGGGTAGAACACACAAACTCCACTCACTCACTCTGTAGAACAGGGGTAGAACACACAAACTCCACTCACTCACTCTCACTGTAGAACAGGGGTAGAACACACAAACTCCACTCACTCACTCTGTAGAACAGGAGTAGAACACACAAACTCCACTCAATCACTCTGTAGAACAGGGCTAGAACACACAAACTCCACTCACTTACTCTCACTGTAGAACAGGGGTAGAACATACAAATTCCATTCACTCTCAAACTTACACTCACAAACTCACACTCACTTGCACATTACAGAATATTATCAACAATCCATGAACCCATCAACATCATCAAATATGCACCCCATCATGATAATTGACACCATCAACAACACTCTATCATGACCTATCCATACACCCATCATCAACATCATCAATCCACACACCCATCATTAAATCCATCATCAATCAAACATGAACATCAATCAATGCGTGACTCGGGGAGGCAGGTGGTGCAGGAGACAACAGTGGAGAGCAGGGGGGTGTGGGGAGTCTTGGTGTGTGTGTGGGGGGGGGGGGGAGGGGTTTGGGTTGCCCCAGGGCAGGCTGCGTACGAAGTTCGTCTTGACCACGGGAGCTCCTGGCGCCTGGCAGAAGTCGGGACGCCCACCGCCGCCACCCACGGCGTTGGTGCTGGCGCCAACCAAGGTCTCCCGCTCGCTCTCCATGGCCCGCACGTCGTACGTGTCCATGTCCTGTTCAGCCCAGAACAGGAAAGAGACGCGGGAGAGATCAAACTAAACGAAAACTCGAGAACTAGTTTTTTTTTTCATTTTTAACCAGGTGAGGGCTCACTGAGCTGTATAGCTCGTTTTCAGAAGCGACCTGGCCATCACAAATGATAGCTCCACGAAGCGGCTGGTCATCATCACGTGAAAATTTAGAGCACAGGACGTCGATTCTGAATGTGGAGAAAAATAACCGGAGGACGCGGAGAAAAATCCACACGACCACGGGGATAGCGAGAGAGACACAAACTCCAAATATACAGCAGCAGCAGGCATCGTCAGGGTCAGGATTGAACCCACAACCTCCTGTATACCAGGCGAGGGAGTTAACATCTCATAGCCACCGTGATGATAAGAGAGAGATAGACACGCAAACTCCAAATATAGAGCAGCAGGCATCGTCAGGGTCGGGATTGAACCCCCGAACTCCTGTATACCAGGCGAGGTAGTCAACATCTCCTAGCCACCGTGATGATGAGAGAGAGAGAGACGCAAACTCCAAATATACAGCAGCAGGCATCGTCAGGGTCGGGATTGAACCCACAACCTTCTGTATACCAGGCGAGGTAGTTAACATCTCCTAGCCACCGTGATGAGACAAGACACGCAAACTCCAAATATACAGCAGGTGTCAAGGGTCAGGATCGAACCCACGACCTCCTGCATACCAGGCGAGGTAGTTAACATCTCCTAGCCACCGTGATGATAAGAGACAGACAAGCAAACTCCAAATATACAGCAGGTGTCAAGGGTCAGGATCGAACCCACGACCTCCTGCATACCAGGCGAGGTAGTTAACATCCCCTAGCCACCGTGATGATAAGAGAGAGACAGACACGCAAACTCCAAATATACAGCAGGTGTCAAGGGTCAGGATCGAACCCACGACCTCCTGCATACCAGGCGAGGTAGTTAACATCTCCTAGCCACCGTGATGATAAGAGACAGACACGCAAACTCCAAATATACAGCAGGTGTCAAGGGTCAGGTTCGAACCCACGACCTCCTGCATACCAGGCGAGGTAGTTAACATCCCCTAGCCACCGTGATGATAAGAGAGAGACAGACACGCAAACTCCAAATATACAGCAGGTGTCAAGGGTCAGGATCGAACCCACGACCTCCTGCATACCAGGCGAGGTGGTTAACATCCCCTAGCCACCGTGATGATAAGAGAGAGACAGACACGCAAACTCCAAATAACACAGCAGGTGTCAAGGATCAGGATCGAACCCACGACCTCCTGCATAGCAGGCGAGGTAGTTAACATCTCCTAGCCACCGTGATGATAAGAGAGAAACAGACACGCAAACTCCAAATATACAGCAGGTGTCAAGGGTCAGGATCGAACCCACGACCTCCTGCATACCAGGCGAGGTGGTTAACATCCCCTAGCCACCGTGATGATAAGAGAGAGACAGACACGCAAACTCCAAATATACAGCAGGTGTCAAGGGTCAGGATCGAACCCACGACCTCCTGCACACCAGGCGAGGTGGTCAACATCCCCTAGCCACCGTGATGATAAGAGAGAGACAGACACGCAAACTCCAAATATACAGCAGGTGTCAAGGGTCAGGATCGAACCCACGACCTCCTGCACACCAGGCGAGGTGGTCAACATCCCCTAGCCACCGTGAGTGTCAACGGTGCCCCGTGGGCGGCATCGCGAACACGTGCACGCCGTTGCCACGCGAGCGGCACTCACCATCGACGACGGCTGCTTCATGCCGCCGTGGCCGGGCTGTCCCGACCCCGGCTGCAGGGGCACCCCCCACTGCCCGGACAGCCCGTAGGCGGACTCCCAGACGCACGGCCGGCTGGGGGAGTCGCAGGGCGGCTCCGTCACCCCGAGCCGCGTGCCGTACGTCTTCATCCGCCCTGCCGATTTATCCACCTGCTGCTGCTGCTGGTAATGAAGTGGATGCTGCTGCTGCTGCTGCTGATGGTGAAGGTTTGCAATCTGCGACAGCAGGTTAGCCAGAGGGCTCTTTTGAAAGAGCTGATGCTGTTGCTGCTGCTGCTGCTGCTGCAGCTGCTGTTGCTGAGCAAGGTGCTGCTGCACTAACTGCTGCTGCTGCTGTTGAACCAACTGCTGCTGCTGCTGCATGGAGAGTGGGTGTAAAGTCTTCCCGCCATAGTGTGGCCAGTTCTGAGCTTGGCTGTCGGACAAGGACTGTGGGAGAGAAGAAAAATCGCCAATGCTGAGACACGGACTGCATTAACTCATCCAGTACTGTGTTCACTCAGCACACTGCAGGTCACCACAACACACTCACTCAGCCACTCACCACACTGCAGGTCACAACAACACACTCACTCAGCCACTCACCACACTGCAGGTCACAACAACACACTCACTCAACCAACTCATCACACTGCAGGTCACAACAACACACTCACTCACTCAGCCACTCACCACACTGCAGGTCACAACACACTCACTCAGCCAACTCATCACACTGCAGGTCACAACAACACACTCACTCACTCAACCAACTCATCACACTGCAGGTAACAATAACACACTCACTCACTCAGCCACTCACCACACTGCAGGTCACAACACACTCACTCACTCAGCCACTCAACACACTGCAGGTCACAACAACACACTCACTCACTCAGCCACTCATCATCACACTGCAGGTCACAACAACTCACTCAGCCACTCATCACACTGCAGGTCACAGCAACTCATTCACTCAGCCACTCATCATCACACTGCAGGTCACAACAACACACTCACTCAGCCACTCATCATCACACTGCATGTCACAGCAACTCACTCACTCAACCACTCACCACACTGCAGGTCACAACAACACACTCACTCACTCAGCCACTCATCATCACACTGCAGGTCACAACAACTCACTCGCTCAACCAACTCACCACACTGCAGGTCACAACAACACACTCACTCACTCAACCAACTCATCACACTGCAGGTCACAACAACACACTCATTCAGCCACTCATCATTACACTGCAGGTCACAATAACACCCAAACTCACTCAGCCACTTACCACACTGCAGGTCACAACAACACACTCACTCAGCCACTCACCACACTGCAGGTCACAACAACACACTCACTCACTCAGCCACTCACCACACTGCAGGTCACAACAACACACTCACTCAGCCACACCACACTGCAGGTCACAACAACACACTCACTCAGCCACTCAACACACTGCAGGTCACAATAACACACTCACTCAGCCACTCATCATCACACTGCATGTCACAGCAACTCATTCACTCACTCAGCCACTCATCATCACACTGCAGGTCACAGCAACTAATTCACTCAGCCACTCACCACACTGCAGGTCACAATAACACACTCACTCACTCTGCCACTCATCATCACACTGCAGGTCACAACAACACACTCACTCAGCCACTCATCATCACACTGCAGGTCACAGCAACTCATTCACTCAACCACTCACCACACTGCAGGTCACAGCAACTCATTCACTCAGCCACTCATCATCACACTGCAGGTCACAACAACACACTCACTCACTCAGCCACTCATCATCACACTGCAGGTCACAGCAACTAATTCACTCAGCCACTCACCACACTGCAGGTCACAATAACACACTCACTCACTCAGCCACTCACCACACTGCAGGTCACAACAACACACTCACTCACTCAGCCACTCATCATCACACTGCAGGTCACAACAACACACTCACTCACTCAGCCACTCATCATCACACTGCAGGTCACAACAACACACTCACTCAGCCACTCATCATCACACTGCAGGTCACAACAACACACTCACTCACTCAGCCACTCATCATCACACTGCAGGTCACAACAACACACTCACTCACTCAGCCATTCACCACACTGCAGGGCACAACAACACACTCACTCACTCAGCCACTCAACACACTGCAGGTCACAACAACACACTCACTCAGCCACTCATCATCACACTGCAGGTCACAACAACTCATTCACTCACTCAGCCACTCACCACACTGCAGGTCACAACAACACACTCACTCACACAGCCACTCACCACACTGCAGGTCACAATAACACACTCACTCACTCAGCCACTCATCATCACACTGCAGGTCACAACAACATACTCACTCAGCCACTCATCATCACACTGCAGGTCACAACAACTCATTCACTCAGCCACTCACCACACTGCAGGTCACATTAACACACTCACTCAGCCACTCACCACACTGCAGGTCACAACAACACACTCACTCACTCAGCCACTCATCATTACACTGCAGGTCACAACAACTCATTCACTCACTCAGCCACTCACCACACTGCATGTCACAACAACACACTCACTCACTCAGCCACTCATCACACTGCAGGTCACAGCAACTCATTCACTCAGCCACTCACCACACTGCAGGTCACAACAACACACTCACTCAGCCACTCACCACACTGCAGGTCACAACAACTCATTCACTCACTCAGCCACTCATCACACTGCAGGTCACAACAACACACTCACTCACACAGCCACTCACCACACTGCAGGTCACAATAACACACTCACTCACTCAGCCACTCATCATCACACTGCAGGTCACAAGAACTCATTCACTCAGCCACTCATCATCACACTGCAGGTCACAACAACTCATTCACTCACTCAGCCACTCATCACATTGCACGTCACAATAACACACTCACTCACTCAGCCACTCATCATCACACTGCAGGTCACAAGAACTCATTCACTCAGCCACTCATCATCACACTGCAGGTCACAACAACTCATTCACTCACTCAGCCACTCACCACACTGCAGGTCACAACAACTCATTCACTCAGCCACTCATCATCACACAGCAGGTCTACTTTTTCCCGTACACTGTTCCACTTTGAAATTCCCTCCCACCGTCTCCTATAATAATGATCACCTCGGCTCTATTTGAGAATCGCGCCAAGTCTATTCAAACATTGATGACAGTGCTGTTTTTTGCGTGCCGTAGGGGTATTTTGCACCTTAGCTGAGCAACTGTGAGAAAAGAGAATTGATGCTCAGTGTTTCCGAGTCCGGCTAAGCCCATGGGTTCACCAGGTAAGGCCCCACTGAGCTGTGTAGTGCTTTTTCAGAAGCGACCCGGGCATCACAAACGATAGCTCAACGACGTGGATAATCACGTGGACATTTACAGCGGCCAAATGCTCAAAACGCGCGGCGATGTTGATTCGAAACGTGGAGGGGGGAAAAAAAAAAACGAAGGACCAGGAGAAAAAAAAATTCCACGCGACCATGGGGAGAGACACGCAGACTCCAAATACACAGCAGCAGGCATCGTCAGGGTTGGGATCACACCGACGACCTCCTGCACACCTGGCGAGGTAGCTAACACATCTCATCGCCACGTAGCGTCAACGTGCGCTCACCTGCACGGCCGGGGAGCCGGCGCGTCCTGCGCCGGGGGAGCGCGGTGGCGGGGCCGCCGCGGCCACGGCCGCCGCCAATGCGGCGGCGGCGGTGGCGGCCGCGGCCGCGGCCGCCCCCCCGTTCCCTACGGTGCCGGCCACGCGCTGCTGGCTGTAGGGGACGTGCGACGGCTTCCCCGTCGGGCTGTGGGCGCCCGGCGGGGCCTGCATGAATGGCGCCAGCAACGGAGCCGTCCCCGCCACCCCCGGCGGTGCCCCGGCCCCGCTGCCGGCGCCGTAGGGGAAACCGGGCACCGCCGGGTAGGAGAGCGACACTGCCGACGCCGGCGCCGGCTGCGGCTGCTGCTGCTGCTGCTGCGGCGGCGGCTGCGGCGGCGGTGGCATTGCGAAGGGCTGGGCCGGGTGGTCTGTGCAGGGCGGCACGAGGGGGCATGCGTGATGATGATTGTTACAGCTGCTGAAGAAGAACAGGGGGCTTTAGCCCTCTCTGGCAATCATAATAATAAAACAGGAGGCGTTATGTACTTATGTACATGTGCGTGTCTGCGGGGAGTGGTAGTGGAGCGGTTAGCGTGCTGCGCTTCCAACCCCGTCGACCCGAGTTCGATTCCCGCTCACGGCCGACACCGGTTACGATCATCTGAACCGGTCCTGGGCCTCCTCCCCTAGGTCGACTCAGCCTCAAATGAGTACCTGTGTGTGGTGTGTAAACGTTGTCACTTGGGAGACAAAGGTGGCCGGGCATAGTGCTGGTCACCCACTCCTTCATGTGACATTGCTGGCCTTCATAGGTGTTCGCTAACAACACTTGTCCTAACATTCTGTTCAGGCCATACGGGGATCTTTGTCTTTGGGTGAGTGGGTGAGTGGATGGGTGAGTGAGTGAGTGAGTGAATGGGTGAGTGGGTAAGTAAGTGAGTGGGTGATGAGTGGTTGAGTGGATTAGTGAGTGGATCAGCAGGTGGGTGAGGGAGTGGGTGAGACGGTGAGTCAGTGGGTGAGTGAGTGGGCGAGCAGATGAGTGAGCTGAAACAGTCGGAACTGGCACACTGTTAAACGGTTGGCAACTTGTTTGGCTGTGTTGGGTGGTGGAGAGTCTTACGACACATGGGTAAGCGAGATCATTATGTAGCCTCACCTACACATTTATTATGAAACAGGACTGTACATGTGCACGTATCTGTTTCTCTGTGTATGGGGAGTGGTGGAACAGTGGTTCGCGCACTGCATGAGTTCCATTCTCACTCATGGCCAACACCGCTGACGGATATCCGAGCCGGTCCTGCGCATCCCCCTAGGTCGACTCAACCTCAAATGAGTACCTGGTGCGGTGTGTAAACCTTGTCCCGCTGGGGAGACAAAGGCGGTCGGGCGTGGTGCTGACCACCCACTCCCTCGTGTGCCATTCCGACCTTCCTCGGTGCTCGCTAACAGCACTTGCCCCAACGGTATGCTAAAGCTATAAAGGCGACCTTTGTCTGTGTCTAGGCCTAGCCTAATGCCCGGCAAACGAACATTCCGAAGCGACTGCTTTCTGTTCACAATTCACATGGAAGTGTCTCGTGGTATTCAAAACAACTGGATGCAGTATGTGTGTTCCATTAGATTAATTATGGAATGTAGTATATTCTTGGTTCTTTCGGTAAAGTCACGTAGAAGGGAAATAATAAAATAAAAACCGCCACTTTTTTAAAAAAAATTGATTTGGTTTTCACACCTGATGACGATTGCTTGTGTTGCAATCGAAACATCATGAGAATTGTATTGTTTTATTTGTAGTTTTTTTATTATTTCCCTTCTACGTGGTGACTTTACCGAAAGAACCAAGAATATGAATCCCCGCAGTCACGAAAGCTTTAAATCGAAATTTATGGGGTTAGTGTTAGGGTAAGATATTCGATGACATAAAAAAATCGTAGGAAGTGCAGAACGGTACGATACGGATAGCGAGGGAAAACGGACGACAGCACCAGACAGGAAAGGCACAACCGTTTCCGGGTGTGGGATTTTATCGTTGATCTTGGGGGAAAATTGCATCGTTCTGGGGAACCTAACCCTTCCGTAACCCGGGGGGACCGCCTGTACCTGGTGCGGTGTTGTAAACGTCAGCGTTGCGGAGAAAAAGGCATCCGGTCGTGGTGCTGGTCACTCAACCCTCTGCCATCGAAATGACGCACACGTGTACGTACGCGTGTACGTCACCAGCTTTTCTTCCCATTCCGTTTCGATGGCGCAAGTGTTCATACGTGTTCATACGTGTGCACGTCATCAGTTTACACGGACGTCATCGGAACGGAATGGGAAGAAAACTCAAATGAAATAACTTTACCGGAGCCGCGGCTCCCCCCACCAGGACATGCGCTGGAGTGGCGAGTGGCACGGTTTCGGCGCTGGCTATCCTACAGTGGCGGCGGCCGTGTCGCTGCGCTTCTCCGCGGTGAGTTATGGCTTCGAAAACAACGCAGCCGCTAACTACGCTTCTCCAAATAAAATTGCAACACCGTGAACTGCTCACGCGTTCTGAGACTCAGCGGCAAACGGGACACCCACCCACCCTGCAGCTCGCAGATATCTCGGGGGTTAAATAGCTGCTCGCTAACAACAGCACTTGGGAGCCCCAAGGGCAGGAGGACCCTCAGTCTCCATCTCTGTGTACACGCAACCCCCGTGTAGTGTGCGCGTGTGTCCCGTGGCTCACCCGGTCGCCCCGGTAGGGCCGGGAAGCTGCCCGGCACGTGCAGTGCAGAAGGCGGCGGCGGCGGCGGCGGTGCCGGTGGGAACGCCACCGCGGGGGGAACCGTTGCCGAAGCCAGGGGTCCCAGGCCCGGCTGCACCGGCTGAGGCTTCTGGTGCTCCGCCACCAGCGGGAGAGCAGATTGCGGCACAGCCTTCTGCAGAGCATCGTCGCCATCGTCATCGTCATCGGCATATTATGCAACGTCATCAGCATCGACATCACGATCAAAATCAATGTCATCGTCATATTCAAGTTTCCACGCCCAGACCCCAAGGTACCCCCCCATCCAATGTCCACCACACAGCCGGCCCATCACACAGACCCCATCCCATGCCTACCACACACTGGCGACCGTCACAAAAACCCCAAGGTAACCCCCCCCCCCCCCCATCCCATGTCCACCACACAGTCGACCATTCACACAAACCCCGAGGTACCCCCCCATCCCATGTCCACCACACAGTCGACCATTCACACAAACCCCGAGGTACCCCCCCATCCCATGTCCACCACACAGTCGACCATTCACACAAACCCCGAGGTACCCCCACATCCCATGTCCACCACACAGTCGCCCATTCACACAAACCCCGAGGTACCCCCCCATCCCATGTCCACCACACAGTCGACCATTCACACAAACCCCGAGGTACCCCCACATCCCATGTCCACCACACAGTCGACCATTCACACAAACCCCGAGGTACCCCCCCATCCCATGTCCACCACACAGTCGCCCATTCACACAAACCCCGAGGTACCCCCCTTGTCCGCCGTCATCCCCATGCCCACCAGAGTCCCGTGCACCCTCCACCCACCCGCCCCCCGCCCCTTCACCTGCACGGCCACGTTGTGTCTGCGCGTGTCTCCGCCGCAGCGCCGCCTCGACTCTGCCCAGGGTAGGTCAAACCGGGGGCTGTGTCCGCCTCCTCCGGCTCGCTCAGGCACCACCGCCGCCACCACCCTGCCGCCCTCCGTCTCCCCGCGGTCCCTCCCCGGCGCCGGCGAGTGGATGCTGGAGCCCCAAGGCTGGGGAGGGGGGAGAACGCAGGGGGGATGATTTATTATTCTGCTCCTATAGCACGCGGGGGGGGGGGGCGGGGGGGGGGGAGTTCTAGATTTGAAGCTTTCGTGACTGCAAGGATCCACACTCTTTGGTTCTATTGGGTAAAGTCACGTAGGTAAAAAATAAAATAACAAAAATCACGACATATTCTTAGTTTTTTCGGTAAAGTCACGTTGAAGAGAAACAACAAAATAATTATATATATATAAAACAATAAAAAAAATTCTCACGACGTTTCGACCATAACTCAAACGGTCATCTTCAGGTGAAGGGGACGAGACTGAAGATGACCGTTTGAGTTATGGTCGAAACGTCGTGAGAATTTTTTATTGTTTTATATATATTTTATTATTTTGTTGTTTCTCTTCAACGTGACTTTACCGAAAAAACTAAGAATATGAATTACTGCAGTCACGAAAGCTTTAAATCTAAAAATCACGACGTTTCGGCCACAACACAAGCGGCCTTCATCAGGTGAAGGGACGAGACTGTCTGGAGGACAGCGCTGGAGTGAAAAAGGCCACGCTCAGATCGCGACCTTTAAGCTGTGTGAAACAAAGCGCCTTGACAAAGGAATTAGCATAGAATTTAGCATTGAAATAGCTGAGTGATTAGCTTGTGACTGGTCACAGAAATGGCTATGTTAAAGTTAAAGCATACACATCCACAGAGGCACCCCTTGACAAAGGAATTAGCATAGAATTTAGCATTGAAATAGCTGAGTGATTAGCTTGTGACTGGTCACAGAAATGGCTATGTTAAAGTTAAAGCATACACATCCGCAAAGGCACCCCTTGACAAAGGAATTAGCATAGAATTTAGCATTGAAATAGCTGAGTGATTAGCTTGTGACTGGTCACAGAAATGGCTATGTTAAAGTTAAAGCATACACATCCACAGAGGCACCCCTTGACAAAGGAATTAGCATAGAATTTAGCATTGAAATAGCTGAGTGATTAGCTTGTGACTGGTCACAGAAATGGCTATGTTAAAGTTAAAGCATACACATCCGCAAAGGCACCCCTTGACAAAGGAATTAGCATAGAATTTAGCATTGAAATGGCTGAGTGATTAGCTTGTGACTGGTCACAGAAATGGCTATGTTAAAGTTAAAGCATACACATCCACAGAGGCACCCCTTGACAAAGGAATTAGCATAGAATTTAGCATTGAAATGGCTGAGTGATTAGCTTGTGACTGGTCACAGAAATGGCTATGTTAAAGTTAAAGCATACACATCCGCAAAGGCACCCCTTGACAGTGTGAGCATGTATTTGTGAGTGTATTTTTTCAGGAGGGTCCTGACAACGTTTTTCCACAGTCGGGGTGGCGATGCTTACTGCTGCTCCTGCTGCGCTGCATGATCCAAATGAGTTATTTGCAGGTATTTTTTTCCTTCTGAGCATTGCGGATGCTTTAGCCAATACCATTTACATTGTATGTGTGTGGGTTTTTTTTAGCTAGGGGAGGAAACCGGAAAACCCAGAGAAACCCCATTACCTACATAGAGACCCATAGACTCACAGAGAGACTCACAGACATTCATAGAGACCCATATACTCACGCCGAGACTCAGACTTACCGAGAGACCCATAGACTCACACAGAGACTCAAGGCTTACATAGAGACCATAGACTCACATAGAGGCTCAAAGATTTACAGAGACCCAGACTCACACAGAGAGTCATAGACTTACATAGAGACCCATAAACTCACACAGAGACTCAGACTTACCCAGAGACCCAAAGACTCACACAGATTGTCATAGATTTACACAGAGACCCATAGACTCACACAGAGCGTCATAGACTTACATAGAGACCCATAGACTCACACAGACTCAGACTTACATAGAGACTCATAGACTCACACAGAGAATCACAGACTTACAGATAGACCCAGAGACTCACACAGAGACTCATAGACTATTATAGAGACCCATGGACTCACACAGAGACTCAGACTTATATAGAGACTCATAGACTTACATAGAGACCCATAGACTCACACAGAGACTCATAGACTTACATAGAGACCCATAGACTCACACAGAGACTCAGACTTATATAGAGACTCATAGACTTACATAGAGACCCATAGACTCACACAGAGACTCATAGACTTACATAGAGACCCATAGACTCACACAGAGACTCAGACTTATATAGACTCATAGACTTACACAGAGACCCATAGACTCACACAGAGACCCATAGACTCACACAGAGACTCATAGACTTACATAGAGACCCATAGACTCACACAGAGACTCAGACTTATATAGAGACTCTTAGACTTACATAGAGACCCATAGACTCACACAGAGACTCATAGACTTACATAGAGACCCATAGACTCACACAGAAACTCAGACTTATATAGAGACTCATAGACTTACATAGAGACCCATAGACTCCCACAGAGACTCATAGACTTACATAGAGACCCATAGACTCACACATAGAGAGTGTCCCCCCCCCCCCCAACCGACCTTGCTGAAAGGGCTTCTGCTGGCGACGTCAGGGCCCTCGAGGCTCTCCGGGACGTCCGGCGAGGCGCCCGTCAGTCCCCGGTGGTGCCGTGGCGCGGCCGTCTGAGGGGCCACCGGCGTCTCCCGCTTGGCCTCGACATCGTCGTCCGCTGGCGCCGTCGTGCCCATCCTCCCCTCCTCGTCCCTCTCCTCCTCCTCCTCCTCCTCTTCATCTTCCTCCTCCTCTGCCACCGCCACCGCCGCCGCCGATGCCGGCGGAGTCGTCGCCGCAAGCGCCGCCCGCGACAGAACATCGTCCACGATCACCTCGGGCACGGGCGAGCTGAACTTGAGCAGCCCGTTCTCAATGGTGCACTGCAGAACGCTGCGACGAGATTTCACATTTGTCACTCAAACGAAATCTGTCCGTCGCCTGATGAGACTGCTGGTTGTTGTGGTTTTTGTTGTTGTGGTTTTTGTTGTTGTTACGGCCACTCGAATTGTAAATGTTGTAGTGGGTTTACTCTACAAAACACACGCACAATCCGGGTAGTGCTGAGCGAGTCACGAATTGCCACGTTTTGTTCACGTGACACAACCCTACTGACTGGCTGTGCCGGGCGGTGGGGGTGGCGGGTGAACAACACATTTATAGCTACGCCATCGAACCCAACAAAACGTTTATTGTGAAAAGACGCAACCTAAAAAACGAGCGACTACGTTGTGGAAACGCATCTGGTGGCCGACCAGTCCAACTTGTTAATTACCAAAAAAAGTTCAACACGACACATTTAATACCGAAAGAGCGCGAGGAGGATTTCCCCACAACTCTGTGGCTGTCGCCTGATGAGGCTGCTGGCTGTTGTTGTGGTTGTTGTTGTTGTAATCACCAGCGAAACGTCACGACACTCAAATGGTAAATGTTGTAGTGTGGGTTTACTCTCCAACACACACACACACAACCAGTTAGTGCTGAACTAGTAACTAATTAGCCACAATTGTGTTTATGTGACACACACCCCTTTACTGATTGGCTGCGTCGGGTGGTGGTGGCAGGTTTTACGACAACGTTTATATTTACGCGACCGAACCCAACAACAACAAAAAAAAACTCTCTTATGGATCATTCAAATAAGTTTGAATAATCACTCAATTGGGATTTAGCGGTTATTTGATGCCCCGACTCGCGGCGAGAAGCACCTGGGTTCGATTCCCGACTCGGATGCCCTTCTCTGTGGAGCTTGCATGTTGTATCCCCCTGTTCTGCAGAATGTGAGTGCGAGTATTTGAGAGTGTGAGTATTTTAGAGTGTGAGCGTGTGAGTATTTGAGCGTATGAGACTATGAGTATTTGAGAGAGTGTGAACGTCTGAGTGTTTGAGTGTCAGAATTTGAGAGTGTGAGTATTTGAGAGTGTAAGCGTGTGAATATTTGAGTGGCGAGTGTTTGAGAGTGTGAGTATTTGAGTGTGAGTATTTGAGAGTATGAGCATGTGAGTGGGACTATTTGAGAGTGGGACTATTTGAGAGTGTGAGTGAGTGTGAGCATTGGAGAGTGAGTATTTGAGAGTGTGAGCATTTGAGTGAGAATGTATTTGAGAGTGTTAGTATTTGAGTGTAAGCGTGTGAATATTTGAGTGGTGAGTGTTTGAGAGTGTGGGTATTTGAGTGTGAGTATTTGAGAGTATGAGCATTTGAGTGTGAGTATTTGAGAGTGTGAGTGTATTTGAGAGTGTGAGCATTTGAGAGTGAGTATTTGAGAGTGTGAGTATGAGAGCGAGGGTGTATATGTGCTCCCTCTGATCTGCACGGGTTTCCTCCGAGTTCTGAGTGAGCGAGAGTGAGTGTGTGTGTGTGTGTGGAGCAGTGGCGCAGTGGCCAACGCAATGTGCTGTGGGCACCATGGTGGCTAGGAGATGTTAACTACCTCGCCAGTTATACAGGAGGTCGTGGGTTCGATCCCGACCTCGACGCCTGAATATTTGGAGTTTGCGTGTCCTCCCCATGATCCTGTGGATTTTTCTCCAGGTCCTCCTGTTATTTCCTCCACATTTAGAATAATGCGTTTCCAGTATTTGGCAGATATAAATTTCCACTTGATGAGCCACTTCTATGAGCTGTCATGTGTGATGGCCAGGTCGCTTCTGAAAGAGAGCTGTATAGCTCAGTGGGCCTTACCTGGTACATAAAGTGGCTGATCACGTGGACATTTATAGCAGCAAAACACGATAAAGGCATCATGTTGATTCTAAATGAGGGGGAAAAAAACGGAGGATCCAGAGACAAATCCACGCAACCACAGGGAGAGAGAGATAACACGCAAACTCCAAATATACAATAGGCATCAGGGTCAGGATCGAACCCACAATCTCCTGTAAACCAGGCGAGGTAGTTAACATCCCCGAGCCACCACGGCGAAGTGTCTCTCTCTATAGCACGGCCACGATGAACCCCCTGACACCGAAAGAAACGACGCCCAGATCCAGGGGCTTGAACCCGGCAGGATCTAAGCCCTGCTTTCACAAACCCCCCCTGCCACCCCTAAGACAGAACATGCTACGGGGGATCAAACCCACGCTCCGGTGCCCCGTAGGCCCGCAGGCTGTCGGGGATGGGGGGGCACGGTGCATCACCTGGGGTGCGCCAGCGCGAGCCTCCTGCCCAGGGCGCAGATGCGGAAGCGGCGCACACGCTGCTGCAGGCCGTCCTTCTCCGTGGCCACGCCCTGGTGACCCCGCGTGAACTCCAGAGCCCTGGGGGGGTGGTGGCATTGTGGAGTCAGTGGTATGGGGGTCACAGGGTCAGTCGCACGCCCGATAAGCAAGTTCGGAGTTCGGTCGAGAGTGAGTGAGTGGAGTTTGTGTGTTCTACCCCTGTTCTACAGAGTGAGTGGAGTTTGTGTGTTCTAGCCCTGTTCTACAGAGTGAGTGAGTGGAGTTTGTGTGTTCTACTCCTGTTCTACAGAGTGAGTGAGTGGAGTTTGTGTGTTCTACCCCTGTTCTACAGAGTGAGTGCGAGTGGAGTTTGTGTGTTCTACTCCTGTTCTACAGAGTG
Organism: Petromyzon marinus; assembly: GCF_048934315.1. Taxonomy (NCBI): domain Eukaryota; kingdom Metazoa; phylum Chordata; class Hyperoartia; order Petromyzontiformes; family Petromyzontidae; genus Petromyzon; species Petromyzon marinus. Next base: position 3,963,012 of record NC_133740.1, on the reverse strand, counting down.
AGTGGAGTTTGTGTGTTCTACCCTTGTTCTACAGAGTGAGTTAGTGGAGTTTGTGTGTTCTACTCCTGTTCTACAGAGTTAGTGGAGTTTGTGTGTTCTACCCCTGTTCTGCAGTGAGTGAGTAGAGTCTGTGTATTCTGCCCCTGTTTTGCAGTGTGAGTGGAGTTTGTGTGTTCTACCCCTGTTCTACAGAGTGAGTGGAGTTTGTGTGTTCTACCCTTGTTCTACAGAGTGAGTGAGTGGAGTTTGTGTGTATTACTCCTGTTCTACAGAGTGAGTGAGTGGAGTTTGTGTGTTCTACTCCTGTTCTACAGAGTGAGTGAGTGGAGTTTGTGTGTTCTACTCCTGTGCTACAGAGTGAGTGAGTGGAGTTTGTGTGTTCTACTCCTGTTCTACAGAGTAAGTGGAGTTTGTGTGTTCTAGCCCTGTTCTACAGAGTGAGTGAGTGGAGTTTGTGTGTTCTACTCCTGTTCTACAGAGTGAGTGAGTGGAGTTTGTGTGTTCTAGCCCTGTTCTACAGAGTGAGTGAGTGGAGTTTATGTGTTCTAGCCCTGTTCTACAGAGTGAGTGAGTGGAGTTTGTGTGTTCTACCCCTGTTCTACAGAGTGAGTGGAGTTTGTGTGTTCTAGCCCTGTTCTACAGAGTGAGTGAGTGAGTGGAGTTTGTGTGTTCTACCCCTGTTCTACACAGTGAGTGAGTGGAGTTTGTGTGTTCTACCCCTGTTCTACAGAGTGAGTGAGTGGAGTTTGTGTGTTCTACTCCTGTTCTACAGAGTAAGTGGAGTTTGTGTGTTCTAGCCCTGTTCTACAGAGTGAGTGAGTGGAGTTTGTGTGTTCTACTCCTGTTCTACAGAGTGAGTGAGTGGAGTTTGTGTGTTCTAGCCCTGTTCTACAGAGTGAGTGATTGGAGTTTGTGTGTTCTACTCCTGTTCTACAGAGTAAGTGGAGTTTGTGTGTTCTACCCCTGTTCTACAGAGTGAGTGAGTGGAGTTTGTGTGTTCTACTCCTGTTCTACAGAGTGAGTGAGTGGAGTTTGTGTGTTCTAGCCCTGTTCTACAGAGTGAGTGAGTGGAGTTTGTGTGTTCTACCCCTGTTCTACAGTGAGAGTGAGTGGAGTTTGTGTGTTCTAGCCCTGTTCTACAGAGTGAGTGAGTAGAGGTTGTGTGTTCTACCCCTGTTCTACAGAGTGGAGTTTGTGTGTTCTACCCCTGTTTTACAGAGTGAGTGAGTGGAGTTTGTGTGTTCTACCCCTATACTGCGGAAGCTAAACTCAAACGATTTTTTTAACCAGGTACGGCCCACTGAGGCATACAGCTATTTTTCAGAAGCAACCTGGCCACAAATGATAGTTCAATGAAGTGGCTTATCATCATCACGTGGACATTTATAACAGCCAAATATAAACGCGTGATGTCGATTTCAAATGTGGAGGGAGAAACTGGAGGACCTGGAGAAAAAAAAAATCTGAATCCGAATATTTATTTGTACTGAAGGAATCCGATGAGCTATAAAAATCTATTTTTGACAAATGCTCAGTAGATCCACATGGCCACGGGGAGAGACACGCAAACTCCAAATATACAGCAACGGAGGTCGTCAGGGTCGGGATCGTACCCACAACCTCCTGCATATCAGGCGAGGTAGTTAACATCTCCTATCCACCGTGATGATGATGAGAGAGACACGCCAACTCCAAATATACAGGTGTCACGGTGGGAATCGAACCCACGACCTCCTGCATACACTAGGCGAGGTAATTAACATCTCGCCACTGTGGTGCCCAATAACCCAACCAATGGGCGAAGGGACAATTTTTTTTAATATTTACAGCTGCCCTTGTTTACCTAGGAAAGCATGATCACCGAATCTCCAGACTCTTTCAGGATGGTTGTGCCACGTTTTCTTTCCGTAATAGTGCGGTGATGATGTTCTGTGTGTACTCCTAACGGAGTCAATATTTTGGGCATGTATGAACATTGAACTTCTTTTGCACCGTACGTAGCCAACCGTGCTGATTAGAGGTGCGCGGGAAGGACAACAAACTAAACACAACAACAAGCGGCTTGTTGAGAGATCATCTACAGCAGCAGCATTGCCCCCTACTTGGAAAACATGACAGAGCCACCCTGAACAAGACGTCTTTGAGACTCCAAAGTGAGATTTTAATGTGCGAATAAGCACGACAATAACGAGTATAATCCTGGTATAAAAATGTACCGAACCCGAATATTCATCTCCTAACCTGAGTTCCGACCCTCAAATTTGACCCTGTTGAACACGTAGTAGGGGCTTTCGCGACCAATATTACCCATAAGAGGTGTTTTAGATCGCGTGAATGTAAATGCGTTGTTAAACCCGCCACCACCACTCGACAAAGCCAACTAAGTACGGGTTTGTCCCGTAAACAACACGTGGGGTCGTTCAACCAACCAAAAAGAGACATCCAATTGTAATTTTTTTATGAATACATCAACCGCCCCCTTCCCGTCTGGTCTTCGCACCCTGATTGGCTCCCAAGTGACGACGTCACATTCACCCAGCCCCTCTGTTGAAGATCCGAAACAGGAGGAGGACTTCTCCACACCTCCGCGGCCGTCGCCTGATGAGGCTGCGGTCGTGATTAGCCCTCGCAGGCATGCCACTGCCGCACACCCAACCCTGGGGGGGGCGGGGAACGGCTCACGGTGGCGAGCGAACGCCCACGCGGAGTTTTTTTAACATCGCGATGGGCCGAGCCGGAGATTCACCGCCACCCGCAAAACGCCGGCGCCGGCGATGCTGCCGCAACCGCCCGACCCCCCCGCCCCTTTCACCTCGTGTCGCACTTGAGAGCCAGGAAGCCCTGCAGCTCAAACTCCTCTGGCAGGGGGGCACCTGGCAGTGGATGAAGAGGATGGGTGGGGGGAGGCGGCAACGAGAGAGAGAACGTCAGCTGGGAGAGAATCACAATCAAAATATTTGTTGACGCCGCGGGGAGGAATCCAGTGAGCTATGAAGCTCTTTTTCACAGAAGACCAGTCGGGATGGGTAAGTACGTCACAACAGCAAACAGTGCAAAAACACGATAGGAGTACGAAGAGAGAGAGGGAGAGAGAGAGGGGGGGGAGGCTGAGTGGCTCAGGAGGCAGGTCACGCGGCACATGCACGGACGGAGCTGCCACGGTGAAGGGGGGTCGTGAGGAGCGGTGCGAGCGTCCCTTCTCCTGCAACGCGGCGGATTAGTCGGTACGTTATGGGGAAAACCGCGTTGCAAATTAATGCCAGCGTGGGTGCCACGGTGGCTAGGCGATGTTAACTACCTCGCCTGGTGCACAGAAGGTCGTCAGTCCGATCCTGACCCTCATGCCTGTATATTTGGAGTTTGCATGTTCTCCCCCGTGGTCGCGCAGATTTTTCACCGGGTCCTCCGGTTTTTCATTTCACATTGAGAAAGATGCGTGTTCAGGGTATTTGCCTGCTATAAATGTCTACGTCATAAGCTACTTCGTTGAGCTACCATGTGTGGCCAAGTTGCTTCTGAAAAAAAAATCTGTATAGCTCAGTTGGCCTTACCTGGTCAAAAAATAGTTTAGTTTTAAATAGCAATTTTTATATATATAATATAAGGGGGTAAAGCACAGTCCGCGATAACAACGTGAGATGATTAACGAAGGGCCTGAACAAAGACTCAGGGTGCGTGGTGGGCACAGCAGCATCTTGAAGCATCCAGCAGCATCCCAATGCCTCCTTGTGCGATGATGATGCTGCTGCTATGCTGAAGCCGCCGCTGTACGACTGCTATCATTCCTACTCGCGCACGACGGAGTTCCGCTCGCTCCATCACGTTACGTCCAATTTGCATCCGCGTTGTAAAAACGTGTTCCCGAATACATTAAGCGTACTCTTTGGTTCTATTGGGTAAAGTCACGTAGGTGAAAATAAAATAACAAAATTCTCGCGACGTTTCGGCCACAACACAAGCGGCCTTCATCAGGTGAAGGGACGAGACTGTCTGGAGGACAGCGCTGGAGTGAGAGAAGCCACGCTCAGATCGCGACCTTTAAGCTTGTGTGATCGCGGCATCCTTTGAGGAAGGTCGGCGTCTCGATGAGCTGCGACTTCTTGTCCCGTTGTCTGTTAAAAGCTCTAACAGATAGGTGAAAACTACACGCGGCGCTACAGGAGAACAGACTGTTATGCCTGTTGAACTTCTTTTGCACCGTACGTAGCTAACGGTGCTCATCGGAGGTGCCGGGGGGGGGGGAAGGACAACAAACTAAACACAAAAAGCGGCTCTTAAGAAATGAGTTTTCAATCGGAATGATGAGATTTAAAAGAGCGTAGCTCCAGTGGCTCCCTAGTATCGGAAGAGCGTTCCAGACGGGTGTCGCAAAGCGCTTGATGCGCTGACCACCGTCTTTGTGAATCTCTCGTCTCGGCCAACTCACCAACGACTGCGCGATAAAAAAAAGGCTCACCTAGGTCGATTCAATCTTAAATGAGTACCTGGTACGATGTTTAAACATCACCACTTGGGAGACAAAGGTGGCCGGGCGTGGTGTTGGCTATCCACCCACTCGTGTGCCGTGCCGGCCTTCACAGATACTTGCCTCAACAGTCCGTTAAGGTTTTGTCTGTGTGTGTGTCTGAGCGAGTAGTGTAGTGGTCAGCGCGCTGCGCTACAAGCCCGGTGAACCGAGTTCAATTCCCTGCTCACGGCCAACACCAGTAACGATTATCTGAGGTCCTGGGCCTCCCCTAGGTCGACTCAGCCGCAAATGAGTCCCTGGTGCGATGCATAAACATCGCCACTGGAGAGACAAAGGTGGTTAGGCGTGGTGCTGGCCACCCACCCCCACGTGTGCCGTGCCGGCCTTCATAGGTGCTGCTCGTTAACAGCACTTGCCCCAACAGTCTGTTCAGGCTGCATGGGGGCTCTTGGTCTTTTTGTATGTGTGCGTGTGTGTACGTGTGTGTGTGTGTGTGCGGGCGTGTATGTGTGCGCGTGCGTGTATGTGTGTGTGTGGGGATTATCTGAACTGGTCCTGGGCCTCCCCTAGGTCGATTCAGCCTCAAATGAGTATTTCGCACGATGCATAAACACCGCCACTTGGGAGACAAAGGCGGTCGGGCACGGTGCTGGCCACCAACTCCCCCTTCATGTGCCAAAGTGCCAGCCTTCATGGGTGCTGCTACTCGCGAAGAGCAATTGCCCCGACAGTCTGCTAAGGCTACACGGGGGATCTTTGTCTCGGTGTGAGTGTCTGCGCGAGTACTCACTGGACTGGGCGTCTGTACCGTCGAGGTCGCTTGGTGCTGACTGGAGGCTGTTGAGAAGCCGCGCCAAACTGGGCCATAGCCTGGTACACAGACACACACAAAGACAAAGATCCCCCATATAGCCTTAACAGACTGTTGGGGCAAGTGGCGTTAGCGAGCAGCACCTACAAAGGCCGGCACTTTGGCACACGAAGGGGGGTTGGTTGGCAGTACAGCGCCACGCGCTCAATACACTTACACAAGACCCTCACATGAACACACACCGCAGCCACCGCTGGCACACGTGAAGTGTCGAAGGCTCACTGCTGGCAGGTCACGGGACAGACCCAGGTTGACTGAGACGGCTTACAAACAAACACACACACCTTCTTTGGTTCTTTCGGTAAAGTCACGTAGAATGAGAATAAAATAATAAATTGATAAAATAAAATAACACAATAATATTCTCACGACGTTTCGGCCACAACACAAGCGGCCTTCATCAGGTGAAGGGACGAGACTTCACCTGATGAAGGCCGCTTGTGTTGTGGCCGAAACGTCGTGAGAATATTATCGTGTTATTTTATTTTATCAATTTATTATTTTATTCTCATTCTACATGGTGACTTTACCGAAAGAACCAAAGAAGATGAATCCTTGCAGTCACGAAAGCTTTAAATCGAAATAGGGCTTTTCCCCTTTTTTCTGGCAACGAAACTGAAACCTTTTTATGAGGAATCATGTGTGCATTAACCACAATACTCGTGGTCAAAATGCCAGCAAAAAACACACTCTGATAATACATTAAGGTGAATGCACACATGATTCCTTGAAAAAAGGTCTCACTTTTGTTGCCAGAAAAAAGGGGAAAACCCCTATTATTATATTTTGGTACTGGCAAAGGAGGTCTAATGATGTAGATGCTTGACCCCGAGCCCTCATTACTTTGACAGTGCATTGTCTTTGAGCTGTGTGACGCCTTTTTGCATCCTCTGGTCTCGCAGCAATTGAGACGAGGCTCAAAAGAAAGCCGTCTCTGGTGTGGACCAATCAGTTTCAAGGACAATGCCACATATATTATCAGAGTATGTGTTTTGTTTGCATTTTGACTGCAGGTATTGTGGTTAATGCAGATGTGATTCCTCGTAAAAAGGTTTCAGTTTTGTTGCCAGAAAAAACGGGAAAACCCTATTATTACACACACACTAGTAGAACTCTCATACAAAGATCCTCCGTGTAGCCTTAACAGACTGCTAGCGAGCAGCACCGATGAAGGGCGGCACTGTGGCACACGGGGGGGGGGGGGGGGGGGGGGTGGGTGGCCAACACCAAGCTCCGCCACCTTTAACGCCCCCAGTGGCGATGTTCACACATGGGACCAGGCATTCAATTTAGGCCGAGTAGACCTAGTGGAGGCCCGGGACCATTTTAGAAGTCATGAACACAAAGAAGATGTGAAAATAAATAATATTACAGTCAATCACGTGACATTCAAGAGTTGGTGGGTTAATTAAATTCGTTGAGTTAGGGGTGCGGCGAGCGTGAATGGGTGCGGTTCTATTCTAGTCTTGTGTGTCCGGCAACACGTTCTGGGCGCTTCAATGCCGCTGTCAAAGTTTTGGCGGCCACCTCCAGTAGTGGGTTTACTGCACGCTCCACAGTCTGGCAGGAAGGACAACAGATTAAATACAAAAAAAACTGTTCTAAACAAATGAAATTTTGCACACTGGCAAAAGTTCCCAAAGATATAACTGCTCGACCCGAGCTATTAATGCTCTGATACTCGCACTGTCTTGTTCTCTGGTCTGACAATGGTGGTGCAGAGACTAGGCCAGTCAGTTTCAAAGACAATGCATACATCATTATGATTGTTGGCGCAGCATGTTTGTTTGCACGTTTTGCCACAAGTAATGTGTGTGGTTAATGCAGACTTGATACCTTGCAAAAGGTGTATCCATTTGGTGTTTTAACATCTCAACACAAGTCCTGTGTTACTGCCAAAGAGGGTACGCAAAGCATTTTCTTGTTCTTGGTGTCAGTTTCAGCACCGGGGTTCTGTTGCGCAAAGCTTCATTCAATCGCGCATCTGGCCAAGATTTGTACCCGAGCTGCCAGGGTAAGCTGGAGCGCGGCGACTCCGCCAACCGAGTGGATCGGTGATGGACGGTGGCGGCAGTTCACAGCACGTCGGCCATGGCACCCCAGGGGTTTGTTCGCGAGTTTCCGTGCCGGGGCGATTCTTCATTTGGTTTTTCACGAATCTCTTTTGTCCGGGGCTTGCGCTTCTATCCATTATAACCCCTGGATATCTTGCTAGGTGGTTCACAGTGCTGCAGTGGCGAGGAGATGTTAACTACCTCGCCTGGTATACGGGAGGTCGTGGGTTTGCTCCCTACTCTGGCAGGCACCTGCTGTATATTTGAAGTTTGCGTCTCTCTCTCATCATCATCACGGTGGCTAGATGATAACTACGTCGCCTGGTACACAAAATGTCGTGGGTTTGATCACCACCCTGGCATCTGCTGTACAGTGAGGGAAAAAAAGTATTTGATCCCCTGCTGATTTTGTACGTTTGCCCACTGACAAAGAAATGATCAGTCTATGATTTTAATGGTAGGTTTATTTGAACAGTGAAAGACAGAATAACAACAAAATCCCGAAAAACGCATGTCAAAAATGTTATAAATTGATTTGCATTTTCATGAGGGAAATAAGTATTTGACCCCCTCTCAATCAGAAAGATTTCTGGCTCCCAAGTGTCTTTTATACGGGTAACGAGCTGAGATTAGGAGCACACTCTTAAAGGGAGTGCTCCTAAACTCAGCTTGTTACCTGTATAAAAGACACCTGTCCACAGAAGCAATCAATCAATCAGATTCCAAGCTCTCCACCATGGCCAAGACCAAAGAGCTCTCCAAGGATGTCAGGGACAAGATTGTAGACCTACACAAGGCTGGAATGGGCTACAAGACCATTGCCAAGCAGCTTGGTGAGAAGGTGACAACAGTTGGTGCGATTATTCGCAAATGGAAGAAACACAAAAGAACTGTCAATCTCCCTCGGCCTGGGGCTCCATGCAAGATCTCACCTCGTGGAGTTGCAATGATCATGAGAACGGTGAGGAATCAGCCCAGAACTCAAGGCAGCTGGGACCATAGCAACCGAGAAAACAATTGGTAACACACTACGCCGTGAAGGACTGAAATCCTGCAGCGCCCGCAAGGTCCCCCTGCTCAAGAAAGCACATATACATGCCTGTCTAAAGTTTGCCAATAAACATCTGAATGATTCAGAGGACAACTGGGTGAAAGTGTTGTGGTCAGATGAGACCAAAATGGAGCTCTTTGGCATCAACTCAACTCGCCGTGTTTGGAGAAGAAGGATTGCTGCCTATAACCCCAAGAACACCATCCCCACCGTCAAACATGGAGGTGGAAACATTATGCTTTGGGGGTGTTTTTCTGCTAAGGGGACAGGACAACTTCACCACATCAAAGGGACGATGGACGGGGGCATGTACCGTCAAATCTTGGGTGAGAACCTCCTTCCCTCAGCCAGGGCATTGAAAATGGGTCGTGGATGGGTATTCCAGCATGACAATAACCCAAAACACACGGCCAAGGCAACAAAGGAGTGGCTCAAGAAGAAGCACATTAAGGTCCTGGAGTGGCCTAGCCAGTCTCCAGACCTTAATCCCATAGAAAATCTGTGGAGGGAGCAGAAGGTTCGAGTTGCCAAACGTCAGCCTCGAAACCTTAATGACTCGGAGAAGATCTGCAAAGAGGAGTAGGACAAAATCCCTCCGGAGATGTGAGCAAACCTGGTGGCCAACTACAGGAAACGTCTGACCTCTGTGATTGCCAACAAGGGTTTTGCCACCAAGTACTAAGTCATGTTTTGCAGAGGGGTCAAAAACTTATTTCCCTCATGAAAATGCAAATCAATTTATAACATTTTTGACATGGGTTTTTCTGGATTTTTTTGTTGTTATTCTGTCTCTCACTGTTCAAATAAACCTACCATTAAAATCATAGACTGATCATTTCTTTGTCAGTGGGCAAACGTACAAAGTCAGCAGGGGATCAAATACTTTTTTCCCTCACTGTATATTTGGAGTTTGCGTGTCTCTCTCCCCGAGGTCGTGTGGATCTTTCTCTCGGTCCTCCGGATTTTCCCTCCACATTTTAGAATCAACGTGCATTTAAGAGTATTTGGCCGATTACCAATTTCCAAGTGATAAGCGTCCTTCTTTGAGCTATCATTTCTGAAAGCCAGGTCGCATCTGCGAAGGAGCTACACAATAGCTCAGTGGGGCCTTACCTGTGTGTGCGTGTGCGTGCGTGTGTGCGCATGTGTGCGTGCGTGTGTGCGTGTGTGTGCGCATGTGTGTGTGCACGTGTGTGTGTGTGCGCATGTGTGTGTGCGTGCGTGTGCGTGTACGTGTGCGCATGTGTGTGTGAGTGCGTGTGTGTGTACGTCCGGCAAAACAACCCCCTACCTCCTCGCGGTGCCGGACGGGCAACTCTGTCGTGGACAGTGCTGTGGGGGGAGATGCAATTTTGATTGGCTCCTCCCCTCATGGCATATGTGTCCACCACAGGGGCTAAACGGGGGCTCTGGACGGGTGCGAGGGGCTGGTAACCCCTCCACCTTCAATTAATTACCACGAAACCACGAATTAAAAAGCTTGTGCCGGAGGCCCCGGGGGGCCAGGCGTCTATGACGTCTCCTGGCCAAACCCCAATTGGCGGAGCCAGGAGATTGAATACCTACCCTCGGGGCTACTCCAGAAACAACGAAAAGCCACTACGGGTGGCCACGTGGAATGTTCGAACGCTCACTGCAGAGGAGAGGCTGCCACTCCTCTGTCGGGAGCTGGACCGGTACCGCCTGGATCTATGCGGCATTCAGGAGGTCCGGTGGACCGGCTCTGGCTCCTGCCACCATGAGGGGTGGACAGTCCTCTACTCGGGGCAGCAGACTGCCAAACAACAGGGTGTGGGTCTTCTTTTGAACAAAAGAATGAAGGGGGCGTGGGAGCGTGGCGGTGAGGTGTGGGAAGCTGTAAGCCCCAGGCTACTTTGGGCTCGCCTTCCCATCAACCGGAGGCGAGGAATGGTGGTCGTGGTTACTTATGCCCCCACCGAAGATGAACATCCGTGGAGGGATGCAGGCAAAGCCGATGAGTCAGATGCCTTCTATGACCTCCTGTCACAGGTGCTGGCTAAAGTGGCCCCTCGGGATAGAGTCATCATGTTGGGTGACTTCAATGCCCGAGATGGTCATGATACTGGCACCTGGTCTGGAGTGATTGGAGGGCATGGGCCAGATCAGCTCAATAACAACGGTAGGAGGCTGCTAGATTTTTGTGCAGCCCATGGGCTTGTAATTACCAACACGCTGTTCCGGCATCGGCGCATCCACACAACATCATGGATGCATGCCGGGTCCAAGCAAGAACATCTGCTGGACTACATAGTGACGGACCAGCGAATGCGAGCCCATGTCCTTGACACCAGGACCTACCGTGGAGCTGATCTGCCCTCTGACCATCGACTAGTCATCTGTAAGATGCGCCTGCCATTCTTCCACTCCGGTGGTGGGTGTACACCCAGGACCCCATTCCAACATAAAGTGGCCTGGTCTCAGTTATCTGATGAAAGTTGCAAGCAAGAATTTCATCATCGCTTGCGGCTGGGATTGGCATCGTCCCCGACTCCTCCTGATGTCGAGGGTAAATGGGCGAGGTTTAGGACTGTGACTCATGCAGCTGCAATGGCTGCTTTGGGTACGCGGTCCAGACCTCCCCAGAGACCCTGGCTGACAGAGGAGGTGTTCAGGATGGTTGAGAAAAAGCGACAGGCCCACTGTCATCGGCTACAGAATCCCACGTCAGAGAATGAGGAGGCTTACCGCAGCCTTCGCTCGGAGGTTCGGAGAGCCGTGAGGCGCTGCAAGGATGGGTGGTGGTCGCGGGTTGCTGAGGAGATGGAGTCTGCCTCAGTGGCCCGTGATCACAAATCTCTATTTAACTCCATCAAAAAAGTAACCTGCAGCGCCACACCTATTACCATCATTAGGGGAAAAAACGGTGATCCAATCTCCGACCCCCAGGAACAGGTTCGCAGATTTGCTGAGCATTTCTGTGAGGTCCTGGGGGAGGGAACATCCATCAGCCAGGAAAACATCGTGGCACAAAGTGAGGATGACCCTGCTGAGGCTGCGGTGCCTCAAATATTGGAAGAAGTCACCCCCTGTGAGTGGCTGGCTGAGGTGCCATCTGCTGAGGAAGTATTTAAGGCGATCCGGAGTCTGAGACCAGGAAAGGCAGCGGGCAGAGATGATCTCCCAAGCGAAATGCTGAGGGAGGGTGGCGTTTGTGCACAGACTGCCCTATATGACATCATAACAACAGTCTGGACCACTGGACGGGTTCCGCAGGATTGGAAGGATGCCCTGGTGGTCCCCCTTTTTAAGAAGGGGGACCGCACAGACTGTAACAACTACAGGGGCATCTCACTCCTCAGTGTGCCGGGAAAGGTCCTGGCAAGGATTATTCAGCATCGCCTTGCCAGGCACGCTGAGGAGAGGCTTGCGGAGCCCCAATGCGGTTTCAGGAAAGGGCGGTCCTGCACAGATGCCATATTTTCTGTCCGTCTGCTACAGCAGAGGTGTAGGGAATTCCAACAAGACCTACATCTCTGCTTTATTGACCTGGTCAAGGCCTATGATACCATCAGTAGGCCTGGGCTCTGGGTCGTTCTTCGTGCTTTTGGAGTCCCTGACCCTCTGCTCACGATCATTAAGGACCTTCATGATGGTGAGCGGGCCCAGGTAAAACTACGTGGCCGGGAGTCAGAGCCATTCCCTGTACACCTTGGGGTGCGACAGGGATGTCCTCTGGCTCCCACATTATTTAACATCTATTTTGACCACGTAGTTCGTGAAGCCTTCAATAGCTGTACCGGGGGAATCTCCATATGGTACAGATATAATGGGAGGCTAATCGATGCCCGGGTGCGGTCAAGGGATGGCTCCCTATTGCTCAACCACGTTATGTATGCTGATGATTTGGTAATAGCTGCTCAGTCAGAGGAGGAGTTGGAGACGCTGCTGCTGAGACTGGAGCGTGCCACTAAGAGGTGGGGCCTTACCATCAGTCCCACCAAAACTAAGCACCTGCCTGGGTATTTTGTACCATCGGACACTCCACCCCCACAACTCCCAATCGGTGATGGGGCAGTTGTGGAGAGAGTGGAGAGTTTCCCATACCTGGGCAGTGTGCTTATGACTGGCTCCAGTTTAACAGCAGAGGTCTCACTCCGAATCAGTCGAGCGGCAATATCGGTTGCGTAACGCTGTGTGGAAGCTACCTGGTCTGTCGCTCCGCACTAAGCTTCAGGTCTTCTCGGCCACGGTCATTCCCTCCCTTCTCTACGCTTGCGAAACGTGGACCCCCCTAATGGAACATCTTCGCCGGTTAGAAACATTTAGGCTGGCCTGCCTACGATCCATCCTGGGTTTAACCAGACTGGATTGTGTGAGGAGCTCACAAATCCTTGAAAGATCTGGGCAGGGTCCCATCGGTGAGCTCCTCCGGCAGGCAAGGCTGCGATGGCTGGGTCATGTAGCCCGCATGCCCAGCCACCGCATGCCGAAACCGCTTTTGTTTGGCCGGATTGAGGGGGCTAAGCGGGCGCGGCACGGGCTAGAGAAGAGATGGAGTGATGTGGTACAGGAGGACGTGGAGCTGAGTGGACTTGCCGATGACTGGTACCAGCGGTGTCAAGATCGGCCTCTGTGGAGGAGGCTCGTGAAGGATGCTACTGGGCAGTTGGAGGCAGTCGCCCTCCAACAACAACGGAGGGCGGAGGAGCGACGCTCACAACAACGAGCGGAGCGCCGGGTGGCTAAAGCACAGCAGGTTGGCACAGTAGGGGGCACAGGTGGTGCATCAGCCAGTCATCTCAGTCAGTCGACCCGTGGCACCTGGGTCTGCCCCGTGACCTCCTGCCAGCGGGCGTTCGACACTTCACGTGGCCTCAGGGTGCACATAGCCTGGCACAAGCGTCGTGGTGACGTCACCGCCACTTAGTGGCGAATGGCGGTTGTTGTTGTTGTGTGTACGTGTGTGCATGTGTGTGTGTGCACGTGTGTGTGCGCATGTGTGTGTGAGTGCGTGTGTGTGTGCGTGTGTGCACGTGTGTGTGTGCGCATGTGTGCGTACGTGTGTGTGTGTGCGTGCGTGTGCCCATGTGTGTGCGTGTGTGCACGTGTGTGTGTGCACGTGTGTGTGTGCACGTGTGTGTGTGCACATGTGTGTGTGAGTGCGTGTGTGTGCGTGTACGTGTGCGCATGTGGGTGCGTGCATGTGTGTGTGCGTGTGTGTGTGCGCGTCTCACTGGCAGTGCTGCTGCAGCGCTCGGTGCTCCACCACCACCGGACGGGCCCCCAGCCACTCCAGCGCCACCTTCACGGCCGGCAGCGCCGACGGCGCCCGCACCTCCTCACTTACCGGCAGCACCGCGTAGCGGCACAACCCGTCCAGCAGGGCGCCTGCACGGTGACACGCGGTGGCACCCCGCGTCACACTTCGTCACACAACCCTCCCGCGTGCCACGAGGTTGGTGGCAGCTCCCCCGCATCTCTCGCCACACGACCTCCCAGACTGCTGCGTCCCCCCGGCACCTATCCCCCGGCCGCTCACTCCGCTGCGTTACCGCTGTGCAAGGAATACGAGCGCCCGATCGTTTGCTTTTTTTTTTTTAAAAACTCGCATCGTGTTTGTTGCCCGTGAAAAAGAGCTTCATAGCTCATCGGGAATCTCCTCCAGGATGAATAAAGATTCTGAGTCTGTCTTTGTATGTATCCCCCTGTGTCTTATCTCGCGTGTGCGAGGACCTCGACCATCCCTCTGTATCCCCCACCCCCCCCGGATTTATCCCCCCGTGTGTGTGGCAGTATCCCCCCTGTATCTCCCCTTTGTGCGAGTCCCTCTTCATTTACCGGTGTGTGCATCACATTGATCCCGCGTGTGTATGTATGCTGAACTTCTTTCGCACCGTACGTAGCCAACTGCGCTAATAGGTGCGCGGGTGGAAGGACAACAACCTGAACACAACAACAAGCAGTTCTAAATAAATGAGTCTGTCAATCTAGATGATGATTTAGAAGTGTATTGCCCCAGTGGCTTCCTAATATTGCAAGGGGAGAGCGTCCCAGATAGCCGCGGGAAGTGCATCTGAAAGCGCCGCGCGATGATGATGCGGTGACCGCCGCCTTTGTTCAACGGCAAAGCAAAAGCCGCTGCTGCTGCTGCTGCGAGGATGACAACCGAAGCTTACGCGATGATGATGATGATGGTGGTGGTTTATCCTCCTCTGTATGTCCAGTGCCGGATTATCCTCGTAGCAAAAGTAGCCACATATGCTACGGGCCCCGCACTTTCAAAAGCCCCGCGCTAAATGCTTTCAAGCTATCAATTCCGGTTGAGTGATTCTGCACTTGCTGTTACTATAGTACTATACCGCCTTCAGCTTTCATGAACGACTTGGGTGTTGAAGGTTAGCGATGTGTCGTATTATCTGGCTGTATAGAAAATGAAAAAAAAATACAATGACTTTACTACGCAAGTAAAAAATTTGTGCTTCAATATTTTGGTGTTTTTCTTTTTAATTTAGGGCCCCCTTATGACGTACGCTACAGGCCTCGCACTAGCTTAATCCGGCACTGCATCTGTCCCCACACCTCTCCCTTCCCCCGCGCCCGTGTCGCCGTGTCCTCTTCTCACTGTAGAGCGTGAGCGCGTTTGTCCAACGCGTCTCATCATCGTCGTCGTCGTCATTGTCGTCGTGCTGCTGCTGCTGCTGTTGCTCGGCCTCGGGCTGCTGTTCTTCGACGGCACCACCGCCGCCGCCGCCGCCGCCGCCGCCGCCACCCTCGCGCAGATGGTGCATCTGGAAGAGCGTCACCACCACCAGGTGCACCAGCTGCTGGGCAGAGAGTGCCCTGACGGCCAGCAGCCCCTGCGCCCGTCGCACAGAGCACAGGGCAAGCGGTTGGTTACATCGCAACCACAATGGCCACGGTGGCTAGGAGATGTCAACCGCCTCAACCTGGATTACGGCACGTTGTGGGTTCGATCCCGACCCCGATGCCTGCTGTATATTTGGAGTCTGCGTCTCTCTCTCTCTCTCATCATCATCATCACGGTTTGCTAGGAGATAACTACCTCGCATGGTGTGCAGGAGGTCGTGGATTCGATCCCGAAAAAAGGCTGTAATAACATGCTCAGTGGGGGCCTTACCAGGTTCAATAAAAAAATTGTATAGTTTAGTCCGTGCGATAGCTCCAGCATCAAATGCTCTCAATTACTATCCTCACTGCTGCTGCTGCAGCTGTTGCCGCCACCACTGCTGCTGCTGCAACTTCTCACCTTGAATGCCTCCTCCAGCTTGTGGCTGAGTGAGGCGAGGCGGTCCAGGCTCTTGCCAAGGTAGACGTGAGCGTGGAAGCGGATGAACAGCTTCAGGAAATCCAGCAGCCCCATCTTCACCTTGGGCTCCTCCCTCCTGCGGGACGTCAGAAAGAAAGAATGAACACAACTTGGAGTGGTCACAGTAACAGCAGCGGTAATAGGAAGCTTTCCCCCACCAATATTATCCATAACGGAGGTGTTTTGTGGGGTTATATCGTGTAAATGTTTCATTAAACCCGCCACCACCCGACACAGCCAATTAAGGGCTCGTCACGTAAACAAAACGTGGGGTTATTCAACCGACCAAAAATAGATATCTAATTGTAATTTTCATGAATACATTCACCCCCAACCACTCTCTGGTCTTCACAGCCCGATTGGCTCACAGGTGACGACATCACATTTACCACCTGCTCTGTTGAAGACAAACAGCAGGAGGAGGATTTCTTCACAACTCTGTCTGTCGCCCGATGAGGCTGCTGGTTTGTTGTTGTAATTACTGGCACAACTTCACGGTTACTCGAACGGTAAATGTTATTGTGGGCTTTACTCTCCAACACACGACCGGTGCGCGCTGACACGTTTTGTTTAAGCGACACAAACCTTAATAATTGGCTGTGTCAGGTGATGCGAGTCTAACGACACATTTATACTCACGCGATCTAACCCAACAAAAAACTCTTTAACACGTCGGCTTTTGCAACCACCAAGAAACCTTTATGATGATTAACACACCCAGCTGCTGTGAAACTCCCTTCCCGTAGGGAGACTCCGAGGAGGAGCCATATCCCCTGGATACCCAGAAAGGCAGTACAGCAAAAAAAAAAAGATGTGGAGTTCCACCTCTTCCGTTTGTATGCTATAGCGCGTTTCCCCCTGGCACGCGTGGGGTTTCTCGCTAGGGGTGCTCCGATTTCCTACTGCATTCATTGGCCGATTAACTCCTTAATATAAACAGAGAGGACCGGGGAGCTTGTAAAATCGTTGGCGCCAGCTCACCAAGTGAGCGCTCCACAGTGGCTAGGAGATGTTAACTACCTCGTCTGGTATACAGGAGGACGTGGGTCCAATCACAACCCTGCCGACGCCTGCTGCTGTATATTTAGAGTTTGCGTCTGTCTCTCCCGCTCCCCCGTGGTCGTGTGGATTTTTCTCCGGGTCCTCTGGCTTTTCCCTCCACATTTAGAATCAACATCATGTGTTTAGAGTATTTGGCTGGTGCTTTAAATCTCCACTGATGATTATGATGATAAGCCACTTCATTGAGCCATCATCCGAGAGCTACATAGCTCAGTGGGGGCTGTACCTGGTAAAATAAAAATTAGTTTTTCAATAGTTTGTAGAGTGCCTTCCTGCTTGTCCGTGATTCCTTTGCGCCTCCGTGTCGTTCTGGCACGCAACCAGTTGAACGTATCACCATTCAAATAAGACCCCCAAGCAAATTATAATTTTTATTACAACCTGTGAAACGCCGTTCAAATCTTGACGTAAAGCTTCCGCGACTGCAGGAATTCATATTCTTTGGGTCTTTGGGCAAAGTCACGTAGATAGGTTCAAAGAAAATAACCTATCTACGTGACAAAGAATACAAATGCCATTCAGTTTTATCGGTAGGTTCACATCCCGCTACTGAAGGCGCCCAACAGTGGCTAGGAGACGTGGCCTCTCTCTCTCTCTCTCCGCGTGCATGCCGGCGTGCCGTGGCCCCGGCCCGGATTTCCGATGGTGGTGCGGGCGCAGCGCTTGCCCCTCGATGGCCTTGGACAGCGCCTTGCTGAGGTTGGTGCCGGCCGCCGGGAAGGGGAAGCGCACGGCGATGCTCCGGCAGTAGTAGAAGATGGTGGTGAGGTGGTCTCCGCGCGACGACGCCAGGATCGCCAGCTGATTGTACGGCTGGCCTGCCGTCGCAACCGCACACACACGCGGTGGCAAGGTGTTGTGAAACATGGCAAGTACACTGTGCTTCCCGATGGCGCGCGCGCGTGCGTACGTACGTACGTGCGTACGTGCACGTCACTGTACGTCATCAGTTTTTCTTGCGATTCTTCTGATTCCGTTCGTACTGTGCGTGTGCTAAGTTTTCCGAGCTGAGGACGTACCGATAAAGTAATTTTATTTGAGATCCGATGACGTACGTACGTACGTGTACTGTGTCTTCCTCGCTGGAGACGTACCGATAAAGTTATAATACTTGCGTTCCGATGACGTACGTACGTGCACTGCCTTCCTCGCTGAAGACGCACCGATAAAGTTATATTACTTGCGTTCCGATGACGTACGTACGTGTGCTACGTCTTCGAAGCTGAAGACGTACCGATAAAGTGATTTTACTTGCGTTCCGATGACGGAACACGCACGTACGTAACTGGAATTGGAAGAAAAATGTAAGTAAAATAACTTTAAATTTTGATTTAAAGCTTTCGTGACTGCAGTAATTCATATTCTTAGTTTTTTCGGTAAAGTCACGTTGAAGGGAAACAACAAAATAATAAAATATATATAAAACAATAAAAAATTCTCACGACGTTTCGACCATAACTCAAACGGTCGTCTTCAGGTGTGTTGGTTGAAGACGACCGTTTGAGTTATGGTCGAAACGTCGTGAGAATTTTTTATTGTTTATATATATTTTATTATTTTGTTGTTTCCCTTCAACGTGACTTTACCGAAAAAACTAAGAATATAAAATAACTTTACTGAGGCTCCCCCACAATACCATGCGACAGGGAATGAGTGGCGTGTGGCACAACTGTTGACGTCAGCTACCGTAGAATGGCAGCAGTCGTGCTGCGACTGGTATACAGGAGGTCGTGGGTTCGATCCCAACCCTGACGCCCGCTGTATATGTGGAGTCTGAATGTTCTCCTCCTCGTGGTCACGTGGATATTTCTCCAGGTCCTCCGGTTTTTTCCTCCACACTTAGAATCGACATCGACACACGTTTAGAGTATTTCACTGCTGCCATACATTTCTACGCGATAAGCCACTTCGTTGAGCCATCACTTGTGGGCAGGTCGCTTCTGAAAAAGAGCTCCACAGCTCAGTGGGCCTTCCCTCGTAAAATTAAAAAAAAAACAGGCACCTCTGATCAGCACAGTTGGCTACGTAGGGTGCGAAAGACGGTTCAAAACACATACATACATACGTGCCACACGTGATGATAGCGGCTCAAGTGAATGAGTGGGTGGGTGTGTGTTGTTGTGACCTGCAGTGTGGTGGTTGAACACAGTGTGGTGGTGGTTGAGATGAAACCGTCGGTCTGGTAGACCTGTTTGTGTGTGTGTGCGTCTAGTACCCTGGGGTGTGTGTGCGTGTCTTTGCGTGCGTGCGTGTGTGCGTACCATTGGAAGGCACCAGCTGCGCAGCGTGCCTGTAGTATGACTCCGCCTGGCTGATTTGGTTGCGGTAGCGAGCTGAGTCGGGGAGGCACGGCACATGCAAAACAAAGACCCCCCCCCCCACGTATAGCCTTAACAGAATGTTGGGGCAAGTACCGTTAGCGAGCACACACAAGTGCACATGCACACACACAAACACGGGGCCACACCATGATCATAACCACCACCAACCACTTTAGCAGCAGCAGCAGCAGCACTACACAGACGAACCCGTGGTGGCTAGGAGATGTTAACTACCTCGCCTGGTATAAAGGAGGTCGTGGGTTCGATCCAAACCCTGACGACTGCTGCTGTATATTTGGAGTTAGCGTGTTCTCCCATGTATAGAAACATGCGTTTTGAATATTTGGCTGCTGCTATCAATTTCCACGTGTTAATGATAAGGCACTTCAGCCGAGCTATATAAGATCAGCGGGCCCTTACCCAGTTAAATAAAAAAATTGTTTTAATAGTCAGTTTAACACGTTAGGCTTTCGCGACCAATATTATCCATAATGAATGTTTTGGGTTAGATCGCGTGAGGATAAATGTGTCGTTAGACCCGCGACCACTCAGCAAAGCCAATTAGTAAGGTTTGTGATGTAAACAAAACGTGCCAATTCGTTACTAGTACAGCACTTCCAGGTTGTGTGTTGGGAGAGTAAACCCACTACTACATTTACAATTATAGTGTATCGTGTACACTACACAGCACTTCCCGGTTGTGTGTTGGGAGAGTAAACCCACTACTACATTTACAATTATAGCGTATAGTGTAGTGTATCGTTTATACTATACAGCACTAACCGGTTGTGTGTTGGGAGAGTAAACCCACTACATTTACAATTATAGTGTATTGTGTATACTACACAGCACTAACCGGTTGTGTGTTGGGAGAGTAAACCCACTACTACATTTACAATTATAGTGTATCGTGTACACTACACAGCACTAACCGGTTGTGTGTTGAGAGAGTAAACCCACTACTACATTTACAATTATAGTGTATAGTGTAGTGTATCGTGTATACTATACAGCACTAACCGGTTGTGTGTTGGAAGAGTAAAACCACTACATTTACAATTATAGTGTATAGTGTAGTGTATCGTGTATAATACACAGCACTAAGCGGTTGTGTGTTGGGAGAGTAAACCCACTACTACATTTACAATTATAGTGTATAGTGTAGTGTATCGTGTATACTATACAGCACTAACCGGTTGTGTGTTGGGACAGTAAAACCACTACATTTACAATTATAGTGTATAGTGTAGTGTATCGTGTATAATACACAGCACTAAGCGGTTGTGTGTTGGGGGAGTAAACCCACTACTACATTTACAATTATAGTGTATAGTGTAGTGTATCGTGTATACTACACAGCACTAAGCGGTTGTGTGTTGGAAGAGTAAAACCACTACAACATTTACAACTCGAGTACCGTGACGTTTCGCCAGTAATTACAACAAGCGACACCATCAGGCGGATAGAGGGAGGGCAACCATACGTTAACACGCATCCGAGCAAAATCCGTAAAAATGCCGTCGCTACGGAGACCATCGCCCCCCCTACCGATGTCTCCCAGGTGGACGAGGCAGTGCTGGCAGATGTAGAGGCAGGAGTTGGGCTGCGGCTTCACGATGGCCGGCTCCATAGGCGGCGTCGGTCCGATACCCAGGCCCAGCTGGGAGGAGCGAACGCGGCAGGGCAGGTCCACCTCAAACACCACGCACAGCTCCTGCAGCAGCTGGGGAGACACGGGGGGGGGGGGGGGGGAGACGCAGGGGGAGACGCAGGGGGAGACGCAGGGTGAGAGACGTGGGCACGCGTGGAGAGACGCAGGGTGAGCAGACGTGGAGAGACGCAGGGTGAGAGACGTGGGCACGCGTGGAGAGACGCAGGGTGAGCAGACGTGGAGAGACGCAGGGTGAGAGACGTGGGCACATGTGGAGAGACACAGGGTGAGACGCAGGGTGAGACGCAGGGTGAGACACAGGGTGAGACACAGGGTGAGACACAGGGTGAGAGACAGGGTGAGACACAGGGTGAGAGACAGGGTGAGACACAGGGTGAGACACAGGGTGAGACGCAGGGTGAGACACAGGGTGAGAGACAGGGTGAGACACAGGGTGAGACACAGGGTGAGACACGGGGTGAGAGACAGGGTGAGAGACAGGGTGAGACGCAGGGTGAGACACAGGGTGAGAGACAGGGTGAGATGCAGGGTGAGAGACAGGGTGAGACACAGGGTGAGACACAGGGTGAGAGACAGGGTGAGACGCGGGGTGAGAGACGGGGTGAGAGACAGGGTGAGACACAGGGTGAGACACAGGGTGAGAGACAGGGTGAGAGACAGGGTGAGACACAGGGTGAGACACAGGGTGAGACACAGGGTGAGACACAGGGTGAGACACAGGGTGAGAGACAGGGTGAGACACAGGGTGAGACACAGGGTGAGACACAGGGTGAGAGACAGGGTGAGAGACAGGGTGAGACGCGGGGTGAGAGACGGGGTGAGAGACAGGGTGAGACACAGGGTGAGAGACAGGGTCAGAGACAGGGTGAGACGCAGGGTGAGACACAGGGTGAGACACAGGGTGAGACACAGGGTGAGAGACAGGGTGAGACACAGGGTGAGACGCGGGGTGAGACACAGGGTGAGACACAGGGTGAGAGACAGGGTGAGACACAGGGTGAGAGACAGGGTGAGACACAGGGTGAGACACAGGGTGAGAGACAGGGTGAGACACAGGGTGAGACGCGGGGTGAGACACAGGGTGAGACACAGGGTGAGAGACAGGGTGAGAGACAGGGTGAGACGCGGGGTGAGAGACGGGGTGAGAGACAGGGTGAGACACAGGGTGAGAGACAGGGTCAGAGACAGGGTGAGACGCAGGGTGAGACACAGGGTGAGAGACAGGGTGAGAGACAGGGTGAGAGACAGGGTGAGAGACAGGGTGAGACACAGGGTGAGACACAGGGTGAGACACAGGGTGAGAGACAGGGTGAGACACGGGGTGAGACGCAGGGTGAGAGACAGGGTGAGAGACAGGGTGAGAGACAGGGTGAGAGATGTGGGCACTTGTGGAGAGACACAAAGTGAGACACAGGGTGAGAGACAGGATGAGACACAGGGTGAGACAAAGGGTGAGAGACAGGGTGAGAGGCAGGGTGAGACACAGGGTGAGAGATGTGGGCACTTGTGGAGAGACACAAAGTGAGACACAGGGTGAGAGACGCGGGCGCGCGGGGGTGGGGGAGTGGGGGGGGACATGCAGACGCCACCTCCAGCCCTCCACACCTGTGTGTAGAAGCCACTGGCTGCCTCCAGGAAGAGCCCCAGGTTGGTCTGCACATCCCCACGGTTGGGGTTGGCTCTGTTCTTCGCCTGGCCCTGGAGGCTGCTGATCTGGTTTTTGAAGGCGTAGTTCCACCTGCAAGCAGCATGCACGGGGGAGGCACGGGGGAGGCACGGGGTAGGACACAGGGAGGAGGTGGAGAGGTGAGAGGGGGAGGTGCGGGCAGAAAGGAGGATACACGGGGAGGAGTGAAGAGGTGAGGAACAGGGAGAAAAAGGGGGAGACACGGGGAGGAGTGGAGAGGTGTGGGGAGAAAGGGGGAGACACGGGGAGGAGTGGAGAGGTGTGGGGAGAAAGGGGGAGATACGGGGAGGAGTGGCGAGGTGTTGGGAGAAAGGGGGAGACACGGGGAGGTGTGGGGAGAAAGGGGGAGACACGGGGAGGAGTGGAGAGGTGTGGGGAGAAAGGGGGAGACACGGGGAGGAGTGGAGAGGTGTGGGGAGAAAGGGGGAGACACGGGGAGGAGTGGAGAGGTGTGGGGAGAAAGGGGGAGACACGGGGAGGAGTGGAGAGGTGTGGGGAGAAAGGGGGAGACACGGGGAGGAGTGGAGAGGTGTAGGGAGAAAGGGGGAGACATGGGGAGGAGTGGAGAGGTGTGGGGAGAAAGGGGGAGACACGGGGAGGAGTGGATAGGTGAGGAACAGGGAGAAAGGGGGAGACATGGGGAGGTGTGGAGAGGTGTGGGGAGAAAGGGGGAGACACGGTGAGGCAGGGAGGCATGGGGATGCATGGGAATTGGGAGACAGAGATGTGTGGGGAAGACGTGGGACGGTGTGTAGAGGCGCGGGGAATAGAAGTCAGGCGCCGGGAGAGGCACTGTTAGTGCGTGAGACGGAGCACTCCATCACAGGGTCGCCTTTGCTATTGATGCCCCCAGGGTCTGGAATGCTATTGCCAATAAACTGCAACTTGAATCACTACCTATGAGATCTTCACTCAAAACTGCTCTAGAGGAGTTGTACAACCCTAGATTCCACTGCTATTCATTGGCCTAAAATATGGCTCTAGATTTTGGTGTTATAATTTATTGATGTAGTTTATTGTTAAAAAAATTCGGTCACAGTCCCTATGATCACTGTTACATTGGATTTGTGGCTTTTATTTTGGTGATTTCGAAAAGTTTTTTTTTGTTTTGGCCATGTTTTTGTTTATTGTAGTACGGAGTTAGACTGATGGCCTTAATCTTAGTCGTCTTGTGGTTGTTGTTGTTGTTGTTTGACTTGCATCCCACTGGGATTTTTGCACACAGCGTTGGTGTACGGTGCTATTTCAGGAATATTTTGCTGTTTTTTTTTCCCTGTATTTTCTGTTTGCACAAAGTCACACATAGTCACTTTAAGATGTTGTTCTTGTTCGTGTTTTTTTGTTTGTTGCGGTTGCACCCGATTCAAGAGCCGAATGGCTCACGGGGCTATACACCAACATAAATGAAACTAACTATGAACATTTCGATGGCAATAAAGCGTGTGCGAGTGCTTGTGAGCTGCATTTTTGACCACGTCGATTGAGACACTTTCCACGGCTGGACCAGAGAAATGTCTTTATGGTATAGATTCAATGGTAGGCTGATGAATGCCTGTGTGCGGTCAAGGGATGACCACCTTATTGGTCAACCATGTTGTGCATGCTGATTATCTGGTACTACTCTTAAGGAGTTGCAAGCTCTAGCGCTGAACCAGGAGCTTGCCAATGGGGCCTTGGCATCAGCCCCACAAAGACCAAGCACGTGCCTGGGTACCTGGTATACAGGAGGTTGCGGGTTCAATCTAGATTCTAGACCCTGAAGCCTGCTGTATATTTGGAGCTTGCATGTTCTCCCCGTAATCACGTGGATGTTTCTCTGGGTCCTCCAGTTTTCCCCTCCACATTTAGAGAAGTGCGCTTAAAGTATTTGGCTGCTATAGACGTCCATGTGATAAGCCACTTCGTAGAGCTATCATTTGTGATATCCAGGTCGCTTCTGAAAGAGCTACAAGGCTCAGTAGGCCTCACTTGGTTAAGTAAAAAGAGTTTAATTTGACGTCGTAAAATTCTCCACCCCCTCAACTTCCCGCGAATGATGGGGGAAGTTCCCTGGGCAGCGGAGGTCTCACTCCGAATCAAGCGAGCGACATTATTTTTGTTCATCGGCTGTGTAACGCTGCTGTGTGGAAGATACCTGGGCCTGTCACCCCACAGGAAGCTTCGGGTCTTGTTGACCACATTCATGCCCTGCCTTATCTATGCTTGCAAAAACGCGGACTC
This sequence comes from Petromyzon marinus, assembly GCF_048934315.1. Classification (NCBI taxonomy): domain Eukaryota; kingdom Metazoa; phylum Chordata; class Hyperoartia; order Petromyzontiformes; family Petromyzontidae; genus Petromyzon; species Petromyzon marinus. The sequence goes on along the minus strand of NC_133740.1, from coordinate 3,938,318 downwards.
TTATAAAGGGTGTGTGGGTGTGGCTCACTGTGTAAGTGGGTGTGTATCTCACCGTGTGTCAGTGTGTATCTCACTGTGTGAGTGGGTGTGTGGCTCACTGTGAGTGGGTGTGTATCTCACTGTGTGTGTGGGTGTGTATGTCACCGTGTGTGTGGGTGTGGCTCACTGTGAGTGGGTGTGTATGTCACTGTGTGAGTGGGTGTGTATCTCACTGTGTGTGTGGGTGTGTATGTCACCGTGTGTGGGTGTGTATGTCACCGTGTGTGTGGGTGTGGCTCACTGTGAGTGGGTGTGTATGTCACTGTGTGTGTGGGTGTGTATCTCTCTGTGTGTCAGTGTGTATCTCACTGTGTGAGTGGGTGTGTATCTCACTGTGTGAGTGGGTGTGTATCTCACTGTGAGTGGGTGTGTATCTCACTGTGAGTGGGTGTGTGGCTCACTGTGTGTCAGTGTGATTCTCACCGTGTGAGTGGGTGTGTCTCACTGTGAGTGGCTGTGTATCTCACTGTGTGTGTGGGTGTGTATCTCACTGTGCGAGTGGGTGTGTATCTCACTTGGTGAGTGGGTGTGTATCTCACTGTGTGAGTGGGTGTGTGTCTCACTGTGAGTGGCTGTGTATCTCACTGTGTGTGGGTGTGTATCTCGCTGTGCGTCAGTGTGTATCTCACTGTGTGAGTGGGTGTGTATCTCACTGTGAGTGGGTGTGTGGCTCACTGTGTGTCAGTGTGTATCTCACTGTGTGTGTGGGTGTGTATCTCACCATGTGAGTGGTTGTGTGTATCTCACTGTGAATGGGTGTGTATCATTTTATCAGCCAGTCATGCCCTCCCTTTTCTATGCTTGTGAAACGTGGACCCTTATAATGGAACATCTGTGTCGGGTTCGAAACATTCGGGCTGGCCTGCCTACATTCTACCCTGGGTTTAACCTAGCTGGATTGTGTGAGGAGCTCAGATCCTTGAAAGATGTCGACAAAGTTCTATCATTGAGCTACTCCGGCAGACAAGGCTGTGTTGGCTTGATCATGTAGCCCACATGCGCAGCCACCGCATGCCCAAGCAACTTATATTTGGTCGCGTGGACTAGAAAACAGATGAGTGATGTGGTACAGGACGATGTGCAGCTGAGTGGACTTGCTGATGACTGGTACCAGCGGTGTTAAAATCGGCCTCTGTGGAGGAGGCTCGTGAAGGACGCTACTGGTTAGTTGGAGGCAGTCGCCTTCCAACAACAACGGAAGGCAGAGGAGTGACGCTCACAACAACGAGCGGAGCGCAGGTGGCTAAAGAACAGCAAGTTGTAACAGTAGGTGGCACAGGTGGTGGTGCATCAGCCAGTCATCTCAGTCAGTCGACCCATGGCACCTGGGTCTGCCCCGTGACCTCCTGCTAGTGAGCGTTCGACACTTCACGTGGCCTCAACGTGCAAATGGCCTGGCACAAGCGCCGTGGTGACGTCACCGCCACTTAGTGGCGAATGGTGGTTGTTGTTGTATGTGTGAGTGTGTGGGGAGATGTTGTAAAGTGGCTAGCACACCACGAACTCGGCGACCCGAGTTCGATTCCCGCTCACGGCCAATACTAGTGGCGATTATCAGAACCTAGGTCGACTCATCCTTAAACTAGTACCGGGTGCACTATGTAAACATCGGCAGTGGAGAGATAAAGGCAGCCAGGCAAGGTGGCTAGCCACCCTCGTGCGCCGTGCCGGCCTCAATAGGTGCACGCTAACAGCACTTCATCCAACAGTCTGTTAAAGGCTACACAGGGAATTGTGCCTGTGTGTATAGGCGAGTATGTGTGAGTTTATGTCAGTGTGTGGGGAGTGGTTAGCGTGCTGCGCAACGCATCCGATGATCACTGGGAGCACGCGAGTGTGTGTGTGTCTAAGCGTGAGCGAAGAGAATGTGAGTGAAGTGTCTGTGTGTGAGAGAGTGTGAGTGAGCGAGAGTGTGAGCGAGCGAGAGGCGAGCACTCACAGGTCCTGCTCCACCTTCTTGTCGAGCGCGTACTCCAGGTCTGTGAGCAGCATCTTCTGGTAGACGTCCTGCAGGTTCTGGCGGGACGTCCACACGTCAACGGCGCTCAGCGAGCCATCTACGGTGACACAGGGTGAGACGCACACACCCACACACACGGTGAGACGCACACACCCACACACACGGTGAGACGCACAACCACACACACGGTGAGATACACACCCACACACACGGTGAGACGCACACACCCACTCACACGGTGAAACACACACAACCACTCACACGGGGAGATACACACCCACACACACGGTGAGACGCACACACCCACACACACGGTGAGACACACACCCGCGCACACGGTGAGACACACAACCACACACCCGGTGAGATGCACACAACCAAACACACAGTGAAACACGCACAACCACTCACACGGTGTGAAACACACCCACACACACGGTGAGATACACACAGCCACTCACACAGTGAAACACACACAACTCACACAGTGAGACACACACAACCACTCACACGGGGAAATACACACCCACACACACAGTGAGATACACCCCTCACACACAGAGAGATATACACCTACACACACACAGAGATACACACCTACACACACAGATACACACTCACACACACGGTGAGATGCACAAACCCACACACACAACCACTCACACAGTGAAACACACACAACCACTCACACGGTGAGATACACACCCACACACACGGCGAGATACACAGCCACTCACATGGTGAGACACACACAGGCACTCACACAGTGAAACAACAACCGCCATTCGCCACTAAGTGGCGGTGACGTCACCACGACGCTTGTGCCAGGCTATGTGCACCCTGAGGCCACGTGAAGTGTCGAACGCCCGCTGGCAGAAGGTCACGGGGCAGACCCAGGTGCCACGGGTCGACTGACTGAGATGACTGGCTGATGCACCACCTGTGCCTCCTACTGTGCCAACCTGCTGTGCTTTAGCCACCCGGCGCTCCGCTCGTTGTTCTGAGCGTCGCTCCTCCGCCCTCCGTTGTTGTTGGAGGGTGACTACCTCCAACTGCCCAGTAGCATCCTTCACGAGCCTCCTCCACAGAGGCCGATCTTGACACCGCTGGTACCAGTCATTGGCAAGTCCACTCAGCTCCACGTCCTCCTGTACCACATCACTCCATCCTTTCTCTAGCCCGTGCCGCGCCCACTTAGCCCCCTCAATCCGGCCGAACAAAAGCTGTTTCGGCATGCGGTGGCTGGGCATGCGGGCTACATGACCCAGCCATCGCAGCCTTGCCCGCCGGAGGAGCTCACCGATGGGACCTTGCCCAGATCTTTCAAGGATTTGTGAGCTCCTCACACAATCCAGTATGGTTAAACCCAGGATGGATCGTAGGCAGGCCAGCCTAAATGTTTCTAACCGGCGAAGATGTTCCATTAAGGGGGTCCACGTTTCGCAAGCGTAGAGAAGGGAGGGAATGACCTTGGCCTAGAAGACCTGAAGCTTAGTGTGGAGCGACAGACCAGGTAGCTTCCACACAGCGTTACGCAGCCGATGAAAAGATAATGCTGCTCAAATGATTTCAAGTGTGACCTCTGCTGTCAAACCGGAGCCGGTGATGAGCACACTGCCCAGGTATGGCAAACTCCCCACTCTCTCCACAACTGCTCCATCACCGATTGGGAGTTGTGGGGGTGGAGTGTCTGATGGTACAAAATACCCAGGCAGGTGCTTAGTTTTGGTGGGGCTTATAGGAAGGCCCACCTCTTCGTGGCACGCTGCAGGTTCAGCAGCAGTGCCTCCAATTCCTCCTCTGAGTGAACAGCAATCACCAGATCATCGGTATACATAACGTGGTTGACCAATAGGGAGCCATCCCTTAACTGCACCCGGGCATCAATCAGCCTCCCATTGTATCTGTACCAGATGGAAATACCTCAGGTAAAGACATCGAAAGCTTCACGAACTACGTGGTGGAAATAGATGTGAACTAATGTGGGAGCCAGAGGACATCCCTGTCGCACCGCAAGGTGAACAGGGAGTGACTCCGACTCCCGGCCACGTAGTTTTACCCGGGCCCGCTCACCATCATGAAGGTCCTTAATAATTGTGAGCAGAGTGTCAGGGACTCTGAAAGCACGAAGAACAACCCAGTGCCCAGGCCTACTGATGGTATCATTGGTCTTGACCGAGTCAATAAAGCAGAGATGTAGGTCTTGTTGGAATTCCCTACACCTCTGCTGTCGCAGACAGACAGAAAATATGGCATCTGTGCAGGACCGCCCTTTCCTGAAACCACATTGGGGCTCCGCAAGCCTCTCGTCAGCGTGCCTGGCAAAGCGATGTTGAATAATCCTTGCCAGGACCTTTCCTGGCAAACTGGGGGGTGACATGCCTCTGTAGTTGTTACAGTCTGTGCGGTCCCCCTTCTTAGACAGGGGGATCAACCAGGGCATCCTTCCAATCCTGCTGAACCCGTCCAGTGGTCCAGACTGTTATTATGATGTCATGTAGGGCAGTCTGTGCACAAATGCCACCCTCCCTCAGCATTTTGTTTGGGAGATTATCTCTGCCCGGTGCTTTTCCTGGTCTCAGACTCTGAATCACCTTCACACAGTGAGATGCAGAAAACCACTCACATAGTGATATACACACCCACACACAGTAAAATACACACCCACAAAGACAAAGATTCCCCATTTAGCCTTTGACAAACTGTGTGGGCAAGTGCTGTTAGCGAGCACCTATGAAGGCCGGCACAGCCCACGAGGAGGTGGGTGGCCTGCACCATGCCCGGCCGCCTTTGTCTCCCTCGTGACGATGTTTACGCACCACACCAGGTACTCATTTGCGGCTGAGTCGACCTAGGGGAGGCCCAGGACCAGTTCACATAATCGTCACTGGTGTTGGCCGTGAGCAGGAATCGAACTCGGGTCGCCAGGTTCATGGCGCGGCGTGCTATTTGCTACACTACCGCTCCACACAAAACACAATCACTCACATGGCGATATACACACCCATCCACAGACTGAGAGACACACTAAATACCAACACCCGCCATTCGTCACTAAGTGACGGTGATGTCACCACGGTGCCTGTGCCAGGCCAGGCGCACTTTTGAGGCCACGTGAAGTGTCAAAGGCTCGCTGACAGGAGGTCTCAGGCCAGACCCATGTGCCCTAGGTTGGCTGACTGAGATAACCGGTAGATGCACCAGCTGTACCCTCTACTGTGCCAACTTGCTGCATTTTAGCCACCCGGCACGGAGCTCGTTGTTGTGAGCGTCGCTCCTCCGCCCTCCGTTGTTGTTGGAGGGCGACTGCCTCCAACTGCCCAGTAGCAGCGTCCTTCACGAGCCTCCTCCATAGAGGCCGATCTTGACACCGCTGGTACCGGTTGTCGGCAAGACCACTTAGCTTCATATCCTCCCGTACCACATCAGTCCAGCTCTTCTCCAGCCCATGTTATGTCCGTTTAGCCCCCTCGATGCTGCCAAACAAAAGCTGCTTGAGCATGTGCTGGCTGGGCATGCAGGCTACATGGTCCAGCCTTGCCTGGCAGAGGAACTCACTGATAGGAATGTGTCCAGATCTTTCGAGGATTTGTGAGCTCCTCACACAATCCAGCCTGGTTAAACCCAGGATGGGTCGTAGGCATGCCAGCCTGAATGTTTCTAACTGGCGCAGATGTTCCATTAGAGAGGTCCACATGTCACAAGCGTAGAGAAGGGAGGGCATGACTTTGGTCGAGAAGAGGATACACACCCACTCAAAGTGAGACGCACAAAACCACTCGCACAGTGAGATACACCCCACACACACGGTGACGTACACACTCGCACGGTGAGACACTCACACACAGCGAGACACACACAACCACTAACGCGGTGAGATACACATCCACACACATAATAAGATACACACCCACTCACACATAATAAGATACACACCCACATGTACAGACACAGTGACACATATACTCACAAATAGCAGTGAGTAATCTACACGGAGTGGTAGATGTCTACACTCACACAAAGGCACATCTACAATCAGATGTATAGAGATGCTAATAGCGAGACAAAGATCCCCCATATAGCCTTTCACAGACTGTTGAGGCAAGTGCTGTTAGCGAGTGGCACCTATGAAGGCCGGCACAGCACAAGGGGGTGGGTGGTTAGCACCACGCCCGACCACCTGTGTCTCGTGAGCGGCAATGATTACACACTGCACCAGGTACTCATTTGAGGCTGAGTCGACCTAGGGAAGGCCCAGGACCGGTTTAAATAATCGTCACTGGTGTTGGCCGTGAGCAGGAATCGAACACGGGTAACTGGAGTCGCAGCGCGCTAACCGCTACACTACCGCTGACCCACTCACACAACAACACCCGCCATTCGCCACTAAGTGGCGGGATCACGTCACCAAGGTGCCGCCCGTGCCAGGCCAGGTGCACTTTGAGGCCGCGAAGAATTGTCAAAGGCTCACACACACAGTAAGACGTGCACACACACAGTGAGACGTGCACACACACAGTGAGACGTGCACACACACACACAGTGTGCTGTTTACACTCTCACACACACACACACTGTGAGCCATCTACACCCAGACACAGTGCGTGAGACACACACAGTGGGCTGTTAACACTCTCACACACACTGTGAGCCATCTACACTCAGACACAGTGCGTGAGACACACACATAGTGGGCTGTTTACACTCTCACACACACTGTGAGCCATCTACACTCAGACACAGTGCGTGAAACACACACACAGAGGGCTGTTTACACTCTCACACACTGTGAGCCATCTACACTCAGACACAGTGCGTGAGACACACAGTGGGCTGTTTACACTCTCAAACACACACACTGAGCCATCTACACTCAAAGACAGTGCGTGAGACACACACACAGAGGGCCGTTTACACTCTCACACACACACACACTGTGAGCCATCTACACTCAGACACAGTGCGTGAGACACACACAGAGGGCTGTTTACACTTTCACACACACACACACTGTGAGCCATCTACACTGAGACACAGTGCGTGAGACACACACACACAGTGGGCTGTTAACACTCTCACACACTGTGAGCCATCTACACTCAGACACAGTGCGTGAGACACACACACAGAGGGCTGTTTACACTCTCAAACACACTGTGAGCCATCTACACTCAGACAGTGCGTGAAACACACACACAGTGGCCTGTTTACACTCACACACTGTGAGCCATTTACACTCAGACACAGTACGTGAGACACACACACAGAGGGCTGTTTACACTCACACATACTGTGAGCCATCTACACTCAGACACAGTGTGTGAGACACACACATAGTGGGCTGTTTACACTCGCACACACACTGTGAGCCATCTACACTCAGACACAGTGCGTGAAACACACACACAGTGGGGTGTTAACACTCTCACACACTGTGAGCCATCTACACTCAGACACAGTGCGTGAGAAACACACACACAGTGGGGTGTTAACACTCTCACACACTGTGAGCCATCTACACTCAGACACAGTGCGTGAGAAACACACAGTGGGCTGTTTACACTCACACACACTGTGAGCCATCTACACTCAGAAACAGTGCGTGAGACACACACACTGAGGGCTGTTTACACTCTCACACACACACACACACTGTGAGCCATCTACACTCAGACACAGTGCGTGAGACACACACACAGAGGGCTGTTTACACTCACACACACTGTGAGCCATCTACACTCAGACACAGTGCGTGAGACACACACACAGAGGGCTGTTTACACTCACACACACTGTGAGCCATCTACACTCAGACACAGTGCGTGAGACACAAACACAGAGGGCTGTTTACACTCTCACACACACTGTGAGCCATCTACACTCAGACACATGAGACACACACACAGAGGGCTGTTTACACTCTCACACACACACACTGTGAGCCATCTACACTCAGACAGTGCGTGAAACACACACACAGTGGCCTGTTTACACTCACACACTGTGAGCCATTTACACTCAGACACAGTACGTGAGACACACACACAGAGGGCTGTTTACACTCACACATACTGTGAGCCATCTACACTCAGACACAGTGTGTGAGACACACACATAGTGGGCTGTTTACACTCGCACACACACTGTGAGCCATCTACACTCAGACACAGTGCGTGAAACACACACACAGTGGGGTGTTAACACTCTCACACACTGTGAGCCATCTACACTCAGACACAGTGCGTGAGAAACACACACACAGTGGGGTGTTAACACTCTCACACACTGTGAGCCATCTACACTCAGACACAGTGCGTGAGAAACACACAGTGGGCTGTTTACACTCACACACACTGTGAGCCATCTACACTCAGAAACAGTGCGTGAGACACACACACTGAGGGCTGTTTACACTCTCACACACACACACACACTGTGAGCCATCTACACTCAGACACAGTGCGTGAGACACACACACAGAGGGCTGTTTACACTCACACACACTGTGAGCCATCTACACTCAGACACAGTGCGTGAGACACACACACAGAGGGCTGTTTACACTCACACACACTGTGAGCCATCTACACTCAGACACAGTGCGTGAGACACAAACACAGAGGGCTGTTTACACTCTCACACACACTGTGAGCCATCTACACTCAGACACATGAGACACACACACAGAGGGCTGTTTACACTCTCACACACACACACTGTGAGCCATCTACACTCAGAGACAGTGCGTGAAACACACACACAGAGGGCCGTTTACACTCTCACACACACACACTGTGAGCCATCTACACTCAGACACAGTGCGTGAGACACACACAGAGGGCTGTTTACACTTTCACACACACACACACTGTGAGCCATCTACACTGAGACACAGTGCGTGAGACACACACACAGTGGGCTGTTAACACTCTCACACACTGTGAGCCATCTACACTCAGACACAGTGCGTGAGACACACACACAGAGGGCTGTTTACACTCTCACACACACTGCGAGCCATCTACACTCAGACACAGTGCGTGAGACACACACACAGAGGGCTGTTTACACTCTCAAACACACTGTGAGCCATCTACACTCAGACAGTGCGTGAAACACACACACAGAGGGGTGTTAACACTCTCACACACACTACGAGCCATCTACACTCAGACACAGTGCGTGAGACACACACACAGTGGCCTGTTTACACTCACACACTGTGAGCCATTTACACTCAGACACAGTGCGTGAGACACACACACAGAGGGCTGTTTACACTCACACACACTGTGAGCCATCTACACTCAGACACAGTGTGTGAGACACACACATAGTGGGCTGTTTACACTCGCACACACACTGTGAGCCATCTACACTCAGACACAGTGCGTGAAACACACACACAGTGGAGTGTTAACACTCTCACACACTGTGAGCCATCTACACTCAGACACAGTGCGTGAGAAACACACACACAGTGGGGTGTTAACACTCTCACACACTGTGAGCCATCTACACTCAGACACAGTGCGTGAGAAACACACAGTGGGCTGTTTACACTCACACACACTGTGAGCCATCTACACTCAGACACAGTGCGTGAGACACACACACTGAGGGCTGTTTACACTCTCACACACACACACACTGTGAGCCATCTACACTCAGACACAGTGCGTGAGACACACACAGAGGGCTGTTTACACTCACACACACTGTGAGCCATCTACACTCAGACACAGTGCGTGAGACACACACACAGAGGGCTGTTTACACTCACACACACTGTGAGCCATCTACACTCAGACACAGTGCGTGAGACGCAAACACAGAGGGCTGTTTACACTCTCACACACCCTGTGAGCCATCTACACTCAGACACATGAGACACACACACAGAGGGCTGTTTACACTCTCACACATTGTGAGCCATCTACACTCAGACACAGTGCGTGAGACACACACAGTGGGCTGTTTGCACTCTCACACACTGTGAGCCATCTACACTCAGACACAGTGCGTGAGACACACACACAGAGGGCTGTTTACACTCTCACACACTGTGAGCCATCTACACTCAGACACAGTGTGTGAGACACACACATAGTGGGCTGTTTACACTCGCACACACACTGTGAGCCATCTACACTCAGACACAGTGCGTGAAACACACACACAGTGGAGTGTTAACACTCTCACACACTGTGAGCCATCTACACTCAGACACAGTGCGTGAGAAACACACACACAGTGGGGTGTTAACACTCTCACACACTGTGAGCCATCTACACTCAGACACAGTGCGTGAGAAACACACAGTGGGCTGTTTACACTCACACACACTGTGAGCCATCTACACTCAGACACAGTGCGTGAGACACACACACTGAGGGCTGTTTACACTCTCACACACACACACACTGTGAGCCATCTACACTCAGACACAGTGCGTGAGACACACACACAGAGGGCTGTTTACACTCACACACACTGTGAGCCATCTACACTCAGACACAGTGCGTGAGACACACACACAGAGGGCTGTTCACACTCACACACACTGTGAGCCATCTACACTCAGACACAGTGCGTGAGACGCAAACACAGAGGGCTGTTTACACTCTCACACACCCTGTGAGCCATCTACACTCAGACACATGAGACACACACACAGAGGGCTGTTTACACTCTCACACATTGTGAGCCATCTACACTCAGACACAGTGCGTGAGACACACACAGTGGGCTGTTTACACTCACACACTGTGAGCCATCTACACTCAGACACAGTGCGTGAGACACACACACAGAGGGCTGTTTACACTCACACACACACTGTGAGCCATCTACAATCAGACACAGTGCGTGAGACACACACAGAGGGCTGTTAACACTCTCACACACACACACTTTGAGCCATCTACACTCAGAGACAGTGCGTGAGACACACACACACACACAGTGGGCTGTTTACACTCACACACTGTGAGCCATCTACACTCAGACACAGTGCGTGAAACACACACACAGAGGGGTGTTAACACTCTCACACACACTGCGAGCCATCTACACTCAGACACAGTGCGTGAGACACACACACAGTGGCCTGTTTACACTCACACACTGTGAGCCATTTACACTCAGACACAGTGCGTGAGACACACACACAGAGGGCTGTTTACACTCACCCACACTGTGAGCCATCTACACTCAGACACAGTGTGTGAGACACACACATAGTGGGCTGTTTACACTCGCACACACACTGTGAGCCATCTACACTCAGACACAGTGCGTGAAACACACACACAGTGGGGTGTTAACACTCTCACACACTGTGAGCCATCTACACTCAGACACAGTGCGTGAGAAACACACACACAGTGGGGTGTTAACACTCTCACACACTGTGAGCCATCTACACTCAGACACAGTGCGTGAGAAACACACAGTGGGCTGTTTACACTCACACACACTGTGAGCCATCTACACTCAGACACAGTGTGTGAGACACACACACAGAGGGCTGTTTACACTCTCACACACTGAGCCATTACACTCAGACACAGTGCGTGAGACACACACACAGAGGGCTGTTTACACTCTCACACACACACACACTGTGAGCCATCTACACTCAGACACAGTGCGTGAGACACACACACAGAGGGCTGTTTACACTCACACACACTGTGAGCCATCTACACTCAGACACAGTGCGTGAGACACACACACAGAGGGCTGTTTACACTCACACACACTGTGAGCCATCTACACTCAGACACAGTGCGTGAGACACACACACAGAGGGCTGTTTACACTCACACACACTGTGAGCCATCTACACTCAGACACAGTGCGTGAGACACACACACACAGAGGGCTGTTTACACTCTCACACACACACACTGTGAGCCATCTACACTCAGACACAGTGCGTGAGACACACACAGTGGGCTGTTTACACTCACACACTGTGAGCCATCTACACTCAGACACAGTGCGTGAGACACACACACAGAGGGCTGTTTACACTCACACACACACTGTGAGCCATCTACAATCAGACACAGTGCGTGAGACACACACAGAGGGCTGTTAACACTCTCACACACACACTTTGAGCCATCTACACTCAGACACAGTGCGTGAGACACACACACAGTGGGCTGTTTACACTCACACACTGTGAGCCATCTACACTCAGACACAGTGCGTGAGACACACAGAGGGCTGTTTACACTCTCACACACTGTCAGGCATCTACACTCAGACACAGTGCGTGAGACACACACACAGAGGGCTGTTTACACTCTCACACACTGTGAGCCATCTACACTGAGACACAGTGCGTGAGACACACATAGTTGGCTGTTTACACTCTCACACACACACACTGTGAGCCATCTACACTCAGACACAGTGCGTGACACACACACACAGAGGGCTGTTTACACTCTCACACACTGTGAGCCATTTACACTCAGACACAGTGCGTGAGACACACATAGTGGGCTGTTTACACTCACACACTGTGAGCCATCTACACTCAGACACAGTGCGTGAGACACACACACAGAGGGCTGTTTACACTCTCACACACACACACTGTGAGCCATCTACACTCAGACACAGTGCGTGAGACACACACATAGTGGGCTGTTTACACTCTCACACACACACACTGTGAGCCATCTACACTCAGACACAGTGCGTGAGACACACACACAGAGGGCTGTTTACACTCTCACACACTGTGAGCCATCTACACTCAGACACAGTGCGTGAGACACACACACAGAGGGCTGTTTACACTCTCACGCACACTGTGAGCCATCTACACTCAGACACAGTGCGTGAGACACACACAGAGGGCTGTTTACACTTTCACACACACACACACTGTGAGCCATCTACACTGAGACACAGTGCGTGAGACACACACACACAGTGGGCTGTTAACACTCTCACACACTGTGAGCCATCTACACTCAGACACAGTGCGTGAGACACACACACAGAGGGCTGTTTACACTCTCAAACACACTGTGAGCCATCTACACTCAGACACAGTGCGTGAAACACACACACAGAGGGGTGTTAACACTCTCACACACACTGCGAGCCATCTACACTCAGACACAGTGCGTGAGACACACACACAGTGGCCTGTTTACACTCACACACTGTGAGCCATTTACACTCAGACACAGTGCGTGAGACACACACACAGAGGGCTGTTTACACTCACACACACTGTGAGCCATCTACACTCAGACACAGTGTGTGAGACACACACATAGTGGGCTGTTTACACTCGCACACACACTGTGAGCCATCTACACTCAGACACAGTGCGTGAAACACACACACAGTGGGGTGTTAACACTCTCACACACTGTGAGCCATCTACACTCAGACACAGTGCGTGAGAAACACACACACAGTGGGCTGTTTACACTCACACACACTGTGAGCCATCTACACTCAGACACAGTGCGTGAGACACACACACTGAGGGCTGTTTACACTCTCACACACACACACACTGTGAGCCATCTACACTCAGACACAGTGCGTGAGACACACACACAGAGGGCTGTTTACACTCACACACACTGTGAGCCATTTACACTCAGACACAGTGCGTGAGACACACACACAGAGGGCTGTTTACACTCACACACACGGTGAGCCATCTACACTCAGACACAGTGTGTGAGACACACACACAGAGGGCTGTTTACACTCTCACACACTGAGCCATTACACTCAGACACAGTGCGTGAGACACACACACAGAGGGCTGTTTACACTCTCACACACACACACACTGTGAGCCATCTACACTCAGACACAGTGCGTGAGACACACACACAGAGGGCTGTTTACACTCACACACACTGTGAGCCATCTACACTCAGACACAGTGCGTGAGACACACACACAGAGGGCTGTTTACACTCACACACACTGTGAGCCATCTACACTCAGACACAGTGCGTGAGACACACACACAGAGGGCTGTTTACACTCACACACACTGTGAGCCATCTACACTCAGACACAGTGCGTGAGACACACACACACAGAGGGCTGTTTACACTCTCACACACACACACTGTGAGCCATCTACACTCAGACACAGTGCGTGAGACACACACAGTGGGCTGTTTACACTCACACACTGTGAGCCATCTACACTCAGACACAGTGCGTGAGACACACACACAGAGGGCTGTTTACACTCACACACACACTGTGAGCCATCTACAATCAGACACAGTGCGTGAGACACACACAGAGGGCTGTTAACACTCTCACACACACACACACACTTTGAGCCATCTACACTCAGAGACAGTGCGTGAGACACACACACAGTGGGCTGTTTACACTCACACACTGTGAGCCATCTACACTCAGACACAGTGCGTGAGACACACACAGAGGGCTGTTTACACTCTCACACACTGTCAGGCATCTACACTCAGACACAGTGCGTGAGACACACACACAGAGGGCTGTTTACACTCTCACACACTGTGAGCCATCTACACTGAGACACAGTGCGTGAGACACACATAGTTGGCTGTTTACACTCTCACACACACACACTGTGAGCCATCTACACTCAGACACAGTGCGTGACACACACACACAGAGGGCTGTTTACACTCTCACACACTGTGAGCCATTTACACTCAGACACAGTGCGTGAGACACACATAGTGGGCTGTTTACACTCACACACTGTGAGCCATCTACACTCAGACACAGTGCGTGAGACACACACACAGAGGGCTGTTTACACTCTCACACACACACACTGTGAGCCATCTACACTCAGACACAGTGCGTGAGACACACACATAGTGGGCTGTTTACACTCTCACACACACACACTGTGAGCCATCTACACTCAGACACAGTGCGTGAGACACACACACAGAGGGCTGTTTACACTCTCACACACTGTGAGCCATCTACACTCAGACACAGTGCGTGAGACACACACAGAGGGCTGTTTACACTCTCACGCACACTGTGAGCCATCTACACTCAGACACAGTGCGTGAGACACACACAGAGGGCTGTTTACACTTTCACACACACACACACTGTGAGCCATCTACACTGAGACACAGTGCGTGAGACACACACACACAGTGGGCTGTTAACACTCTCACACACTGTGAGCCATCTACACTCAGACACAGTGCGTGAGACACACACACAGAGGGCTGTTTACACTCTCAAACACACTGTGAGCCATCTACACTCAGACACAGTGCGTGAAACACACACACAGAGGGGTGTTAACACTCTCACACACACTGCGAGCCATCTACACTCAGACACAGTGCGTGAGACACACACACAGTGGCCTGTTTACACTCACACACTGTGAGCCATTTACACTCAGACACAGTGCGTGAGACACACACACAGAGGGCTGTTTACACTCACACACACTGTGAGCCATCTACACTCAGACACAGTGTGTGAGACACACACATAGTGGGCTGTTTACACTCGCACACACACTGTGAGCCATCTACACTCAGACACAGTGCGTGAAACACACACACAGTGGGGTGTTAACACTCTCACACACTGTGAGCCATCTACACTCAGACACAGTGCGTGAGAAACACACACACAGTGGGCTGTTTACACTCACACACACTGTGAGCCATCTACACTCAGACACAGTGCGTGAGACACACACACTGAGGGCTGTTTACACTCTCACACACACACACACTGTGAGCCATCTACACTCAGACACAGTGCGTGAGACACACACACAGAGGGCTGTTTACACTCACACACACTGTGAGCCATTTACACTCAGACACAGTGCGTGAGACACACACACAGAGGGCTGTTTACACTCACACACACTGTGAGCCATCTACACTCAGACACAGTGTGTGAGACACACACATAGTGGGCTGTTTACACTCGCACACACACTGTGAGCCATCTACACTCAGACACAGTGCGTGAAACACACACACAGTGGGGTGTTAACACTCTCACACACTGTGAGCCATCTACACTCAGACACAGTGCGTGAGAAACACACACACAGTGGGGTGTTAACACTCTCACACACTGTGAGCCATCTACACTCAGACACAGTGCGTGAGAAACACACAGTGGGCTGTTTACACTCACACACACTGTGAGCCATCTACACTCAGACACAGTGCGTGAGACACACACACTGAGGGCTGTTTACACTCTCACACACACACACACTGTGAGCCATCTACACTCAGACACAGTGCGTGAGACACACACACAGAGGGCTGTTTACACTCACACACACTGTGAGCCATCTACACTCAGACACAGTGCGTGAGACACACACACAGAGGGCTGTTTACACTCACACACACTGTGAGCCATCTACACTCAGACACAGTGCGTGAGACACACACAGAGGGCTGTTTACACTCTCACACACACTGTGAGCCATCTACAATCAGACACAGTGCGTGAGACACACACAGAGGGCTGTTAACACTCTCACACACACACTTTGAGCCATCTACACTCAGAGACAGTGCGTGAGACACACACACACACACAGTGGGCTGTTTACACTCACACACTGTGAGCCATCTACACTCAGACACAGTGCGTGAAACACACACACAGAGGGGTGTTAACACTCTCACACACACTGCGAGCCATCTACACTCAGACACAGTGCGTGAGACACACACACAGTGGCCTGTTTACACTCACACACTGTGAGCCATTTACACTCAGACAGTGCGTGAGACACACACACAGAGGGCTGTTTACACTCACACACAATGTGAGCCATCTACACTCAGACACAGTGCGTGAAACACACACACAGTGGGGTGTTAACACTCTCACACACTGTGAGCCATCTACACTCAGACAGTGCGTGAGAAACACACACAGTGGGGTGTTAACACTCTCACACACTGTGAGCCATCTACACTCAGACACAGTGCGTGAGAAACACACAGTGGGCTGTTTACACTCACACACACTGTGAGCCATCTACACTCAGAAACAGTGCGTGAGACACACACACAGAGGGCTGTTTACACTCTCACACACACACACACTGTGAGCCATCTACACTCAGACACAGTGCGTGAGACACACACACAGAGGGCTGTTTACACTCACACACACTGTGAGCCATCTACACTCAGACACAGTGCGTGAGACACACACACAGAGGGCTGTTTACACTCACACACACTGTGAGCCATCTACACTCAGACACAGTGCGTGAGACACACACACAGAGGGCTGTTTACACTCTCACACACACTGAGCCATCTACACTCAGACACATGAGACACACACACAGAGGGCTGTTTACACTCTCACACACACACACACTGTGAGCCATCTACACTCAGACACAGTGCGTGAGACACACACACAGAGGGCTGTTTACACTCACACACACACTGTGAGCCATCTACAATCAGACACAGTGCGTGAGACACACACAGAGGGCTGTTAACACTCTCACACACACACAGTGGGCTGTTTACACTCACACACTGTGAGCCATCTACACTCAGACACAGTGCGTGAGACACACACAGAGGGCTGTTTACACTCTCACACACTGTCAGGAATCTACACTCAGACACAGTGCGTGAGACACACACACAGAGGGCTGTTTACACTCTCACACACTGTGAGCCATCTACACTGAGACACAGTGCGTGAAACACACATAGTGGGCTGTTTACACTCTCACACACACACACACTGTGAGCCATCTACACTCAGACAGTGCGTGACACACACACACAGAGGGCTGTTTACACTCTCACACACTGTGGGCCATTTCAACTCAGACATAGTGCGTGAGACACACATAGTGGGCTGTTTACACTCTCACACACTGTGAGCCATCTACACTCAGACACAGTGCGTGAGACACACACACAGAGGGCTGTTTACACTCTCACACACACACACTGTGAGCCATCTACACTCAGACACAGTGCGTGAGACACACACATAGTGGGCTGTTTACACTCTCACACACACACACTGTGAGCCATCTACACTCAGACACAGTGCGTGAGACACACACACAGAGGGCTGTTTACACTCTCACACACTGTGAGCCATCTACACTCAGACACAGTGCGTGAGACACACACACAGAGGGCTGTTTACACTCTCACGCACACTGTGAGCCATCTACACTCAGACACAGTGCGTGAGACACACATAGTGGGCTGTTTACACTCTCACACACACTGTGAGCCATCTACACTCAGACACAGTGCGTGAGACACACACAGTGGGCTGTTTACACTCTCACACACACTGTGAGCCATCTACACTCAGACACAGTGCGTGAGACACACACAGTGAGCTGTTAACACTCTCACACACACTGTGAGCCATCTACACTCAGACACAGTACGTGAGACACACACACAGTGGGCTGTTTACACTCTCACACACACTGTGAGCCATCTACACTCAGACACAGTGCGTGAGACACACACACAGAGGGCTGTTTACACTCTCACACACACTGTGAGCCATCTACACTCAGACACAGTGCGTGAGACACACACACAGAGGGCTGTTAACACTCTCACACACTGTGAGCCATCTACACTCAGACACAGTGTGTGAGACACACACAGAGGGCTGTTTACACTCACACACACTGTGAGCCATCTACACTCAGACACAGTGCGTGAGGCACACACACATAGTGGGCTGTTAACACACACACTACGAGCCATCTACACTCAGACACAGTGCGTGAGACACACACACAGTGGGCTGTTAACACTCTCACACACTGTGAGCCATCTACACTCAGACACAGTGCGTGAGACACACACAGTGGGCTGTTTACACTCACACACTGTGAGCCATCTACACTCAGACACAGTGTGTGAGACACACACACAGAGGGCTGTTTATACTCTCACACACTGTGAGCCATCTACACTCAGACACAGTGCGTGAGACACACAGAGGGCTGTTTACACTCTCACACACAATGCGAGCCATCTACACTCAGACACAGTGCGTGAGACACACACACAGAGGGCTGTTTACACTCTCACACACACTGTGAGTCATCTACACTCAGACAGTGCGTGAGACACACACACAGAGGGCTGTTTACACTCTCACACACACTGTGAGCCATCTACACTCAGACACAGTGCGTGAGACACTCACACAGTGGGCTGTTTACACTCTCACACACACACACTGTGAGCCATCTACACTCAGACAGTGCGTGAGACACACACACAGTGGACTGTTTACACTCTCACACACACTGTGAGCCATCTACACTTAGACACAGTGCGTGAGACACACACACAGAGGGCTGTTTACACTCTCACACACTGTGAGCCATCTACACTCAGACACAGTGCGTGAGACACAGAGGGCTGTTTACACTCTCACACACTGAGCCATTTACACTCAGACACAGTGCGTGAGACACACACACAGTGGGCTGTTAACACTCTCACACACTGTGAGCCATCTACACTCAGACACAGTGCGTGAGACACACACACAGTGGGCTGTTTACACTCTCACACACACTGTGAGCCATCTACACTCAGACACAGTGCGTGAGACACACACACAGAGGGCTGTTTACACTCTCACACACTTTGAGCCATCTACACTCAGACACAGTGCGTGAGACACACACACACAGAGGGCTGTTTACACTCACACACACTGTGAGCCATCTACACTCAGACACAGTGCGTGATACACACACAGTGGGCTGTTTACACCCTCACACACACTGTGAGCCATCTACACTCAGACACAGTGCGTGAGACACACACAGTGGGCTGTTTACACTCTCACACACACTGTGAGCCATCTACACTCAGACACAGTGCGTGAGACACACACACAGAGGGCTGTTTACACTCTCACACACACTGTGAGCCATCTACACTCAGACACAGTGCGTGAGACACACACACAGAGGGCTGTTAACACTCTCACACACTGTGAGCCATCTACACTCAGACACAGTGTGTGAGACACACACAGAGGGCTGTTTACACTCACACACACTGTGAGCCATCTACACTCAGACACAGTGCGTGAGACACACAGAGGGCTGTTTACACTCTCACACACAATGCGAGCCATCTACACTCAGACACAGTGCGTGAGACACACACACAGAGGGCTGTTTACACTCTCACACACACTGTGAGTCATCTACACTCAGACAGTGCGTGAGACACACACACAGAGGGCTGTTTACACTCTCACACACACTGTGAGCCATCTACACTCAGACACAGTGCGTGAGACACTCACACAGTGGGCTGTTTACACTCTCACACACACACACTGTGAGCCATCTACACTCAGACAGTGCGTGAGACACACACACAGTGGACTGTTTACACTCTCACACACACTGTGAGCCATCTACACTTAGACACAGTGCGTGAGACACACACACAGAGGGCTGTTTACACTCTCACACACTGTGAGCCATCTACACTCAGACACAGTGCGTGAGACACATAGAGGGCTGTTTACACTCTCACACACTGAGCCATTTACACTCAGACACAGTGCGTGAGACACACACACAGTGGGCTGTTAACACTCTCACACACTCTGAGCCATCTACACTCAGACACAGTGCGTGAGACACACACACAGTGGGCTGTTTACACTCTCACACACACTGTGAGCCATCTACACTCAGACACAGTGCGTGAGACACACACACAGAGGGCTGTTTACACTCTCACACACTTTGAGCCATCTACACTCAGACACAGTGCGTGAGACACACACACACAGAGGGCTGTTTACACTCACACACACTGTGAGCCATCTACACTCAGACACAGTGCGTGATACACACACAGTGGGCTGTTTACACCCTCACACACACTGTGAGCCATCTACACTCAGACACAGTGCGTGAGACACACACAGTGGGCTGTTTACACTCTCACACACACTGTGAGCCATCTACACTCAGACACAGTGCGTGAGACACACACACAGAGGGCTGTTTACACTCTCACACACACTGTGAGCCATCTACACTCAGACACAGTGTGTGAGACACACACAGAGGGCTGTTTACACTCACACACACTGTGAGCCATCTACACTCAGACACAGTGCGTGAGGCACACACACATAGTGGGCTGTTAACACACACACTACGAGCCATCTACACTCAGACACAGTGCGTGAGACACACACACAGTGGGCTGTTAACACTCTCACACACTGTGAGCCATCTACACTCAGACACAGTGCGTGAGACACACACAATGGGCTGTTTACACTCTCACACACTGTGAGCCATCTACACTCAGACACAGTGTGTGAGACACACACACAGAGGGCTGTTTATACTCTCACACACTGTGAGCCATCTACACTCAGACACAGTGCGTGAGACACACAGAGGGCTGTTTACACTCTCACACACACTGCGAGCCATCTACACTCAGACACAGTGCGTGAGACACACACACAGAGGGCTGTTTACACTCTCACACACACTGTGAGTCATCTACACTCAGACAGTGCGTGAGACACACACACAGAGGGCTGTTTACACTCTCACACACACTGTGAGCCATCTACACTCAGACAGTGTGTGAGACACACACAGAGGGCTGTTTACACTCTCACACACACTGTGAGCCATCTACACTCAGACACAGTGCGTGAGACACACACACAGTGGGCTGTTTACACTCTCACACACACTGTGAGCCATCTACACTCAGACACAGTGCGTGAGACACACACACAGAGGGCTGTTTACACTCTCACACACTTTGAGCCATCTACACTCAGACACAGTGCGTGAGACACACACACACAGAGGGCTGTTTACACTCACACACACTGTGAGCCATCTACACTCAGACACAGTGCGTGATACACACACAGTGGGCTGTTTACACCCTCACACACACTGTGAGCCATCTACACTCAGACACAGTGCGTGAGACACACACAGTGGGCTGTTTACACTCTCACACACACTGTGAGCCATCTACACTCAGACACAGTGCGTGAGACACACACACAGAGGGCTGTTTACACTCTCACACACACTGTGAGCCATCTACACTCAGACACAGTGTGTGAGACACACACAGAGGGCTGTTTACACTCACACACACTGTGAGCCATCTACACTCAGACACAGTGCGTGAGGCACACACACATAGTGGGCTGTTAACACACACACTACGAGCCATCTACACTCAGACACAGTGCGTGAGACACACACACAGTGGGCTGTTAACACTCTCACACACTGTGAGCCATCTACACTCAGACACAGTGCGTGAGACACACACAATGGGCTGTTTACACTCTCACACACTGTGAGCCATCTACACTCAGACACAGTGTGTGAGACACACACACAGAGGGCTGTTTATACTCTCACACACTGTGAGCCATCTACACTCAGACACAGTGCGTGAGACACACAGAGGGCTGTTTACACTCTCACACACACTGCGAGCCATCTACACTCAGACACAGTGCGTGAGACACACACACAGAGGGCTGTTTACACTCTCACACACACTGTGAGTCATCTACACTCAGACAGTGCGTGAGACACACACACAGAGGGCTGTTTACACTCTCACACACACTGTGAGCCATCTACACTCAGACAGTGTGTGAGACACACACAGAGGGCTGTTTACACTCTCACACACACTGTGAGCCATCTACACTCAGACACAGTGCGTGAGACACTCACACAGTGGGCTGTTTACACTCTCACACACACACACTACGAGCCATCTACACTCAGACACAGTGCGTGAGACACACACACAGTGGGCTGTTAACACTCTCACACACTGTGAGCCATCTACACTCAGACACAGTGCGTGAGACACACACAGTGGGCTGTTTACACTCTCACACACTGTGAGCCATCTACACTCAGACACAGTGTGTGAGACACACACACAGAGGGCTGTTTATACTCTCACACACTGTGAGCCATCTACACTCAGACACAGTGCGTGAGACACACAGAGGGCTGTTTACACTCTCACACACAATGCGAGCCATCTACACTCAGACACAGTGCGTGAGACACACACACAGAGGGCTGTTTACACTCTCACACACACTGTGAGTCATCTACACTCAGACAGTGCGTGAGACACACACACAGAGGGCTGTTTACACTCTCACACACACACACTGTGAGCCATCTACACTCAGACAGTGCGTGAGACACACACACAGTGGACTGTTTACACTCTCACACACACTGTGAGCCATCTACACTTAGACACAGTGCGTGAGACACACACACAGAGGGCTGTTTACACTCTCACACACTGTGAGCCATCTACACTCAGACACAGTGCGTGAGACACATAGAGGGCTGTTTACACTCTCACACACTGAGCCATTTACACTCAGACACAGTGCGTGAGACACACACACAGTGGGCTGTTAACACTCTCACACACTGTGAGCCATCTACACTCAGACACAGTGCGTGAGACACACACACAGTGGGCTGTTTACACTCTCACACACACTGTGAGCCATCTACACTCAGACACAGTGCGTGAGACACACACACAGAGGGCTGTTTACACTCTCACACACTTTGAGCCATCTACACTCAGACACAGTGCGTGAGACACACACACACAGAGGGCTGTTTACACTCACACACACTGTGAGCCATCTACACTCAGACACAGTGCGTGATACACACACAGTGGGCTGTTTACACCCTCACACACACTGTGAGCCATCTACACTCAGACACAGTGCGTGAGACACACACAGTGGGCTGTTTACACTCTCACACACACTGTGAGCCATCTACACTCAGACACAGTGCGTGAGACACACACACAGAGGGCTGTTTACACTCTCACACACACTGTGAGCCATCTACACTCAGACACAGTGCGTGAGACACACACAAAGAGGGCTGTTAACACTCTCACACACTGTGAGCCATCTACACTCAGACACAGTGTGTGAGACACACACAGAGGGCTGTTTACACTCACACACACTGTGAGCCATCTACACTCAGACACAGTGCGTGAGGCACACACACATAGTGGGCTGTTAACACACACACTACGAGCCATCTACACTCAGACACAGTGCGTGAGACACACACACAGTGGGCTGTTAACACTCTCACACACTGTGAGCTATCTACACTCAGACACAGTGCGTGAGACACACACAGTGGGCTGTTTACACTCTCACACACTGTGAGCCATCTACACTCAGACACAGTGTGTGAGACACACACACAGAGGGCTGTTTATACTCTCACACACTGTGAGCCATCTACACTCAGACACAGTGCGTGAGACACACAGAGGGCTGTTTACACTCTCACACACACTGCGAGCCATCTACACTCAGACACAGTGCGTGAGACACACACACAGAGGGCTGTTTACACTCTCACACACACTGTGAATCATCTACACTCAGACAGTGCGTGAGACACACACACAGAGGGCTGTTTACACTCTCACACACACTGTGAGCCATCCACACTCAGACAGTGTGTGAGACACACACAGAGGGCTGTTTACACTCTCACACACACTGTGAGCCATCTACACTCAGACACAGTGCGTGAGACACTCACACAGTGGGCTGTTTACACTCTCACACACACACACTGTGAGCCATCTACACTCAGACAGTGCGTGAGACACACACACAGTGGACTGTTTACACTCTCACACACACTGTGAGCCATCTACACTTAGACACAGTGCGTGAGACACACACACAGAGGGCTGTTTACACTCTCACACACTGTGAGCCATCTACACTCAGACACAGTGCGTGAGACACATAGAGGGCTGTTTACACTCTCACACACTGAGCCATTTACACTCAGACACAGTGCGTGAGACACACACACAGTGGGCTGTTAACACTCTCACACACTGTGAGCCATCTACACTCAGACACAGTGCGTGAGACACACACACAGTGGGCTGTTTACACTCTCACACACACTGTGAGCCATCTACACTCAGACACAGTGCGTGAGACACACACACAGAGGGCTGTTTACACTCTCACACACTTTGAGCCATCTACACTCAGACACAGTGCGTGAGACACACACACACAGAGGGCTGTTTACACTCACACACACTGTGAGCCATCTACACTCAGACACAGTGCGTGATACACACACAGTGGGCTGTTTACACCCTCACACACACTGTGAGCCATCTACACTCAGACACAGTGCGTGAGACACACACAGTGGGCTGTTTACACTCTCACACACACTGTGAGCCATCTACACTCAGACACAGTGCGTGAGACACACACACAGAGGGCTGTTTACACTCTCACACTGTGAGCCATCTACACTCAGACACAGTGCGTGAGACACACACACAGAGGGCTGTTTACACTCGCACACACACTGTGAGCCATCTACACTCAGACACAGTGCGTGAGACACACACACAGTGGGCTGTTAACACTCTCACACACACTGTGAGCCATCTACACTCAGACACAGTGCGTGAGACACACACACAGTGGGCTGTTTACACTCTCACACACACTGTGAGCCATTTACACTCAGACACAGTGCGTGAGACACACACACAGAGGGCTGTTTACACTCTCACGCACACTGTGAGCCATCTACACTCAGACACAGTGCGTGAGACACACACAGAGGGCTGTTTACACTCTCACACACACACACTGTGAGCCATCTACACTCAGACACAGTGCGTGAGACACACACACAGTGGGCTGTTTACACTCTCACACACTGTGAGCCATCTACACTCAGACACAGTGCGTGAGACACACACAGAGGGCTGTTTACACTCACACACACTGTGAGCCATCTACACTCAGACACAGTGCGTGAGACACACACACAGAGGGCTGTTTACACTCTCACGCACACTGTGAGCCATCTACACTCAGACACAGTGCGTGAGACACACACACAGAGGGCTGTTTACACTCTCACACACACACACTGTGAGCCATCTACACTCAGACACAGTGCGTGAGACACACACAGAGGGCTGTTTACACTCTCACACACACTGTGAGCCATCTACACTCAGACACAGTGCGTGAGACACACACACAGAGGGCTGTTTACACTCTCACACATTGTGAGCCATCTACACTCAGACACAGTGCGTGAGACACACACTGTGAGCTGTTTACACTCTCACACACACTGTGAGCCATCTACACTCAGACACAGTGCGTGAGACACACACACAGAGGGCTGTTTACACTCTCACACACACACACTGTGAGCCATCTACACTCAGACACAGTGCGTGAGACACACACACAGAGGGCTGTTAACACTCTCACACACTGTGAGCCATCTACACTCAGACACAGTGCGTGAGACACATAGAGGGCTGTTTACACTCACACACTGTGAGCCATCTACACTCAGACACAGTGCGTGAGACACACACAGTGGGCTGTTACCACTCTCACACACACTGTGAGCCATCTACACTCAGACACAGTGCGTGAGACACACACACAGAGGGCTGTTTACACTCACACACACTGTGAGCCATCTACACTCAGACACAGTGCGTGAGACACACAGAGGGCTGTTTACACTCACACACACTGAGCCATCTACACTCAGACAGTGCGTGAGACACACAGAGGGCTGTTTACACTCACACACACTGTGAGCCATCTACACTCAGACAGTGCGTGAGACACACACAGAGGGCTGTTTACACTCTCACACACACACACTGTGAGCCATCTACACTCAGACACAGTGCGTGAGACACACACAGTGGGCTGTGGGCTGTTTACACACTCACGCACACTGTGAGCCATCTACACTCAGACACAGTGCGTGAGACACTCACAGTGGGCTGTTTACACTCTCACACACACTGTGAGCCATCTAGACTCAGACACAGTGCGTGAGACACACACATAGTGGGCTGTTAACACTCTCACACACTGTGAGCCATCTACACTCAGACACAGTGCGTGAGACACACAGAGGGCTGTTTACACTCTCACACACTGTGAGCCATCTACACTCAGACACAGTGCGTGAGACACACACAGTGGGCTGTTTGCACTCTCACACACTGTGAGCCATCTACACTCAGACACAGTGCGTGAGACACACACACAGAGGGCTGTTTACACTCTCACACACTGTGAGCCATCTACACTCAGACACAGTGCGTGAGACACACAGAGGGCTGTTTACACTCTCACACACTGTGAGCCATCTACACTCAGACACAGTGCGTGAGACACACACAGTGGGCTGTTTACACTCTCACGCACACTTTGAGCCATCTACACTCAGACACAGTGCGTGAGACACACACACAGAGGGCTGTTTACACTCTCACACACACTGTGAGCCATCTACACTCAGACACAGTGCATGAGACACACACAATGGGCTGTCTACACTCACACACGTACATACAGAAGCACAGACCAAGCTAAAAAAAAAAAGTTTTACTCTGAAAGGGTGGCGACAGCAAACCGAGCACCAACATTAATGACCGGTGATGCTTTCGAGTAAAGGGGTCACGTTTTTTTTTTCGAGTGAATGCTGTTATTATTGAAACTTTATGATGGGAGGGAGAAGTGGTGAGGACGTCGACAAGTGGTGTGATGGGTGCGGAGGGGTGTCCACCGCGTCTCTTACCCGCCATGTCCGCCTTCAACGCCTCCGCTTGCCTGCACACAGCACGCACGAACGTGCCCGGAGACAACAATTTGTAACCACTGCCATCAATACTATTGAATGCTGTTACCGATGACGCTCCAGTAAATAACGCTGACGTTCACACTGTTAACTAAGGGCGAACATTGGCACCGGAGATATTAGGAAGCCGCTGGGAGCTATGCACTTTGAAATCATCGAGATTGATAAACTCATAACTTTAGCACTGCTTTCTGTGTTTAGTTTAGTTGTCCTTGGCCTCCTGCACCTCCCATTCGCACGGTTGGCAATGTATGGTGCGAAAGAAGTGAAACATGAGTGAGTGGGTGGGTGAGTGATTGAGTGGGTGGGTGAGTGATTGAGTGGGTGGCTGGGTTGGTGGGTGAGTGGCTAACCATCGAACGAAGACGGTCACTGCATTGTGAGCTTTCAGATGCGCTTCTGCGGCCGTCTGGAACGCTCTTCCGTCCGATATTAGGCAGCCACTGGAGCTGTGCACTTTCAAATAATCAATATTGACAAACTAATTTCTTTGGAAACTGCATTTTGTGTTTAGGTTGTTGTCCTTCGCCCACACCTCCAATTAGCGCAGTTGGCTACGTATGGTGCGGAAAAGGTTCAACATATGCACAAGGCTGAAAGGTTTGGTGCTGGCCACACTATTCCCTTGTGCACCATGCTGCCTTAAATAGGCGCTCGCTAACAAAAACCTAGGGCCACTTTTAAGATGTGTCTGTAGTACAGTAGTAGGGGAGTGGTGGCGCAGTGGTTTGGCGCACCCGTAGGAGCCCCAGCCTCACTAAATTTGATTCCCGTCCGCGGCCAACATCAGGGCCGAGTGACATCTGAGCCGGCCTAGACTCCCCAAATGTCATCATCCTCATCAACCAGAATCACTCCAATGCTGGACAAAGGCCTCCCCAAGCCATCCCATCTCTCACGGTCCTGCAATGTAGCAATCCACCAAGCGCCTGCACGAGAGGAGCCAATTTCATCGCTGCGTCTCCTCTGTGGACAATCTCTCTGGGCGCGTTCCCTCTCTTGGTTGTCACTCCCGTCCTTGGGGTGCCACGGTGGCGAGATGTTAACAACCTTGCCTGGTCCACAGGAGGTTGTGGATTCAATCCCTATCCTGACGCCTGCTGCATATTTGGAGTTGGATGTTCTCCCCGTGGATTTTTCTCCGGGTACTCCGATTTTTCCCTCCATATTTAAAATCATGCGTTTCGAATATTTGGCTGCTATACATTTTCACATAAGGAACTTCATTGGGCTATCATTTGTGGCCAGGTGGCTATATAGTTCTGTAAAATAACTCTATAGCTCAGTGGGTCTTACCTGGTAAAATTTAAAAACAGTTTTTTTAATAGTTTATTAGTAATACAATTCAAAATATCAACACAAATACTCGTGTAAACTTGGGCCAAATTCTGTTAGTGCTGATTCTTAACCTCATGATGTTGTTACGTTTGTGAATAGTATGAAACATCGCAGGTCTGCACAGCGAGCGTGCGTACCAGTCGAGACTACTACTACGCAAGCGTGTTTGTGCTAATCTTTCTCTTGCTTTAAGGTATTTTGGCAGCGAATCTAACAAGTTATTTCTTGTTTTTACAGCATTAAATGAGTAGTCCCAAAACGTCAAACGGCCAGCAACAATGATCACTATCATAGCTGTAATACACAACACGACATAACCGTTGGATAAGTAACACGGTTCTTAATTTAAGCAAAGGTTACAAAACAAATATTTGAAAATATTTTCACCTACAAGTATCTGTGGTTAATGCAGACATTATTCCTTTCAAAAGGTTTCAGTTTGGTGTTTTAACATCTTAACACCTGTTTTGTTGCCAGAAAAAAAAGGGGAAAACCTATTCCTATATTTTGACACTGGCAAAGGAGGTCCCAAGGTTATTACTACTATTACGAGAGTTTGAGGAAAAAGTCGACGGGAAGGAATTCCAACAAGCGGTGCGAGGTAAGACGTAAAAAAGATAATTGTTTTGACCAGCAGTGTGGCGAGTAGGTCGGCGAGTGAATCAGTGGGCCGAGCGAATGAGTGGGGAGAGTGAATCAGTGGGCCGAGTGAATCAGTGGGCATGTGTGTTGCTGTGACTTCTCGCGTGGTGGTGGAACAGTCTGGAGGACACAACACAGCTAGCTCGTGTTTGGTAGAGCGAGTTCTCAACGCGGGTGGAGGAATCGGCGATGAGTGAAGTTTACGGGAGCAGTAACTTTTTTTTTTATTTTGCCAGGTAAGCCCCAATTAGCTATACATCTCTTCTGCAGAAGCGGCCTGATAGCCCAACGAAGTAGCTTATCATGTAGAACTTTAAAGCGGACAAATACTCTTAAACGTATGTTTCTAAATGTGGAGGGAAACCCCGGAGAAAACTCCACGCCACCACGGGGAAGGAGAGACGCAAACTCCAAATATACAGCAGGCGTCAGGGTCCGGATCGAACCCACGACCTCCTGTATACCAGGTGAGGGATGTAACATCTCATAGCCACCGTGATGATGATGATGAGAGAGACACGCAAACTCAAAATATACAGCAGAAAGCGTTGTCAGGGTCGGGCTCAAATCCACGACCTCCTGTATACCAGGCGAGATAGTTAACATCTCCTAGCCACCGTAGGAGCGAGGAGGCGACTGACGGGAAATCATGCCTCCGCGTGGATTATGTAATGCTTTTAACGCGTCTGTCTTCGTAGTTAAACTGCAACTGTTCAATCAACAGCACGGAAGAAGTCGCCGATGGCCTGCAGGGCAGTGGCCGTTCTCACAGACGGCGTCGTCCGTTGTGCCATGGTTGTTTGTCTGTCTCTCAAGTATTTGGCGACGTTCCCTCCGATCGAATTGGCCCCGGAATCTCTCCAGGGTGAGCGCCCCAAAACGCCAGCAACACAACTTGACACTCAGTTTCTCCCGTCGTGAGCCATGTTTACGAGCCATAAGCGTCCCCCGGGTACACGCAGATGCAACGAGAATCATTCCGTGTGCCCTTTCGAGCTTACTTGGAAAGGTTCAATAGCTCAAAACACTATTCAAGCCAGTGTCTCAAGCGGAGCCTCGCGGCGGCAGACTGAGAGTCGACTGCGGAAAAAGAATTCCCCCCCAAAAACCCCCAACAACGGCCTGACCACCACACCCCTGACGCAACATCCTGGCCGGCGGGGCTCGCTAGGCAACAAGGGGGGGCCCGTAGAGGCCTAGTGTCCCGAGGACCGCATAGGGGTCACGGCGAGACTCTGGGACTGTTGGGGACTGCGGCGCCGGGGCCGCGCGGCTCGACGTTGGCGGGGCACGGGGTGACGGGAGCCGGGGGGGTTGGCGAGGAGAAGGGGGGTTACCGTAAACACAGCGCGCAGTCGCCCATGTCTGCGCGCTAAACGGGCGCCATCTTTCTTCTTGTGATGGGGGGGGGGGGCGGCGGGATGGAGGGGTCCCGGAAGTGATGCACAGGAAGCGGGGTTGCACTTCCGGGAGTGCGTGGGGGGGGGGGTAAGAAGGAGGGTGTGCGGGGGGAGGGGTTGTGCGGGGGGGTGTGGGGGAGGGTCTGCAGGGGGCGGGGGGTGGTGTGCGGGGGAGGGTGTACGGGGGGGGGGTGCGGGGGTTTGGTTAAACGTGGGGGGGGGGGGCTGCGTGGGAGGGTGTGCGGGGGGGTGTGGGGGGGAGGGTGCGGGGGGGTGTGGGGGAGGGTGTGCGGGGGGGTGTGGGGGAGGGTGTGCGGGGGGGGGGTTGGTGGGGGTGTACAGGGGGGTGTGCAGGGGGCGCGGGGGAGGGTGTGCAGGGGGGTGTATGGGGGGGGTGTGCGGGGGGGCGTGCGTGGGGGGGGTGCGGGGTGGGGGATGTGCGGGGGGGGGCGTGCGTGGGGGGGGGAGGTGTACGGGGGGGGGTGCGGGGGGTGTACAGGGGGGTGCGGGGGAGGGTGTGCGGGGGGGTGTACGCGGTGGGGGTGTGCAGGGGGGGCGTGCGAGGGGGAGTGCGGTGGAGGCTTGTACGTGGTGGGTGGGGTGTACTGGTTACCAAGTGAGTTTGTTCCCCCACCCCCTCCGCTTGTTCCCCACGTGGCCGTCGAACGAACGTGTTGGCCGTCAACTACCGGACGAGTGCCTCGCCAATGATTAGATTCAGATAATTTTTTTATATATATTGTAAGAATCCGATGAGCTATGAAGCTCTTTTTTTCACACATGTCCAGTAGGGGCACGGGTTGAGAACGTTGCAACAACAACAAACACACAGTACCATCACACGATAGGGGTGTGAAGTACAGTATAGGTAAAACAAAAAAGCCCACTGAGCTTTGAACTTTCTTTCTCAGAAGCGACCTGGCCAACAAAAGATAGCTCAATAAAGTGGCTCATCATGCGGAAGTTTACAGCAACAAAATCATCTAATCGGAGGACCCGGAGAATAAAGTCCACGCGAGCACGGTGAGAGAGACACGGAAACTCCAAATCTACAGCAGCAGCAGGCGTCGCCATTGTCATTAACATCTCCTAGCCACCGTGATGATGGGAGAGGGGGGGGGTGTGATGCCGTCACGGCGGAGCCGTGCCCACCGCCGTGACGCCGCCGCTGTGCCCCTCCCACATGAACGCACGGGCACCCCACGTAGGGCCCAAGGGGGGACTCACCTGGCCCGACAGGTTTTCGTCCAGAAGCCCCTAATGGGATCAAGCCGCGCGGTTTCCTGCGGCCGGGGAATTGGGCGACCTCCCCCCCCCGACGCTGACACGCACCACGGCGCCGTGACCTGGTATTAAAGTTGCGTGGTCACGGCAGGGGCCGTTGAGCCACCGCCAGCGGAACCACGCGCACACACACAACACGAGTCAGTGGGCTGATAGCGGGAAGAGCAGAAAGCGGACGTCGAGGGAACCACTGCGGCGACGTCACCAGAGCTGGGATCCGAGTAATCAAGAGGGCGGGAAAATCCAGGCCTCTGATCGGACAGGAGGCCAAGGGGGGTACAGCATCGGAATGCCTTTGTTATAGGTAGGATAAGAGGAGGGGGGATTCAGGCAGTAAAGGTTAGAGTCCTTCAAAGCATCGAAGTCAGCGGGGTGTTGGGGCAGCCGTTGGAGTCGTCCGTGTGACGAAGTTCGACGCAGCCAAGCCCAACTCTCCACGGAGTCGACGCGCGGCATCGCCGTCCACAGCTTCTGCAGCGTCAGATTGGGAGTACGGTGAGCGTGGGCTAATCGATCAGAGGGTAGCAAGGGGAGCGCAAGGCAGGATAAATTAAGTCTAGGATCCCCGAAGGGTAGGCTAGTTAGGGTCTGCTGACCCGCACAATCACGCGTAGTTTAGCGGGTTACCCGCAGTGAATAAAAATAGCCAGTAGAGAATGAACTGTGTCGTGTGGTCTTTTGTGAGTGTGAAGAGGAGAGTGGAGCGCCTTGCGTTCGCGTGCACGCGCGGCTGTTTAGACGGCCTTCAAATCGGCGCGGAGTGACTCCCTCCAATCAGCGGCACGCGCACGGCGGACACCCCTGCCCTCTAACCCAGTGGTTCTTAACCTTGTTGGAGG